>NC_090444.1:1083524191-1083824977 GCF_031143425.1 Pleurodeles waltl | reverse complement strand
CACCAGTATACTTTGGCATTTCTCTCATAAATTAATCTCCAAATAACATGCCTTTCTCCACTTGACCTGACTCTTTGCTTGCCAATTCCACAAGCTTTGTTCAATTTTCATTAGGAGACTTTTTCTCCATTCAGTACACAAGGCTGCATTGGTGTTTCCAAGCAAATATATTGCCCTTTGCACCCACTGCCATAACTCTAAAACATCAACAGCCTTTTCTTTAAATAGGCCTCCTCACACATCGCTGGCCCCAGCTCATTTAACAGACGATCTTGGCATGCTTTTAATCCTTTTCTCCAAACTCCTTCTAGGGTCTCTTCCTGACTTGTTAAAAAACGTTAACATGTTTGTATCCATGTCTGACGTATAAGCCACCTTATTCACTAAAGACAACCTTGGACACTCAGACTGCTGTCTAGTTCTTACTTCTTTTGGTATCTCTCACCTAATACAATATTCCACAGACTCATGCACATGCTGTTGTAGAACTAATTGCAGAGACAATGGGAGTTTAATTCTATGTGGATCAAACATAATTTCTCCCAACGGATCTCTCATTTGTTCTTCCTCCCTAAAATCTTTCTTACATTTATTTTCTTTTTTCTCCTCATCATCTCTGTCCTCCAGATCTGAAGAACACGAAATTATGAGATCACCACTGCTTGAGGACTCATCACAGGCCACCACTCTGTGATCCCTTTTTCTGGCCTTTAAGTCTTTTCACTCAACTCAAACTAAGTTGTCCATTTAAATTCCTTTAATCTGTCACTTTACCCCCTTTGTCCCCAACTACCTTTTCAATTGTCAAAACTGTTCCTCATCTTTCTTAATACCAAACTTTAGCTCAAACTTTTCTACACAGTCATCCAATATTTTGCCTAACTGGCTTGCCAGAGTGGAAACTGCCTTATTCCCACAATCCTGCACCTTATCATCCAAATTCATTTATGAAGCACCTGCACTCTCCATAGTCTATTTTTTCAAAAACTGATACTTAACAATATTCCTTTAAGTTACTAAAGATGATGACACATATGATCAATTAGTTCAAATTACACCCAAAAGTACCACATAATCTTCTACGAAACGCGCCCCACACAACGCTGGCCCAAAATATGGCCGCCCAAAAACTCTATTCTGCTATGCCTTCTTAAACAAATCCAAAATGGCCACCCGTATTTCCATTCTTGTATGGTGGCCTCCACAGTTTATCTCCACCTAGCAGGCCAATGAACAGGTGAGAACCCTTGTTTTGTGTTGAACATTACAACGTTGCTCTTGCGAGCCACTTTTAAACATTGACAATTACCGCATATGTGGTCTGTTATATTATGTTGAAATATATTTAATAATTATGTGTCTACCATGTTTGTAAATTATCCTCCCACAGTATAATCTGCTTACATTCTTGATTCTGCTTTTCATAAAAAAAACACTACAAAGGTCTGCAATAAGTGATCTAATTAAACCGATCAATTGCTCTGTAACCTATGTGTCCAGCTGGCCGTGATCAGTACAGCAGCCCGCACGCCTCGAACTAGCTGGTGCTGTGGACCGCGAGCATCTTTTCACTTTGCATGCTTGTGCCAACAGAGCACTTTCAACTTTACTGCAACTGTCACTTTCCTACTACAGAAGAACCCCTACTTATGTACTTATCGCATTAACTTAAAAACCTTTTAAAACTGCCTCATAAATGTTCAAACTTCTTTAATTAATTATTTTAATCCTATTATCTTCAAATTAAGTCCGTGGCACACTAGTTAAATGGCAAAAAAAAAAAAATCCTACAACCGAATACACATGTTACTCTATACTGGCCTACATCGCTCGTTCCACATACTAATTACTAAAAATCCTTTATCATTCTTTTAACATCCAACTATCATTCATAAATCTACAAAGCGAACTGATACTTATCTGCCAGTGAGCAGCAACCAAGAAGAAAGATGGCTGCCGGACTTGGGTTTATAAAGGGAATGGAATGTTTGAAGATTCTTGTTCTAAGTTCAATGTTATTTCAAGTTGCTGCTGTGAGTTGGCAATAAAGAGGACATGCATAATATTTGCCTCCGTGCCTTGCCATAAAATTCAGATGGTCGATTATATTGCATACTTACAGTTTCATTTTATTTCTGTGACTTTAGTTAATTTGGCTTTAAGTGGCATCTTAGATGTGTTTGCACCTATGCAGCCCTTTTATGCTCTCTTTCTGTAACTCATAAAGTGTTCAGCATTATCCAATGAAATGGTATTTGTTAGGGCTGTTGGTGATAACGTTCGGTGCAAAGAACTATTTTTATTGTGTGAAAGTTGAATGGTGCTTCGGTTTGCACCGCTCTTGTGGCAGGCAATCACCCATCTTAACGTTTAGTAAATCTGGGCCCATCTGTCATATTGGGCAGTAAGACAATGGCATGCCATTTGCTCTTAATTTCCTGTAGAATCTTTTTTTGTGGAGTCATTAAAATTGGGGTGGACACTCTGACTACTTGGGGTCCAGTCTAACTCATGACACCTCATTCCTTAGCTCCTTAAAGAACACCTGTGATTCCCGTGCCAATTGTATTTGTGTTTTCCTTCTTGACATTTGTGATTGTACTGATCTTTATTGATTAAATGTAACAGTATGACATTTGATTTCATATTATGCATTGCTTGACTTGATGGCATACCTGCACTCCACTCCAAATCGTTAATGGAAAAATAAAAAAAGCCATGAGCCAAATGCTTGAATTTATGTCTACCACTGGTAATTACTTTGGGTTGTGTTCCTGTGCATCATTGTTTTGCCATGTCAGAGAAGAGCTATATGCAAATCAGACTTGGACCTGCCACAGTAGGAACAGTCCAGCCCAAACTGCTACTCTGTGTTTCCTGTAGGTCGGAATATAGGAATTCCACACCCGTTTTGGGATATATGGGCATCATCTGTGAGATGTAGCTTGAGTCCACAGTGAGCAGAGGGTCCATTTGTAGGCATCACACCTAAAGTGTCTTTCCTAGAAAAACAAAAATGTGATGGGTGGAATGCTTGAATTAAACTAAGCCACTATTATTTATCTGGGACTCATTCCAGACTATTTTTTACTTACTAAGTAACTGTAGGCAGAGACAGGCCATAAGCAAATCATGCCACCTCTTGTTTCAACAATTGCTTTCCATCTAAAATTGATGAAGCCGGGACTCCACCATATAGGAACACAACAACCTAAGACTATTTTTAGCCTTGTTTGTTCTTATCAGTGAGCATTACTTTGAACTCATCGGTGAGTTGCAGCTTGAGCCCAATGGCATAGTGAGCCACAGGCTATCATTCATATTCCATCACAAATGTTTTTTATTGCTTACTTGCTTTCTTCTTTTGTTTGTGGCTGCCCAGGGCTGTCCCTAAAGTGTATAAACGTAGGTGGTGGCCTAGTAGTTCAGAAATTATAAGAAAGTTCAGTAATATTGAACTCTACTTGAAACTTGAAGCTGATCCCACCAGAGAAGTTCAAGGCCTAATTCTCGATATCACTGAGAAAGAGAAAATAGCAGAATTTATTAGCCAAAATAAATTTCCAATCCTTAACATCAAGTCCCCTTGTATAAAGTTATTTATACCTTACCCAAGGTCCATAAAAAACAAGAATGTCTACAAGATAGACCCATTATATCTGGGTGTGGTTCCATTTTTGAACCTGTTGGTAGGTACATTGACTTCTTTATTAAAGAACATGTACCTAATACATTGCTTGTAAGGGATAGTGTTAAAAATTGTCTCTCTTGTTGGCTAAGGTTTGCACTCTGTCCAAGTGTTGACCACAACCTTAGTCAGGGCAAGTATGATACACACTAAGGCCATGATTTAAGAAAAGCGGTGCTCCACTTTTCTTGCGTCTCTTAGCGCCTCCTATCGCCACCATGTGTGCTGTATTTAATATATGGTGCACCATGGCGGTAGTTAGGGTAGGGTAAGACATTTTTACTGTAGTTCGGAGCTTTGCTGGATTAGCGAAAAAAATGTTGACGTTAATCCTGAAAAGCCCATTGAGGCCTATTGTAAACCATGGTGTGCCTCCTTTTAACGCCTGCCCTGAGCAGGCATTAAAAGTGCAGAAAAAAATGTTTCAAAGAAATCTCTTAGATTTCTTTGTGCCATTTTCTTCAGGCACCTAACAGGGAAACACCCCCTTTGCACACAATATGCCTGGCACAGGAATAATGTAGCACAAATGGTTACAAAGTGGCGCAATGCATGCATTGCACCACTTTGTAAATTTGGCTCTGCGATTTTGGCCTCTTTGGGCCACATTAGTGTAAAAAAAAATGATGCTAATGTGGAGCAAGGAGGCACTAGGGGCTCTTAAATCTGCCCCCAAAAGATTACCTGTACTTATCCTCTGGTAGCTTTGCCCAGAGCAGCCAGAGTAAACTAAAGAAGCAATGTTTAACGTATTTGTGCACACACACAGTAACACAGTGAAAACACCACAAATGACTCCATGCCAGTTGAGAAAAATAGTTATTATTTATATGAGTCAAACAAGATCAAAGCAACAAAAATCCAACATACCCAGATCCAATTTTTATTTTTTTAAGTTAAAACAAAATGCAGTGCTTAGAAAACAATAGCTCCAACTGGAACTGTCTGGTTATGCTGGACAGGGGCAAATCCAAAAGTGAGTTCGACCGGGATGGAGCACCGGGCGGATACAGGAGTCAGAAGACCCGCTCATAGTACCTTTGTTGTGTCAATGCTTGATGACAATGCGTTGATCCAAAGGAGGTGATGCATTGTTGTTGCATCGTTTCCTGATTGGGCAAAGTTGTTGATGTGTCGATGTCCAGAATTGATGAGTACTGGTTCCGTTGCGTTGGTGCTGCATCAGGCAAGCTGGGGCTGCATTGTAAGTCAGGTTTTTTGCATTGCACAGTCGGCCAGTGGTGTCCGAGGCTTTGGTGCAAGCAGCAGCAAAGTGGCATTTCTGCAGCTGCATTCTTCAGTTCCAAATAACATGCCGGTGTTGATGCATCAGTTCTTGTGCTGCAGCAGCAAATTCACATGCAAGGGCCCAGGACTTGGCACCAGTAGGCAAGCAAGACTCACAGCAGAGGAGCCCAGGTGCTGGTAGCAAGATGCAGGTGAAGTCTTAGATATTCCTGAAGCTTCAGAAACAGGAGGCAAGCTCCGTCAGGCCCTTGGAGGAACTTACATTGCAGGATTTACAGAGTTAGATCCAGTCTTCTCACTATCAGACAAGAAGTACCACACAGCAGAGCAAACAACAGTGACAGTCCCTCCTGACAGCACAGTGGTCCTTTTTCCTGGTAGAATGTGTTAAGCCCAGAAGTGTTCTGAGTTCTTAATATATGGTGTCAGAGGCCCAGTACCACAGGCTAAGGCACAGAATAGTTAAAAGTGACATTTTAAGTAGGGGTGGATGGTGAGCTCTGCTCCGTTGGCAGAGCTAAAAGAGTTTTTGGCACTGAATTTGACCAAAAACTCAGCTAGCCCTGCCAGCAGAGCAGAGCTCATACATGCGCACAGCAGCCCAGTTATGGTCCACATAGTGCAAGCACAGCCAGTCTGTGCTTATGCTGTGTGGGCGATAACTCGGCTGCAGGGCATACTCTCAGCCTGATGTCGATGGCAGTTAGCAGCTGCCATTGCCAGGTCTGGATTCAGGCCTTCCTCCGCCAGCAGCCCGGGCCAGGCCCAGGAGCAGAGGGCAGAAACAGAGGGAGGCAGAGAACCAGGCCTCTGGCAAGTGGCAACAGGGACCCTGGAGTTGACCGGGACCCCGATAAGACCCTTAGTTACCTTTCTCTAATGTGTGCACACTGAGGGGCAGTTCGGTGCACAAAAGGCCTGAAACAGCAGCTTTTGTTGCTCACGGCCCTGGCTTGAATTCAGGCCAGGGCCATAGGCAGCAAAAACTGCCATTTCAGGCCTCTTGTGCACAGGCCTGTCCAGGCCTCTTGTCTACTGGCCTGCCCCGTGTGCAGTGCACACGGGTCAGGCCAGTGCATAAGATGCCTGAAATGGCAGCTTTTACTGCCACCGGCCCTGGCCACAATGCACCTGTTCTCAGAAGAGCTAAGTAGGTTTGAGCCTGGCTATTAAGGCCTGACCCTGCTTAGAGCTTTCAAGATCGTGTGCATTTAGGACAGGGTGCCGCTAGTTCAGGCGGCAGAGGAACTCCACTGCTCACAGAACTGTGCCTTAGCAGAATTTCACTAAGTTTTAGAACAACTCTGCAGAATTCCATTGAGTGCAAATACATAAGCTCCACCTACCCCTGATTTTAAGACCCGCAATTTAAAAAACAACTTCACCAAAAGATGTATTTTTAAACTGCGAGTCCAGAGACACCAAACTCAATTTTTCTATCTTTTAACAAATGGAAATTACACTCAGAAGATGATCCAAGTTAACCCCAACATTAGCCTCTGGAAGATATTGTGCCTCATTCTCACCCTGGCGGTAATTACCGCCAGGGCGGAGGTTGGCGGTAGCACCGCCAACAGGCTGGCGGTGCTCCGCCGGGCATTCTGACCACGGCGGTACAGCCGCGGCCAGAAGCGGAAAGCCGGCGGGGTACCGCCGACATTCCGCTGCCCGTCTGAATCCTCCATGGCTCCGCCGCCATGGGGATTCAGACACCCCCTACCGCCATCCTGTTCATGGCGGCTCTCCCGCCATGAACAGGATGGCGGTAGGGGGTGCCGCGGGGCCCCTGGGGGCCCCTGCAGTGCCCATGCCAATGGCAAGTGCACTGCAGGGGCTCCCGTAAGAGGGCCCCGCAAAGTATTTCAGTGTCTGCTTTGCAGACTCTGAAATACGCGACGGGTGCAACTGCACCCGTCGCACCTTCCCACTCCGCCGGCTCAATTCTGAGCCGGCATCCTAGTGGGAAGGTTGATTTGCCCTGGGCTGGCGGGCGGCCTTTTGGCGGCCGCCCGCCAGCCCAGGGCAAATGTCAGAATCACTGCCGCGGTCTTTCGACCGCGGTGCGGTGTTCTGACGGCGGTACCTTGGCGGACGGCCTCCGCCGTCCGCCAAGGTCAGAATGACCGCCATAGTCCTTGCAATAGTGAAAAACAAATTTAAGGGCTTTTCCCTGCTGTACTTGTTAAACTTAAAAGTACATGTCCAAACTTTTATATACACTTCACCCTATCCTTGGGGCAAACCAGGGCCTACCTTAGGGGTGACTTACATGTAATAAAAGTTAAGGTTTTAGCCTTGTAATGCTATCTGTATTTAACAACCAACTCCATCTTGACTACTGGCTCCATTTTGTGCTTAGTATAGCTTCAAACGCTGTCACATTTGTGGCGCAAGTATTTTTCCACACACAGCTTTTTAACTTGTTTTCGCTTTTCTCACTAGGGAAGGGAACATAACATGTGATCTGAAACTATGATAAGATTGTGCAAGGCTGCAAATGTTTATGGTAGAGAAGGGTACTGCTCGGTCTTGGAAATACACCTTGGGATCAGGCCAATGTCTAATGTGTTTTTTCAACACTGACCCGGTACAGCCAGTGCTTGAATTTCATAATTTACTCGACTGGAGTGGGGTGTCTGGAATGTTTCTCTTAAGTTTGTTTAAAATATATAAGGTGAAGAAGCTTGACACTGAGGGAGAAGGAACTCATCTATGAGGGTGGATGCATTGTTCAGAGTACTCCTATTGGGGTCTTTCTCTTTCGTCTCAGTTGTCATGGGTTCCACAGCTTGACTTTGGCAGACAAAGGGTGATGTTGGAGTCAAGTCCCATGGAGATGGATTTTTAATTCTTAATATCTAGCTTTACTGTGTGCATGCATAAATACAGTCACTATATATATATTCATTGTTATTTTAAGATTTACACATGTGTTCCTGCATTCACATTAAGTGCTCACGTTATTATCGCTGTGTAACCTGGGAAATGACTTAATACATTAATTACTCAGACTAAGAGTGCTGCATTCTTTGCATTCCTTTTACTTTGTTCACTCTCAGTCTGAATTGAAGAAGAACAGGCCTGCAAGTGGGTACGCTTGTCAGGTGGAAATGGCAGTTCAACGGCACACATAGGCTCTGCGGTGCAAGACCTGAAACATGTTTGAAAGGCTACCATAGTGGATGGCACAACTAGTGCTTGAGGCCCACTAGTAGCATTAACTTACAGGACCAGGGCACGCATAGTGCACTTTACTAGGGACGTACTAGTATAGTCAATCATGGAGAAGCCAATGTTACCATGTTTTAGACACAGGGAACATGTACTTTAGCAGTGGATAGCAGTTGTAAAGTGCACAGATTCCTAAAGCCAGCAAAATCAAAGTTCAGCACACATTCAAAACAGGAAGTCAGAAAGCAAAATGTCAGGGGAAACCAGGCCAAAAGATGCCAGGTCTAATAGGCAGCACATACTTGATCAATCAGATCAAACATCTTCCTTTAGGCTCCAGCAATTGTCTATTATGTGCAATGGACATAGAGTCATTGTACACTAATATTGCTCAACTTGATGGCTTTAAAGTCATTAGGAAAACTCTTGAAAAAAGACTACGTCTACATTCGGTACCTACCTCCTTAATTCTAGAGTTTCTCACTCGTACACTCACATACAACTTTTTTATTTCAATACCGACAACCAGCCAAAGGGACTTCTATGGATCTGTTTTTGCCCCCAACTTTGTGATACTATTTATGGACGATTTAGAGACTGAAATTATCTTCTCTAACTATAATTTGTTCTGCAGCCATATAGTGGTATAGAAGCAGTATATTGATGACACCTTTATGATTTGGAAGGGTTTGACAGAAACCCTTGCAGAATTTCTCATATGGTTTAATGGTGACTGTAGCAGACTTATATTCACCCATGAACAGAGTAGGACAGAAATCTCTTTATTTGGACTTATGATCAATGCACATGACAATGAATTAAATACATCATTATATCACAAACATACAGAGAGGAGCACCTTACTGTCTTATTCTAGCCATCATCTGAGGGCACTTAGGAATTCGCTCCCCTACTCACAGTTCCTCACCATCAAGAGAAATTGTATATTTAAACAGGATTTCTTTAAGGAAGCTGATACCTTATCAAAGAAACTAACATCAAGGGTTTATCCATGAAAACTGGTCCAGAGATCAGTGAAAAGGATATTGTCCAAGGGAGGTCTTATCCCAAAAGAAAAGAAGAACAATGACAGGTTGGTCCGTGTCAACACTTTCTCCCCCATTTACAATCAAGTTAACAAGTGATCGCAATCTTTGCATTCTCTAAAAACAAAAACATCAAGGAGCACCTAGTGTGAGCCAGCATACTTCCTACTAGAGCTGCATGCACAATTAATGACCTGTGGGAGTTTGCCCCTTGTGCCCCTAAATGTGGCAATTGCAGTGTATGTGAATTCACTTTTGAGACTAAAGAATTTGCTCGTAACAATGTGAGAGTTACCTCACAGCAGTTCCTGAAATGTAAAACACCTACTGTGAGTTATGTCATCAGCTGCCCATCTACCCTAGTGTACATAGGACAGACAACACTGAAGATTTGGGTAGAGATATGCTAGCACAGAAGTCAGTTTCCTTGTAAAGTTGCAAATACCCCTTTGGTCAAGCATTTTCTGAGCTAAGACATGATGAGAGTGACTTATATGTGCAACCCATTTCAGTAGTGAAGCCCCCAGCCAGGGGCAGAGACTTTATCAACATACTAAACAGAGAAGAGTTAAAATGGATTTTGTGCCCCAAAAGCCTGCACTGGCCTCAGCAAAGTTGAAGACTGTACATCCTTAATATGATATTTTATGCCACTCACAAACCTTACAGACAGGGTCCTTATATGATTATGGAGATCTACTGTACAAAGATTGATAATTTTCTAAGCATGGTTATAGACATCTACTATATATTAATGTATTGGACATTGATGGTAATGGTGGTCTACTAAATACTAATTTGTTGAGTGTTGTGGGGTTTCTGACAATGCTGTAAGTGATCTTTTATGTATATTGGTAACCTTATGAAGCATACATATTTTGTCCTTAATATTCCTTCTTTATATATTTTCATTTTGGCAACTTTGATTATGCTTTGTCAATGTTGCAAGTAATTCCTCTTATGTATATTGGTAACTTTGAGGAGTCTGTGTATTTTGTCATGGTTTTTTCCTTATTGCCTTCTCTTTTGTATGTTCTCTCCTCCGCCATTAGTTCTTAATTGCTCATAGTATCTTTCTGAGTAAAATGCAAAATGTTCTTTGTGGGATCAATTGTTTCTTTAACCTTTTCTTTTCATAAACTCTGGGAAACTTTTACTGAACTCCAATATGGACACTGCGTATTCATAACCCTTTAGAGCAACTTAATCTTGGTCCTTCTTCTCTCTTCATGGCCCAGTGCTAGGTTTCTTGGTATTTAGTCTCTCCTCATTACCCCAGTGCTGGCTTGCTTGAAGAGGACCAGTGCTGATGCATGTGCGTCACTTCACTCTGTGGCTGTTTGTTCAAGAGAAAACCTTGGGATATATTGGATCAGCATCCTGTGGTTATTAGTAACTGAATCACCTGATGACGTTTTAGTTGGTTCACAGGAATGGTTCTTTAATTCCATTGCTTCTTGTTGCTGGTAAGTCCTAGCTGAGTCTGATTGTACACTGGCGCTTTTCACCTTTTTAAATTCCCACATCCGCCATGGGGTTTTCTAGTTTTAATGCTGAGTTTTGGCTACTTGATGTTATTCCCAAAGGGGTTACTTTTTTCTCTCCCATATGTTTTCAGTTTTAGCAAATCAGCTGAGCGCTGACTTTTTACACGCCTTTGAAGTTCCAGCAATTGTTTGTTAACCAGTCTTCCAATGGCAGGTTGTTTTCACATGGTCTCCATAATCGTTGGCCCTTCTTTCATATGGACAGCTTTCTGATGTTAGGATGGTCAATCATGGACTAGCAGAAATTATTTGTTAGCACCTGCTTGGGGCACTTGCATGCTTAGTTGAACACATTGGGCAGTAGTGGTAGAAGGGTGTTAATTAGCCATTGTAACGCTGATTATTGAGTAAGGTTGACACATGTAAGAGTCCCTCACCCTCACTGGAGTTCTATGTAGATATATCTCTCAATCATTATCTCTGGCTGGACCCTCTTACAGCTGAGATTGGTACATGTTTTAAATAAATGTATGCCTGATCCTATCCATCTAATTCATTTACCCCCTTTGTTAATGTGGATGGATGAGGTTTTTACCCATCCACCAGTGGTCGGCAACAAACTTCATTCTTTTTCTTTTTCTCCTCTGTCATTCCTTCTTTTTCTTTTACAGCTTATCTTTGTGCCATTGCATATAAAGCTATTGGGCCTAACTCTCCAAACTCCTGAAGATGATCCTATGATGTTGTAAGGAGAGATACAGCGTACACTCAGTGCCTTGACCCTATTGTTATATTTATTGTAATAAGGGCATAAGTGTTGCTTTCGATTGTGACTTACATCATTTCCTGATTTTTTTTCTCACATACTAGTGCCAGAGTCTCATTGTGTGTGCAATTGTTTGCTGTTTGTGTTTTCACCCACCTATTTATGTATTATTGCATAATATTAAAGCTTTTATTGTGTCTGTTAGACAAGATATATGGACATAATAGTTTTCCCAGCCGCATTGTTGCTAGTTGCTGACCACAAAAAGCTAGTGTCCCGTGGTTTCCAACTCCTGGTACCTGGTGCCTGCTGCACTGAGGCTTCACTCCTCAGCTGGCACAGTTGGAGATAACTTTCACCCACTTTTTGCTGCCTATGCTTTACCCCCAGAAATTGGTTTTTGGGATTTTTGCTGGCAGGAGCTGGTAGGAGCCGGCAGAAGTCCTCGCCCCACTTGTCTTTCCCTGATACTGTTTTAATGTGTTACACAGCAGAGGAGGGGTTGGTGATGTAAAGGCCCTTTCAGGCCCTGAAATCCCAAAAAGGTGCCCCAGTAGGATACCCCTGCATCAGGGGTGGCAGCACCACAGATCCCCGATAAAAACAGAAATAAAGAAAGGTAGCATATAAAGGACGTATACTTGGAGTTTTGTGGTAAAGGATGGTGGCAGTGGTGCCGTAGCAAGGCCATAGTCATTGTGAGCAGGAGGAGGAGGTAAGTGAACTCTCTATATAAACCTATGATAAGGCTGACCAGAGATGCCTCCCCAAAAGAAAACTCCTCCTTAATTAAAAAAAGTAAAAAATCTGCTGGAGTGATTGTCAATTTACATGAAATTAGAGACATACTTGGCCCTGAGATCGTGTCACAGTCATGTCGGGATTAGGCTAACCATGGTGGATTAGAATTCTCTCCTGCAGTTGGAAATGTGCAATGTTCAGAAAAAATCCTGACAGAGTCAATTAAGGACTTTGTGGGTAAGCACTTCAGGACCATAACAGCACATGATTCTGCAAATGTCCTTTGGAGGTACTAGAGGGCATATTTAAGAGCCCGTAGTGCACTGGAGCGTCACTTTTAGTAATGATTCAGTGGCGTTATGCACTGCACCGTATTTACATGGTGGTGTTAAGCCACTTCATGTGGATTAATGCCACCTTCTAAATACAACCTTTTTACATGCAACACTGTACATGGAAGGGGCGTGCAATGGGTTTTGCTGTGGGTGTGTCACAGCAACACCCATTGCATTTTGACACTGCCCCAGATTTACAAGTTTTCATGAACCTGAGGCAGTGCCAAAATCTAATGCCACTCCAGGTGCTTAAATGCTTTAATTTCTCCTCGTTTGTTTCTCTTTCTATGTGTACTGCACTCTGCAGCACACATAGAAAGACCAAATTGCCATTTAAGATTGCTTTTGTGCACAAAAACAATCTCCCCTCAACTCAGCCATCCTTGCACAATTGTGCAAGGGTTGCAGTGTTGGCGGACGGCAGCAAATTCAGTGCCAGCGCAGGGGAAAACACAGGAGTGCAGCAAATTTTCCCTTAAATTTGGTCATAGATATCCAGGAAAAGGAGGTTCTGGACTTAATACAAAATACTGAAATGTTACACCCCTCCTCTCCTTGTCTGTTCCATCCTTCAGAAATGAGCTTTGCAAGCTCAAAAGAGGGATCTAGGGCAGTAGGGGGAAAAGGCGGGAATAAAAACAGTAGGGTGATAACCAATAACGGAATGCCTAGGAGAGTGTTGGCTGTTATGTCTGATCTGGCAGGTGTATCACCACAAGACGGTGACCAAGGGACTATGGCCACTTCTGCAGCAAATATTGACTCTTTATTCACTTGTCTTTCCCTGATATTGGACACTATTCTTCTAAAGAAGAAAACATTGCATGGATTGTTTGAATCATCCCTTGCTACAAATGAGTCCTTGAGAGCGGAGGCTGGTATGCTTAAGGAAATTCTCAGGGAATTAAAGTCCATTAGCTCTTGTATGCCTACACTTGTGAGGCTGGTAGCCTCCCAAGCTCTTGACCTTTATGAGGAGGAACTAGTGCTAGGGAGAGATCAGTGGAACACCACTGTGTACATATCTAGAAGACCAATGTTGATGAGAAGGTGGTATCATGGGTGGGCTGGAAACTGGTACTTGTGTCATTGTAATAGATGGAAAGGTATGAGTATGGGTCCAAACCTAAGAAACACCCCCCCAGAAGCCTAGGTTAGTTGGAGGCTTAGCTAAGCCATCCCAATCAAAAAAAGAGAGTATGTCAACGAGAGAAGGTTATGATGAAAAGAGCCAAGGGTATGGTAAAGGAGGTCCCCGCCACATTACAGTCAGGTCCCAGGATCTTAAGTAGAGGCATTAGTAATCCAATTAACTAGAAAGGAATTAAGGTCCCTACAGGAACTGGACAAGTGGTTCAAGGTTCTGGGAGAAATGTCTATATAGGAAGAAGCCTTCAGATAATCAAGTGTCAAGGCTTTACAACATCTAGACAATTTGGTCAAGAACTGGACCAAGAGCAGACACAGGTTCTTCGTAGAGATCCCAGAGCAAAACATCTGTATTTGCACGCGTAACATAAGGGAAAAAAGCAAGTAAATGGAAACCGTTGAATAGGTCTAGCTTGTCCAAGGCATTCTCAGCCTCCAAGGCACTGGAGGTGGTTATGTCAATGAACAGACAACAAGTAGCCTTCAAAGAATCTTTAGCAGGGAGAAAAGCCACAAAGTTAGTTTTTGTTCCTCTGTATTTGTTGGCTTGATATTGGAGTCCAGTGATGAGCTTGGTAAATTAGGCTTAAGAATTGTGTCTTTATTAGATGAGACACCTTGATTAGTGATGTCTTTATCATCCTGGCCTCAACTTGGAACAACTAAAGATGGTAATTGGAGCAGAGGTAATCCTGCTGCACCCCTATTTAGTGGATTATAATCACGGTACTGCTGAGTTAACTATTCTGACCCCTCAAGAGAAGGAGTGGTGGATTCAATTCTTCTTCTCAATAGATTTGCGTGTCTAAGTATTGATAGGGAGAGTGTCTCCTATTGGAGGGGACAGGTGGATGAGGTAGCTGCTGCTCACCGGTCAGCCCCAGCCCAGGTAGAAGTTGGCGGCAGCGAAATGCTAGAAAGTTATGAAATTCCCAACACAATTTTCCCAGAGTGCATCCAATCAAAGTATGATGCGCAATTAATAACATCTCTCTATGAGTTAGGATTTGTGAACTTAAATGGCCGATTGAGAGAGGATATGCCGGCAAGCCAAACATGTGTGCATGGCAATCAGAGCCACCCAACTGATTATATGTTTATATAGGCATGGGTTTTTGACATCTGTACAAGCTTTGATGTGTTAAGAATTAGGGACAGTGACCACTGGGCCCTAAAAGCTGCTTTACGTGCTGATTCATACCAAAGGGGGCAGATGATTATGATGGAAGTATCTTTCCCAAAATTATTAAATACAAGAATTAATGAAAGATACATGCCCCTACTAACGCAATAACAAGTGTCCAATGATCTGGTGCTCAGTGAGAGGGTGGTGGTCACAACCTTGGACTAGAACTCTGAGACCATTGCAGAGGTGGTTAAATGATTTATCTGCATAGCTAGGAATAGAAATTTTGAGGCTAAAAAGTATAAGCTGTATGAGTTCTTAACACAGCCCTGGTTTGATAAGGAGAGCTTAACATCTCGGAGAAAACTGAGGAAAGCAGGAAGGGTGAAGCGCTCACTTGGGGCTTTCGATGGAAAGCCAGGATATAATTGCAAAAAAAAGAGTATGATGTGTTGATTAGTGCCAAAAAGCAGGCTTACTGTCAGTCACATTGGGTCTTTATGATTTGCATCCTCTAGGATAAGGATATGAAAACATTTTGGAAGCTAGTTCAGAGAGGATGCACA
Source organism: Pleurodeles waltl (assembly GCF_031143425.1). Classification (NCBI taxonomy): domain Eukaryota; kingdom Metazoa; phylum Chordata; class Amphibia; order Caudata; family Salamandridae; genus Pleurodeles; species Pleurodeles waltl. The sequence continues at coordinate 1,083,809,654 of NC_090444.1, read as the reverse complement.
ATGTCACATTCACCTGTAAAGTGTATGGTTCCAGAAAATATTTGGGCACATATTTAGCCTAGAGAGGTAACTGTTAGAGGAAATTGGTCCAAATTTGCTCCATTTCCTCTCTCTCTTGTTTGACTAACTTTGGTGGTGGACCTTCTCCTTACTCATCCTTCCCCCACCATTTCTCTCTTTCCTTGATAATCTGCTTCTTTCTGGTTTCTTTCTTTACTTCAATGCATTCAATGTCATTGCTCTCCCTCCTACTGCTCCTTCTCCATGATTCCCTGGTCCACTTCATATTTTTTTGCGATTTTTGTGCACCCTCAGCTTTACTAGCAAAGCCCCATCTAAGCATCAAAATGTGTGCCTATTTCCATATTACTCTTTGGTTTTCTCCAATTTGCCCCTGTTGGAAATAAACATCTGTTGGGTGCTATTTCCGCAGGTTTTGGCCTTCACTGCCTTTTTTCCGAACCAGTTTTGTTGGCCTGTAGGACTCTGCACACTTTACTGTTGCTGACCAGTGGTATCGTTTTGTGCCCTTCCTTCCAAACATGGCACAATTGGTAGTCACCTAATTGGCACATATAATTTACAGATAAGACCCTAGTAATTTGTACTATATGTACCCAGGGCCTGTAAATTAAATGCTACCAGTGGGCTGCGCACTCATTGTACCACCCACTGAAATAGCACTGCAAAACGTGTCTCAGGAATGCCAGTGCAGCCTGCAGTGCAGTTTCAAAACAACCATTTTGACCTTTCAAAATAAGCCTTTTGCCAGGTCTAAACCTTCCTTTGTAATACTCATAAGAGACCCTTAACGGCTCTTAGGGCAGGGTGCATGTTGTTTAAAAGGTAATACATGTATCTTTTACAAGTCCTGGCAGTGAAAAAAAAACCCTAAGTACTTTTTCATTACAGCAAGGCTAGCTCTCTTATAAACTAATACTTGGTTTCCTAATTACAGGTAATAAGTTATAACTTATATATAGGAACTGTGAGAGAAATACTTCACTCAGAATTGTAAAGACAGATTTTAAATGACTATTTTGAAAATGCCACTTTTAGAAAATTGGCACTTTTCTGCTAAACCAAATGCACATTTCTTGCAAGTATCCAGGGGCACATGAGTTTTAATGGCTCTTCTGTGCTGTGATGTTTTTTTCTCCGAGACAGAGGACAAAAGGAACTTGGCTGTTGGGAAGGGCCATCCTCTCTTGAGAAGTATGGCTGGGGAAGGGGTTTAAACTAAGGCAGTTTCTGCACTTTAAAGAAGGGTAGCCTGAGGGGTGTACCCAATCCCTTCCTGACTTCAGAAGATATCTGACATGTCACTGTAAAATACAGCTCATATCTAGTGTTGCCTGCCCCTTGTTTTACTACCTTGACTGGATCCAATGGAAAGTGAAGAACTGATCAGAATCCATCTAGGGTTAGATAAAATGGGTGTCCTGACCCCCACTGGCAGGCACTGGACATAAAAGTGGCATCTCAGAACCTCTCATCAAGCCACTTCTGGGCCTGAAAAGATTAAAAAGAAGGATCCCCTACAGCCTGAAGAAGGAAGACTGGACCTGCTTGCCTTGAACTCAGGACCCTGGAAGTGACTCAAAGGGTCAGTTCGGAGTCACTGCAAGCTTCCAGAGGCATCTACCGCTTTCCAGATGACCAGCCCTAATAGGACCTGACCTGATCCCCTCTGCTGGCCACTGTGGGAGTGAATCATGACCTTCTAAGTGCTGTCCTCAATATCCTGTACCCTTAGTAGGAGTCAGAGTGTTCTCTTCCCTATGTAGTTAAAGGCTTCACTAGATCTGATACAGTGCACCACAGACCATTAAAGAGCCTGACATTGCAGCACCCCACAGCTCCTGTTCAGCATCTTCACTGGATCCAAGGCAAGATGATTTCAGGGCCCCACATTGCAGCACCTTGCAGCTCCTGATTAGCAGTTTGATTGACCCGACGCAGCATGATGCAGAGCCACACATCACACAACCACACACCGAGGGCAAAAAGGTACAACTCATAGTGGGCCACACCTGATCCTGTACCTGAACGGCACTCCTTTGTGGTCAGCCTGAACCTGTGTCTTTATTCTGGTCTGGCATTATAAGGTACCCAAAGTTGCCACTTCATGTCTTTTGGTGCTATTTTACATTAAGATTTGAAAACTAATACCTCTCTTTTTACTGACTGTATTTTTGTTGTTTTAGTGTCATTTTGTTTGATAAAACACTCTCTATTTGTTTCTAAGTTGGCTTGAAATTACTTCTGTGTTGTGTTTTCACATTATGACTCTTTGAGTGCCTCATAAATACTTTACACATTGCCTCTACGTTAAGCCTGACTGCTTTGTTCCCAGTTACCATAGGGTTAAGCACAGGTTTATTTAATTACTTTTGTGGTTTATCCTGACAAGGTTGTCACTCCCTTCAACAAATAATCCAATTTCTTACAGTCACCTTTCCCCACTCTAACACCCTTTTCTGCAACACTGAGTGCACCAATTACTGTTACACCGATTACTCTGGTGACATAGTGGCCTTTCATTTACAAATATGTGCCCAGCATAAGCCACAGTGGGACAAGAGTTTGTGGATTATCTTGGAGGCCTGGCAGCCTTCCCACTGACCCTAGAAAATCTTACACCCTTAAAATCCTGTGGTAAATAATTTACTACACCTTTTTTTCACCATCCCATAGAACACCCACACTTCTGGCCAGTCACACCCTTTTACACTTCTCCTCTTTAGTAAGTCACTGTCAGAAGTTTTTTTACCACCATGTCACGTTTAAAAAATTCACGTTAAGAGACATGTTTGATGAAATCATAAGAGTGGAGCCACAAGTGTTTAGAGCACAAGTCCAGCATAATCCTCTCAGTAGGAAAATGGAATTGTGGGACAGGATCATTAACAGAGTCAATGCTGTAGGCACCACCCTCCTCACAAAGGAGGACATTAGGAAGAGGTGGAACAAACTCAGGGGCAAGGCCTGTTCCCTGGTCTCCAGACCACAGCTGTAGGACAAGAAGATCGGCGGTGGCTCATTACATCTTGTTCCCTGGGAGGAGAATATTTTGGCAATCCTGCATCCTGAGGCTGGACAGGAATACTTGAGGGATTGGAGTATTGGAAGTCACAACACTAAATATGTCACCAAAATGCTATGCCATTCATGCCTACCGCTCACCTTTTACCACTGTTACTGTCACTCCACTTACCAGCCCAGTGTATACCAGTCCAAAGACCTCTATTTGGTAACTCACATTTAAAGTGTACTCACTTAGGTGGATGACATTTGAATAGTGTGTGTAGTTCAGGGACTGACATGACTAGAGCTCCCAGCAGGCACTGTTCTAAAACTCCAAGCATTAGACCAGTGGTCACTTGTCCATATACCCCTGTTTGGCAAATCACAAATTAACTTCACTCTCCTGGAAGGATACCATTTGTCAAGTGTGGGAAGTAGAGAGAGTGACCTGCACAGTGGTCACATGCTACAAAACATCAGTTTGTGAAATTTCAATTGATGTGTACTAACCGGGGGGGGGAGAACATTGGTCAAGTGTGTTTACTAGAGAGTGACATGACTGTAACTTACAAGAAGCACTGTTTCAGCAACTCCAAACACCCAAACAGTGGTCACTTGTGCAAAGATCACTGTCTACCAAATCACACTTTAGGTATACTCAGCGGGGAGGATACCATTTGTCAAATGTGGGAAGTAGAGACAGTTACCTGACTACTAAGGTGTCTGTAAAACCAACCGTCGACCCAGTTGTCCAAATACATTGTTTGTGAACTCTCTATTGAAGTGTACTCACCTGGGAGGATAACATTTATATAGTGTATGTAGTACAGGGAGTTACATGACTGCAACTCACAGTAGGCCCTATATTTGTAACTCCAAATATGAGCACAGTGTTCTTTTGTCCATGGGCCCCTGGGACTTAACTCTCAATTGAAGTGTACTCAGCTGGGAGGATGATATTTGTATAGTGTGCATTGTACAGGAAGTTGTATGACTGCAACTCCTAGGAGGCATTGTTTCAGTAACCCCAACAACCAGTCCAGTATTCTCCTGTTCAAATACCACTGTTTGTTAATTCACAAATGAAGTATACTCACCTGGAGGGTGCCATTTGTCAAGTATTGGGGGATAGTGAGAGTGACCTGACTGCAACCCCCAAGAGGCATTTTCTCTAACACCAATCACCAGTCCAGTGGTACCTTGCCCCAATACATCTGTTGGTGAACTCTAAAATGAAGTTTGCTCACCTCAGGGATAACATTTGTAAAGTGCATGTACTATAGTGAGTGACCTGACTGCAACTCCCAGCACACCCTGTTGTTGTAACTCCAACCACCAGATCAGTGTTAACTTGTCCAATGACCATTGTTTGGTAACTCTCAATTGAAGTGTACTCACCTGGGAGGATATTTGTATAGTGTGTTTACTACATGGAGATACATGACTGCAGTCCCCAGCAGGCCCTGTATCTGTAACTCCAAACACCAGCACAGAGTTCTCTTGTCCAAGGTCCCCTGTGTTCTAACTCTCAATTGAAGTGTACTCAACTGGAGAAAACCATTTGTCTAGTGAGTGTAGTACATGGAGTGACATGACTGCAACTCCCAGGAGGCTCTCTTAATGTCAATCAAACCACCAGTCCAGTGTCTTCTTTTCCAGAGACTCATGTTTGGGAAATCACACAAGATCGGTACTTACCTGGGGGTGGGAGGTGATATTTATCAAGTGTATGAAGTAGAGGAAGTGACATAACTGCCAAGGCCATGAGGCTCTGTCTCTCCAACTCCAAACACAAGTCCAGTGTTCTCATGTCCAAATACCCCTGTGTCTTAACTCTCAAATAAAATGTACTCACCTGGAAGGGACCAAAATACAGATCATGCTCAACTCTGAGATGTGTCTGGCCACCTAGCTCCATCTTGATCAACTAACCCAAGGTCAACCTATTGAGGACAGCTTACCCAGTGTGCAAAACATTGATCCCAAAGGCCTCAAGAGGCATCACCAGAGTGGTATTGGCAGCAGACCACACGATGCATCACAGCCAACTAGGCCTCAAACTGGTCAAAGACATATATTGCATAGCCAGTGTTTTCCCTGCACTGGTGGCAAGATGACATTCTTAGGCCATGCTTCCAAGGACTAATGATCTGCACGTCTCAGCAGATGCTTCAATCAAAAAATCTGGCATGCTTCAAGAATGTCATATCAATAAAACAAATGTCATGGCTACTTTCTACAATAAGTTTAACTGCAAAATAATTTTGAACAAGGTCCATGCTTAATGTAACACTAAATTGTTGGAGGTAGATATCACAATACAACCAGTAACATTGTGCATTTTGCATCAACAAGTCGAGTACCACTGGGCACACAGAGGCCACAGAAGAGACTGCCACTTACCCCATGGATGAAGCCCTCAGTGAAGAATACACTCTTGGACTGCTGGACATGAAGGATGAGTCTGGCCCATCTGGGCAACCTGGTCAGACACCATAAGTGATTCTCATTGTGGCCACATCAACACCTCACAGCCCAGTTGCTTCTACATCACAGGTAACCAATCACCACCCAACCTGTGTTCTGAGCACACTGTCTACCATCTCGTGTCCCCCAGTCCTGGTTCCCGAGTTGCAACACAATACTTCCAACAATGCGGGTCCAGGACCCAGTGGAAGGGGGCACCCTGTGGAAAGGACACAGGTGTGTGGGGGTAAGGTGCGTGGGAGGGATGCTGTGGGCCAGAAGATTGAGGTCACTGGGGCTGCTTCTGGCCGGGACTCCATCAGTCACGTATTGGGGGGTCTATCAAGATTCCCATGGTGTGATGGGCCAGATCTACAGCTACAGAGAGAAATCCATAGGGATATGCGTGAATAGTGGGAGGCTCAAAATACCAACATGGCTTCCCTAACAGGGATGATGAAGGACATTAACACCACCCTGAGCAGGGCTCCACAACACCACTCTACCCCATCCTTTGGCGCATCAACACAAGGGCCATCTTCATTGGTGCCAGACACTGGAAGGAAGGACCTGCCAGAAGACTTAGACCCAGACACCCCTGACTCCGTAGCAGCAGATCTCCCCCCACCAGCAGGGATGTCCGTTGAAGAATACAGGAGGTACGGATGGCAAGACACCCACCACTGCCAGCAAGTGACCTCTTCCAAAAGGAATTCCTTTGTGTGCCACACTTTAACTCTGTTGACTGATCCTGAACTATCCACCAGTTGCAATGGGAGGAGTTCTCTGGACTTTGGACTCCCAATAGTGTAGCATCTACTCCAATGATTTTGTTCTCCATGACTGAACCCTTCACTTTATTATTTTGTATTTACTGTCCAAATTGTGTTTACTGCATAAGTGCTGTAATAAATTAATCCATCACAAACTCATTGTCTGCTTGCTTAATTTCAACATTTTGCTATGTAGAGATGTAAGACCTTGTGAACCATATGATGAAGACATGACTTACTTGTGCAAGGATGGATATGCCACAGGTGTACTGTGCCGTGCTCTGGATTACAATCATTAAAGACAAACACATCAGTACAATTGTCTGGTCACAACAAACATGATATTCTAGTGTACAGCACATAGGCTGTCAATATGTCTGGACCTTTGTGACATATGAATGCATGACTCATGCTGAGTGAAAGTACATATTCCAGGGTAGAACCAGAGAAGGGAGAGTTTTGTCAGACAGTGTCCTGTAGAATAGGCAAACATTAAAGTGGGTGATGTCAGCAGCTGGAGTCTTATCACATACCACACCAGAGTAACCAAACAGAATCCGAGATACAGACAGATGGCAGTACAACAATCCCTGATCACAAGACCATCATTATCCAATGACCATGCATCTGGTGACATGACACAAACATATGTCTGTGTTGTGGCACAGGTACTGTGGTCTGCAATGATAAAACCCATCTACAGAGTGCTTAGCCAATGTGAAGGGTTAATGCCTTGCTCACAATTGATGGCTACATATTTCATGCCCACATGATGACTCACATGATGCAATCGGCCCAACACAGCCTACTTGACAAGTCCAATGTGCACTTCTGACCTTCTACCCAACCACTGTTCAAGTTGCCTTAGCACATCTCATACACCCCAACTCTGTGGTCTACATTACCTGGAACAATCCAGGTCTACTTTGTATGTCAGAACAGCATCCGATAACTGCCAAAGTCACAACTCTGAAATGCCAACATCAGGATGTCATGGTGAAGGTACCTGTACAAAGACAAACAAGGAGTATCAGCTTGAAAACATACCTATTAAACAAATCACATAGCATGCATCTGGAAATGAAGTTACATTACACGGAGACTGACTCAAACAAAGCAACAATGTGGGGATATGTGAAAGGCTTACTCTTCAAGCAGTCTTTGGCTGAATATTGCAGGCTATTAGCTCCATAGTTCTTGATAAAACATTCAACTCTACACATTCTCACATCTACAGTTCAATGTACAGTCACAGTCATTGCATCACATGACATACTTAAACTCATGAAAAGTAGCCGTTGATGAGATCTTACTGCAAGTCAGCTGCTTCCTCTTGAGCACTGTCATTCTCACTTGGCATTTCAGGCGGCTCACCCGGTGCCACTGCCGGCCCCCTCTCTTCTGGGTTGTATGGGATATTCCTCCGCAGGGCAATGTTGTGGAGCGTGCCACAGTGATCTGACACACTTGTCCAGGTGAGAGGCGAAGGCTCCACCTGTACGGTCTTGACACCTAAATCGGGCCCTCAGGAGCCCAAACACCTGCTCCACTACCCGCCTTGTTCTGTTTTGGGTCTCATTGAAGCAGACTTCCCCTGGCGTTGTTGGATTTCTTATTGGCATCAACAACCAAGGACGGGTTGGATATGCAAAGCCTCCTGTTAAGTAATTGGACATATGTGCAACAATGAGTCAGTCAGTTCATGATTTTAGCACCAAACATTGCACACACACTAACAGGAAAGAGGTAACTTACGAACCTGCCAGGTCCTCACTGGGTACAGTTGTGACATCAGCTGGGGTATGGTGCTGTTCTGCATTATTATGAATCATGGACTGAACCTGGATAATGGGCACAGACCTGTGAAATGTAGAGCTCCGCCAAAAATACAACTTGCACGTTGATGGAATAGAAATTATTTTTCTTGTGGTTTGCTTGTTCATTGCTATGTGGTGGGACCAAGCCAATGTGTGTGCCATCACTGGCTCCCCCCACATGTAGGATGTGTGCAAAACCATAAAAGCCAACCTTTACATAGGCTAAATCTTCACATTGGGGATACAGGATATAGATGTCCAGGTGTTTCAACACTGCTGAGAGTATATCCTTCAACACCAAACGTAACATAGGTTGGGACAGCAAGCAGATAGGGCCACTGTATGCTGGAAGGACCCTGTGGCTAGAAAGTGCAATGGTGACAAGACATGTACAATGGGTGGTATGGTGGTTGGATAACTAATAGCTGGCATCAGATCTGGTTCCAACTGACAACATAAGTCCACTGTTGTTTGCCTATTCAGATGGAATGTTTGATTTGCTCTGCATTCCGTCCATCATCTGTTCTTTTTTGCTTTTATCGCCCCAAGTGGGAAGGTTATGCCCAGACGTGGGTCCCGTGCTCACTGCGCCACTGGATTCAAGCTAGCCTAGCAGATGAAGGGTGATACCCTGAAACCAGTCCTAGGATGCTTGTTTTCGGTCCAGGGAGGACCTGGCTTGGCAGTTCGGGCTGGACTACTGTTCCAATGAGGAACAGGGTCAAGACTGATTTACATATGGCTGGGTCCACACTGGGATGGTGTGGTGAGCAAAAAAACGATGGATTAAACCCAGATCTTTGTGACTGGGGGTGAATGTTTGATTTGCTCAGCATTCTGTCCATCGTCTGTTCTTTTTTGCATTTGTCGCCCCAAGTGGGAAGGGTATGCCCAGACATGGGTCCCGTGCTCACTGCGCCACTGGATTCAAGCTAGCCTAGCTGATGAAGGGTGATACCCTGAAACCGGTCCTAGGATGCTTGTTTAAGGTCCATGGAGGACCTGGCTTGGCACTTCGGGCTGGACTGTTCCAATGAGGAACAGGGTCAAGACCGATTTGCATATGGCTGGGTCCAAACTGGGGTGGTGTGGTGAGCAAATAAATGATGGATTAAACCCAGATCTTTGTGACTGGGGGTGAATGTTTGATTTGCTCTGCATTTTGTCCATCGTCTGTTCTTTTTTGCATTTGTCTCCCCAAGTGGGAAGGGTATGCCCAGACGTGGGTCCCGTGCTCACTGCGCCACTGGATTCAAGCTAGCCTAGCTGATGAAGGGTGATACCCTGAAACTTGTCCTAGGATGCTTGTTTCCGGTCCATGGAGGACCTGGCCTGGCAGTTCGGGCTGGACTGTTCCAATGAGGAACAGGGTCATGACTGATTTGCATATGGCTGAGTCCAAACTGGGGTGGCGTGGTGAGCAAAAAAACGATGGATTAAACCTAGATCTTTGTGACTGGGGATGAATGTTTGATTTGCTCTGCATTCCGTCCATCATCTGTTCTATTTTGTATTCAGATGGTACAGCAGGAAGATGTGTTGCTTTTCCATGGTGTGAAGGTCTGGCAGTGGACAGTATACAGGAGATTGTCACATCCTCCCTCTCCTTGGCTACCTATATATGACAAGACATGATTTTTATTATTAGGCAGTGCATCCACAGTGACATACATGAGGCATTTCAATGATGTCATGTGACAAGGCATTTCTGAATGGATAGACATGGCAACCAGTACACATCACAGCTGCAAAGAACACAAGGGTCACATGTGGCCACCATGGTTTTCCACACATGGGGTCACTACATGTTTATGGACCAAACTCAAATATGTGCCTCAAAATTGCCCCCCAAAATGTGACTGGATATCCCTACTGCCAAAAAGACTGTTGGCGGTGGTGGACTGTGCCCCACTGTTAAATGCCATCTGTGCCCTGCAACATACTACAATGGTGTTTGAGTAGTAGGGTTTACAAGACAAGCCAGGATAAGGCTGTTTGTGAGGTCAGAAAACCCTTTTTCCAGGTGTGACACAGTTTATATAGCCCAATACAGCATTTCATGCCGCCAAAACAGTGGCTGCCTGACCTACTCCCCTGGATGTTAGGAATTGCCTGAGACTGCTGGCGGAAGTCCTCATGGCGGTAGGTGGTCGCAACTGTGGCGGACACAGCCATAGGCTAACATTGTTTCCAGTGGCAGTCACTGGCCAAGGGCTGTGTCTGCCAGTGGTGACGACCGTGTACATAGTGGACGTGACTGCCATGTTCTGCAGATTCTTTCACTTGACTCCTCACACAGCTGCCAGCAAGACCTTCACGACATGAGCTGCTGTGTGCTGCCTCTGGAAGCAATCATGCCACGTACAGCAGATAGTAGGACCCCTGCCTTCTTTCCAAAGGAGATGTAAAGGCTAGTTACTGAGGTCCTAACCCCATATGAACGGCTCTATGGCTCACCAGAGGAGGATGTAAGTCCCTCAAGTGCACAATTTTCTCTGTACTTCACCATCTTTTCCCTCGTCACAGGCTAGGTTCCCATGTGTGCCAGTTTGACTACTCATGTGACTGTTTCTGCAGTCTGTGTGGCATCAATGGGATGGACAATGTATAGGTATTGGTGACCAGTGCCATGTGTTAGGTTCGGTCACATTGTGTTATGTGAGGATTTTGTGTCCTAGATCATCCTTGTTTTGGATACACAAAACTAGGCAAGGAGAATTACTGCCATCCACTGATATTTCTTTACATATAATTGTTGTAAATGTTAGAAAACATGTATGTGCATGGCAGCATGAGCTGAGTATGCATGTTGTATGAGTCATTTGAGAGTCATGTGAGCAATGTGTGTAGTGCTACAAATCTTTCAAACCATGTCTGCCCTTGCTAAGCTGTTGTGTGAAAGGCATATCATGAGTCACTCTGCCCTTCAGGTTGTCACACACAACACATGATGCACTGTCATGCATGGAAGTTAGGGGAATGGAGTGTCATGTAGCTTCTGTCAGCTCAGCCTGCACAGACCAGGGCCTGTCACATGTATGTCCCGGTATGGGACCTAGTCTAGGACAGAGACTCTCCCACAGCCTAGACTATGTCTAGGCTGTGGGAGAGTCTCTGTGGCTATGCAACTGTGGCACTGTGCCCACTCCCTCTACACCAGGAGATCCTGTCATGTGTCCAATATGAGGCTCTGATGGCAAAACCTGCCCTGAATACCTCAGTCCTTTGACTAGATTAGGAATGGGTACAGAGGTAAATCATTAGTCTAGTCCATATGTGCACTTAGCAGCATTGTCAGTGTCTGTCTTACACTCATGACAGGTCTCTTACTCCCACATCTCTGATATCACATTCCCACAGGTCATATTCGTCCTCTACAGGCATATTGCATAACAGACAAACCCACAGTGCAGGCAGTGTGTTGATTCCAGGGAGGCCAGAACATGTGAGTCAGTAGCTTTGTCACAAAGCAGAAACTGTACAATGCATGCCTTTGTTTATTAGATGCCATCTCTGAAGGATGGACACATATGTCCAAAGGAGTGTTCAGTTGTAAAGGTACATAGAACAGAACCCCACCCCTTGAATTGGCATGCATCTGCATTTGTTAGTCCACATGTCTGGACATGGACAGGGAAGATACTTTGTGCACCCACCATGCCAACCCATTCATTGTTACTCATGTGAAATGTTGGAGTTTGTACTCTGGCAGTTGCCTGTGGGGACTGTATGCAGTTAGTCATTCTCACAGAGTGGGAATATGTTGGTCCTTTCATGCCTAAAGAGTTTACCCTTCGGAAGCCAAATATGTGTGTAGTGTTTCATTGTGGCTCACATCACAGTACAAGTTGCTAGCGCATGGGCTTGCTGATGGTAGAAATCTTTCTTAGTCATTGTAGGCCATGGGCAGGGTAGTGGGATAGTGTGCAGAAGGAAATATATATGCCTGTTTTCATGTCCCTATACTGATTGGCTTGTGTGTGTCACACTTGGGAAGTATTCAAAAATATTCAAATCCTAGCTTGATGTTACTGACATGTATGTGACTCAACCATTTGTGCTGAAACTTGTGGTTATAATCTTTTGATTTGTCTTTTGCATCCATGCAGGTCAACGCCCATCACAAGAAGGCACTATGGAGAGCCATCTCCTGGAAGGTGTGGACCCTGGGGGTCCATAGCTGGTGGAGCGCCCACTGCAGGAAACAGTAGAAGGACCTGAGAAGCTGGGCCATGAAAATTGCAGAGATTCAGTTGGGGCTGTCATCCCATTTTGGATGGGGTGCCCATCAGATCATGACCCCCTAATGACGTGCATTCTGGCATTGGCCCACTCAGAGCTTGATGGGCATTTGAGGATGTTGTGTAGCCATTTTAGCTATAGTTTTACACATGTTATTTTAGCAAACTAGGCCTGCTAGATATATTTTGTCCGACAGGATATACACCTTAAAAAAACATTGTTTCTTCTGCAACAGACATGATACAAAGTGATAAGTCCTCTTTACATCATGGACATAGTCTACTAAGTTCCATTATGCAGTTAGGTTGGACACTTCAAACACTGAAGGCAGGACGCGTTCCCTGGCAGCACGTTAACGCAAGGGACATATTTTTCACATTTAATTTAACGCGACAACAACAACAACTAATGGCTAAGAAGGAAGCGACATGTCATGTTAAATACTGAAAAGTTAGAAAAGTTGCCTTTTAGTGTGGCTGAAATGCCATCTACTGAGTGGTTAATACACTGGGTGGTCATTAATCTGCCTATTTCAACACTTCAATTTAAGTCCTGCTTAAAACACATTCCAGTAGGCAGATATGAAAGGGTAGAAAATAGTTACACCCATGAGGTGTGGGAGCTGCCCTTCTTGTACAAATGTCTCAGTGGCATGAAGAAGGTCTTTCTTAGTGGTAGTGAATGCAAGACTTATGTCAGCCATTCAGTGGTTTGTAAACAGCTGTTCTTGCACTGGGCGTGTAACACTTCAGCAGCGAACTTGGCTTGTTATCTGAAGGGAGTTCCAGTTCCCTTGATTAGGCCTACGTCCCAGGTGCTCTCGAATGGCAGCTATGTCCTCCTCAATAGTGAAAACTGTTGTGAGATGTGAGCCAGAATAGTTTATGTTGTTTCGGTCTCTAAGATTGTTACATGCTGCGAGAATGTACTTTTTCCTCCTACACGACAGAGGGAAGTAGCTGAGATTCGGCCCCATATCTCTACTTCAAATGTGAATTTTGACAAGCTGAGCAGACCCAAGGCTTTATTGTTTCAAAAACATGTGGCGCTCACATCTGCATTCAAGCCCTATGTGCTTCTGGTTGCAAGGTCATCTGCAGAGATATAGGGCCTGATTACAACCTTGGCAGAGGGGATTACTCCATCCCAAATATGACGGATATCCTGTCTGCTGTGTTACAAGTTCCATAGCATATTATGGAACTTGTAATATGGCGGGTGAGATATCCGTCACATTTCGGACAGAATAAATCCCCTCCGCCTAGATCGTAATCAGACCCATAGTCTCTTTTAAGTACCAACTTTCCGAGATACTTTGGTGACCTTGTGGGACGAATATTTAATGCATTGAGTACTACTGGCATCACAAATTTCTTTAAGGCTGTTGGTTCAGGTTTAGTTCATACTTTCTCCTCTATGTTCGGCTTAATACCTTCAGCCATCCTCTCAATATTCTCCAGTATTTTCGGGGGATTTCCGATAACTTTGGCTACAATAGTGGCAATTTGCTAGTGCTATTTTTTTCTGCACAATGGCTATCCCGCTGCAGCAAGAAGGACTGAAAGCGCTTCCACCACTGCAGCTGTGTTGTGAATGCATGATGCAGTACTTTGGAGCATCACTCCTGGAGCAATTGGAGTGTGACTAGTCTCTGTCATTCAGACCGGTATTGCCTTGTATGCAGCCCATATCTAGGTGCCTCTGGTGCTCGGTCGAACATGCACTGAAAGTTTGTCATTCTGCGCAGCACTTGCTTTCTTTGGACGCTGATCTGTTGATGTTTTCGCTGAGGGCTCATTACCAGACATACACGTTGAGGGTGCATTTGCTACGGGAAGCTGCCTATGAGTTGCCCCTTGTTGATTATGAAGCTCTAAACTCATTGTTAGGCACACCACGGAATGCTGCTGCTTTGGCAGGAACTCAGGCTTTGGGACACCAATGCTCCTTGGTTTTCCTTGACGATGAACTTCCTACTTTACCACCTGCCGAACTGGGAGATTTATTCGTCTTCAATTATTTCGAATTCAATTAGCAACTTCCAAATTGACTCGGACTTTTGAAATTCGACCTTTTTAACGCAACATTTAAAATTTTTAAATTGTCCTTCTAATACATGCTCAAGTGTCTTTTAACTTGTCATTATTGACATTTTTAAATATATGCCTTAGGTTGAATTTTAGTAGCTTTTATACATAATTAGGCTTTGAACCACCTTTAAACCGACATGAGGAGGCTGTTGTATAGCCACTTTAGCTATAGTTTTACACACGTTATTTTAGCACACTAGGGGGGTTATTCTAACTTTGGAGGAGTGTTAATCCGTCCCAAAAGTGACGGTAAAGTGACGGATATACCACCAGCCGTATTACGAGTTCCATAGGATATAATGGACTCGTAATACGGCTGGTGGTAAATCCGTCACTTTTCCGTCACTTTTGGGACGGATTAACACCTCCTCCAAAGTTAGAATAACCCCCTAGGTCTGTCACTGTGCACTTTAACCTAGATATATTTTATTCAGCTTTGGTTTTTATTATTTTAACTATATCCTCATTTGTGGTCTTGTTTTATTTTCTCTATCTGGCTGTTCTTTGCCTAGATCAGCACTGCGTTCTTAAACAAGACATTTCTTTCACTCTGTGCTTTTCTCAAGGCTGCAATAAGAGAGGCTGCTGGCAAAAGTGGAACACATTCTCTCTAATGTTCACAGAAACATACACACTCTTTTGTGGGGATCCTTTCTTGGAACATCATCTGTTTTAAACACTACTTTGACCCATGTACATTAGAGGGAGATTCCAGACAGATGACCACGACTGTATGCTGATTGCTTCCCTGCAGCTGCTTATGTAGACTGCAGGCCTCTTGCTCAGGTATGAGGGATGATGTCTTTCCAGGGGAACCTGAAGGGCAGAATTAGAGCTTAACATGCTGTGATCTAACATAGCCTAGGTAGGAGCTATTTTTAACAAATCTTAGTGACAATATGATAGCGTTATTTTTATGTTTCACTCTCCTTGTCATAATTTTTATCCTGTCTTGCTTCATCGTCCTAGTTATTGCAGGACACACTTTATTATCTAAGATGCAGTTACTTCAATAAAACCTTATTGAACTATATTCTGCCTCTGATTGTCCTTGCATTTGTGAGACTGATGTAACAGAGAAACAGATTAGATCCGAGTGACCATGATTTCCCTGAGTAGTCAATTGTGTCATGCGCTTGATTGCCCAATCATCACTGCTCTTGGGTGGAGATGAGGCACTGCTAGTTAGCCGGAGCAAAACCCAGATTAGGCTGACAGGTGTCACCTGTAGTGGGTTCAGACTCAGTCTCCCACAGTGCAAGTGATTCTGTCACCCAAATCCAGTAGTCTCTTTAGGATAATAAGAGCCTATGCGACAAAGACAGCACAGCAGCCAAAAGGGGATGAGTACAGGGCATATTCCTGCCTGTCACATTGCCAAGTGAATGTGTTGGGTTCTGACACCTTCCCCTGACAATTAGCGATGAGCCTTGTGTCACACAGTAGTTGAGTGATTGCATACACATGTCATGTATTGTGTACTGATGTGTCTTGCCTATTGTACCAGGGACCTAGGACAAAACTGTGTACAATCCACAAACCACTTGCTCTCCAGGGGCGACATATGGCTATGTACATTGACCAATCAAGTACTGTTTGTTGTTTTAGTGTGTGTAAATTCTATGCAATAGACCACTACTCATCAATGTTACAGGCCAAAAGTAAGAAAGTGGTGGATCACTATCCTCAGCCATATGTCTGGGTAAATGGGTTTATTGGTATCTGCTACCCAGAGGCTAGCTATCTTCAGGGTATGACAGGCACTGGCACCTCACTGCAGTCTGTAATGTGAAGAAGGCCATCATACATGTGACAGAGTCTCCATTGTTCTTAGGATGCAGCAACAGATCAATACTTTTCCTTTGTAAGTGGGGAATGACCACAGATATGATTTATGTCCATTGACTGTTGCCAACATTCCTTGTGCCTACATGTCAGCATGTGTCCCTTTCCTATTTGCAAAAGATTTGTAAGCTGCTGTTTCACATGTGGTCTACCTGTGTTGATGGGATGATGTCTGTATGCCTTCACATATATGTGTTTGGCAACCTGTGTGTAGAATAATCCATTTACAATGATGGTACATTTCATGTTCTGCCACATACATGAGTGTGTCATCATTATTTATTGGCTGGCACATTCCCTTGGGTGTCATGACATATCATTTGGTATGTAGCAATGAGGGACATGACAGGTAGGCCTACAGGTTTGAGCCAGAATGTGCATTTCTATGCCAATTGTGTGGCAGCATGGAGCAAGGTGCACTGCACATGTGTAGTGGGTAAGGTGTGTGACCTGACTGTTGGCATGCATCATGGAGTGACTTGCAGTTATGTTGAAATCACATGTGCTTGGGTACAAGAGTTCATCCCCAGACAGACATCTTGGTTTACATGACTATAATAGAGACAGTGATGAAGCTTTCAATTAGGCAACATATTGAAGGCCTTCAGCAAGTACTTGTAAATCTCTGGGCCTTTCTAACATCCAAGGGACTAATTGTGTCTACTGATGCACTCACGGTATGTCATTGTAAGGGGTGCCAGATATTGTGTTGTGGATTTTGGGGACATCTCTCCCTGATATATTGCACATGATGTCTACAGTTTCCATTTCCATGGCACATATGTGGCTTATCTGAGCAACATTAGTATTACCTCCATGAATCTATTTGGGCATATATCGCTCGGTGAAGTGTGCATAGTGGTAATGTTTCCAGTGTGATATGACTATTTCCATGTCACCTTCTCCTGAGCATTGTACTTTTGCACCAACATGGCAGGATTTTGGAGCATCATATCTCATTGTTGGGTCATTATGTATGTGACAAATAGATTTGTGCATGGTCTTGTGTGGGATCTGTAGGAATGCACTTGGCATTGGCCTACTATTGTATGACAACAGGTAACTGAGGTATCCTCCATGGGCCAAAGCTTTGGGTGGTGAGGCCACTTACTTGTTGAATGGTTACTGTGATTGCACAACTTCAGCCATGCAATTGTATTTGTCTGAGATCCTGGTTTTGACAGTTTAGATAGCATGCATGCATATGGTATTGCACATGTATGTGCCACTTAGGTGGAGGTTTTTGCTGGGGCCTACTTAACATCATAGTAATATTTGCTAATCAGAGCTGTTGTTCAAGTGTGCTCATGGACATGTGATGACCCTATTTCTCTTTGTATTTGCAGTATCAGCAAGAAGAAGGAGACAGGGCATAGCCGAGTGGGGAAGCATTTGGCCATAGGACCTTGGGTCAAGACACCAGAGACAAGGGGTACTCTGTGGCCTGGAGAGCGAGGGGAGTGCCACTGGGGAGACCGGAACATACTCAGCATCATTTGATTCTTCCTCCAGTGCACACTCTCTAGTGGTGGCAGACCAACTGGGGTATCCCCCTGTATCATCTTTGTCACCACCCCATTCTATCACCACCCTCTCTGTTGCTCCGAACCCAGTTATCCATGCCTACTCACCCAAGAGGGTGGGTGTCTCCTTTGCCGCAGGCGCCTCCGCCCCAGCCCACATTACCCATGCTGTCCTCAGTGAGGAAGCTATTGACCTCCTGAGAAGTATCTCTGTGGGTCAGACAGACATTGTGAATGCCATCTAGGGATTGGCAACCCAACTCCAGCAGATATCCTGGAAGGCATTCATGGTGCACTGTCTAGACTACAGAGATCTTTTCATTCTGTAGCCTCCACACTAATGATGCCAGTCACCCCCCACCTTCTGTCCCCCTTCCATCTCTCTCTTCCCAGTCCAAACCTGCCCTCTCATACCTACTCAAAGCACACAGACTGATTCACACACACCCACCCCAACAGACAAGAGAATCACACACAGACACGCACCACAAAACACGCTGGCACACAATCAAACAATAGACACCCACAGGCACAACATCAAGCACCACTTCTCCAGACACCCCCACCACCTCCAGTATAACTCACACTAAATCAAGCATACCCACAGGCACCACTACAACAGTCAGTGACACACCCACCATACCCAGCATTACTGCAGACACTACACAAACAGACATACAGACTTCTACCACACCCACAATACCCACAGACACCACCCCAACAGACACACACACATCCAACACTCCAACCCCAAAACTTCCACCTCCCAGCCCCCAAGACACACAAACAAACTCACTCACACAAGCATACCTCCCACATGCACGCACCAATGACATCCACACCAACAAAGCAGATAACCACTCTCTCGACTTCCAAATCTCCACCCCTTCTGCAGACCTTCCCTGAGTCCCTAAGAAAGTTTTTTTGTTTGACCTTGACCGTTTCCCTATTCCCTCCACCCCCTGTCCCAAACCAAAGAGGCTGTGAGCCACCTCTCAACTCCTGGATTCCACCGCCAAGTCCTCCTCTGCCACACCTACCTCCCCTGCAAGCACCCAAACCCCTTCCTCAAGAAGAAGCCTACCCCCCAAAAAGCAGTCCACCCCTCCCAAGACCAAACCTATCTCTCCCAAATCTGACCCCACACTGCAAAAGATGATCCCTGAGGTGCCTGCCTGCCCACCTGATTCCTCTTTCTTTGGAGGTTCCCTGGCAGTGAGGAGTCAAGTGAGAGCACAGTGATGTGCATTGCCTATTGACTATAGACTGGCCAATAGTCTTGACATTTTGGCTTTAACGTTAATAAAAACAAACAGTTGTTTTTTGGGGTATACTTTTGTCCTGCAATTCCTTTTCTACCTTAAAGTTATTCCTGAGTAACTTGTGTTCTCTGCCTACAATTGTATGTGTTTCAGCATGCTTGCTGATCCAGTTGCTGTTATTTGCAGTATCTGACTTTGTGGGCAGTGCTCTTATCCTCCTAGACAAGGGTATATGTTGACTGTATGGATATGTGGGTGTACATGCAATGGTGGTGTCATGGCATTGTGTATTGTTTGTTATGGTAAGTATTTCATCTTGTTTTGACCAATGTGAGCATGTATGGTGTTAGACTTGCCCTCCTGATACGGATTATGTATTAATCCTGTGTGTGGCATCTTGTGCTTTGTTTGTACAGACATGGAGTGTGGTCAGTTGTTCTACCTTTGGTTGCATTTGACTGTTTATGTCTCCATTTTGCTGTGTGTACATTTCAGCTACTTCATGCAGATGTATGTCCCATGCAGTCGGAGTTGTATGTGATTTGTTGACTTACACTTCCACATTGGGCAGATAGGCATTTCACTTGTCTCTGCTACTGTTTGTCCCTGAAATACATGAAGGGCCAGTTCCTGTGCAAATGTTGTTTAAGGGGCATGTGCAAAGTGAGATGTGTCCCGGTGCTGCCTTCTTCCCTGAGTGCACCTGATGCCTCCACCCCTATTGTGCAGGTAGTGTTTGCATACTGAGCTTGGTATATTTGTCTCTCTGTCTATTGTGCATACCACTGTCCTTTCATTGTGCTGCAATGTGTGTGATATGTGTGTGTCCGTTGCAGGGCTGTTTAATGGGAGTGGTGTTTGTGTTTCATGCCACATCCATACATAGACGTGTTGAATGTGATGACAGTCCATGGCATGTGTGCAATGTGAGTGTGTGACTTGTATTTCTAGATGTGAAGTGGCTGTGTTGTTGGTGTTGTGTAACCCAATGTTCTGTACACTACACTATCCCTGTGCCTGAGATGAGCAAGTGTATTTTTGTGTAGTGTTGCGGTGCAGTGTGAGTGACCTGTCCTAAGAGGACATATTGTGACTGTGAATGTATCCTTTTTTGGTGTCTGATTCTGATTGTGTATACAATGACAAATGCAGTTGGTGCCCATAGCATGACTCCCATATGATGTGGATGACAGCAAAAAGGTACTTTATTTTGGTGACACAAAAACCAAGGCTATACACCCTTAGGAGGTAAGTAATACACAAATTATATACACTAGTATGCAGAAATAGGCATAAAACAGTTAGAAAACATTGCAATTAGTGAAAATCACCATAGTTAGAAATGGGCATGGGGAAGCACAAACCATATACTGAGAAAGTGGAATGCGAAAGTCGGTCTCCCACCTAGGCAAGTGTAGTGTGTAGAGGGGAGCTGGGAGTACTTAGAACGCCCAAAGGTAAGTACCATAACCCAACCCAGTGACCAGGAAAGCAGGAGCAATTCACAGTAAGTTTCCTAGAACACACAGAAAAGAGAACAGAATACTGCAAAACCCAGAGGAGACTGCATGACAACAACAATGGATTTCTAGAGCAGAGGACCTGTGGAAAGAGGGGACCAAGTCCAAGAAGCACAGGAGAGTCCAGGAAGGGCAGGATCCCCAACCCACCAGGAGAAAGGTGCAAGAAGTGAACCACCAGTGGGGATGAAGAGTCAGCACTGCACCCAAGAAGACAGAGTCAGGTTCCTGGAGGATGCAGGTGATGTCCCATGCTGCATGGAGGATTGCATTCAGGTTTGCGTCATCGTAGTCTGCCAAAAAGCCTTGGCCCATGCAAAGCTCACGAATAGCGGAAAGGACCAGGTCAACTCTACCCAGAAGGGGGAATCAAAGGCTGCCCTCAGTAGTACAGGGAACCCACCGATGACCAGGCATTGCACACAGGAGTCCCACAGGATGCGGGAAAAGAAGTGGTAAAAGAGGCCCACACAGCACTACGACAAAGGCTCCCACGCCGCCTGGGAACAACTCGGGAAGCTGTGCATCCCAGGATGGAGTGCTGAGGGCCAAAGCTTCAAGTTGCACGAAGAACTTGAAGAAAGGATGCCAACAAGACTTAGCAGTTGCAAATGACGCAGTGCACGGGGAACTGTCTTGCATGGGGAGGCAAGGTCTTACCTCCATCAAAGTCAGACAGCTGGAAGAGAGGACCATCAGACCATATCAGTCTACCACCTGTGATGCAGGATCCACGCAGCTCAGCAGGAGAGGGGATCCACGCAGCCGGTCGCCTTTGCAGTTGGTGCCTGCAGAAGCAGGGGAGTGACTCCTTCATTCCAAGGGAGATTCCTTCTTCCTTCTGATGCAGGCTGAAGACGGGCTGTCCTCAGAGGATGCATGACCGGGAAACTGTTGAAGTTGCTGGCAGGAGATGGGGATACAATGTTTGTTGCAGCTTGCAAGGTCCTGAAGAGTCCAGATGTAGTTTCTTCTGTGAGAAGTCAAAGTGGAGAGTGCAGAGGATTCCTCCTTAAGTCTTGCAATCCATATCTGAGGAACCACCCAAAGGATAGACCCTAAATAGCCTTGACAGGGGGATTGGTCACCTAACCAGGTAAGCACCTATCAGGGGAGGGCTGTGACATCACCTGCTGGCACTGGCCACTTAAATGCTCCTAGAGTTCCCTGTCAACCTTGAATCCAAGATGGCAAAACCCAGGGACCCTTTGGAGGAGCTCTGGGCACCACCCCTGGGGTGGTGATGGACAGGGGAGTGTTCATTCCCGTTTCCTTTATACAGTTGCATGCCAGAGCAGGGACTAGGGGTCTCTGAACTGGTGTAGACTGGTTTATGCAAGGAGGGTACCAAATGTGCCATTCAAAGCATTGCCAGCCTGTAACACCTATTTCCAAAGGGAGAGGATACAACACCCCTCTCCAAAAGGAAATCCTTTGTTCTGCCTTCCTGGGCTCGAGCTTTTCAAGCAACAGGAGAGCAGAAATCTGTCTGGGAGGTAGCAGCATCTTTTTCTGCCTGTAAACCCTCAAAAGGCTGAAATGGCAATACTGGGGTTCCTCTAAGGTATGGAATCATACAACCAATGCTTGCCAAAGCCTTGGGGTATGATTCCAACATGTTTGATACCAAACATGTCTATGTTCGGAGTTACCATTATGTAGCTGGACATAGGTAGTGACCTATGTTCAGTACACGCTTAAAATGGTGCCCCTGAAATCATGAAGTCTGGGAAAATGGGCCTGGAGTTCGTGGGGACACGTCTGCTAGTGCAGCGGGGCCCTCACACACAGGTACTTTACACCCTGCCCTCTGGGCTACCATAGGAGTGACTTATAAGTGACCTGGTGTAGTGAAAAATGGCAGTGAAAGTGTGCTTGCACCTTTTCACGCAGGCTGTAATGGCAGTCCTGCAGAAACCTTTGCATGGGCTCCCTATGGGTGGCAAAATATATGCTGCAGTCCACAGGGATCCCCTGGAACCCCAAAGCCCTGGGTACCTAGGTACTATATACGATGGACTTATAAGGGGGCACCAGTATGCCAATTGTGGGTGAAATACAGACTTTTGGGAGAGAGAGCATAATCACTGGGGTCCTGATTAGCAGGATCCCAGTAAACACAGTCAAGCATGCTGATTTCAGGCAGAAAAAGGAGGTAACCATGCCAAGAAAGAGGGTACTTTCCTACACCACGGCGGTGTGATTTTGTGCTCTGTCAAGGTTCATCAGCAGCGGCAGGACTTGTGTGATGGGCTCCATGTGAGTGCTTCCCTTCATAGTCCCCATTTCCACCTTCTGAGACATGATGGTTAGACCGGCAGGGTCACATTGGTGGTGTGCAGCCTCATGATATGTCAGGCGAAAACATAGCTCCACTAGCCTGTTTGTGCAGCCTCGTGACCACGGTGGTCTGTGCTTTCTGGCTGTGCCGGCGGGATTGCAGCAGTTTTTGCTCCATAGGCCCCAATGACTCTTAATATGGTGGTCCAACCACCAACCCAACAGTGGTTGGACCACCAATGTTGCCATGGTGATCCATGGACCGCAAAACTCATAATGAGTCCCTAATGTCCGAAGTTAAAACCTGACACCAGAAAGCAGTTGGCACCAATGTTTCATGGCACCATTTTGAACCTTAACCTTAAATGATAAAAAATCATAACTCTGTTTTATTGATTGGATATTTGTTGCTGTGGCTTCGTGCTATTTTGTAGAACTAACTCAATTTTCTAAATTGGTTTGGGATTAGTTTTCGTGTTGTGTTTTAACTTTATGACTCTTTGACTATTGCATAAATACTTTACACATTGCCTCTAAGTTCACCTTGACTGTTCTTCTGACAATCTACCAGAGAGTTTAGCACAGTGTTATTTAGTGACTTTTGTGGTTCCCACCCCCCTCAACTAATACTCCAATTTCTTATAATTTTCAAAACATACCTGACTAAACAATATTCAAGACTTTTCCAAATTCTGCCTGCGGTGCACACACAATGTGCTCATTGAATAGGAATACAATAACAAAAAGCATTCCAATACAAAAATTTAAATATGCTGTTAATGTAATAAATATATACATGTGGCATCAAGCACAGATGCAATTAGTCAACAAAGGTATTAATTTTGCTGAGGCCAATGCTTCTTGCATCAGTTAATATTGTTCAATACTCCTTTTAGGATAGATCTCAAAGGAGCCAAGAATAATGGCCCTCATTATGACATTGGCGGTAAATCTGTGTTGGAGGCTGGCCCTCTAAGCAGTGTACAAAATCGAGTACACTATGCAGAGGGTTCAGGCAACCACACGTTGGCTTCCAGGGATAAAAATTCGACCACCTAATGCTCCAATTTTTAAGGTAGCTGGTCGAACAGTTAGGCTAATCCAGGAGATGTGCTAAGTATTTGCCATACTCACAAATCCAATCATGCACTACACACACTCAATGAATAACTCAGGACCAGAATTTAGAAAAATACTTCAGACTTTTATATACATTTTAAGACCAAGATCTTTTGAATACATTAAGTACTTTTCTTGTTATGACTTTTTAAAGTTTTGGCAAAGTTAGTCTTTCTGTGCGTAATTACACAACATGGGAATCACTTTTAAAAAAGCATTAAAAATCGCTCAGATGAGTTACCAGCCTCTTTTTTTGCAGGATGGTTTCAATAGTCGGGGGCACCTCATGCCAAATGGAGAGCCTCAGGCGGCTTCCAGTTCTGGCGGGAGCAGCATTGAAGAGTCTCTTGGCACAGGCACAGGGCCACCTGGATGGGCTACTTGGAAAAGGAGATTAGTGCCTGGGGTCCCCCTGGGCTGTTGAGGTCGCAAGGCATTGGGGACCCGGGGCAAACAGCAGATCCCGTGATGCAAGACCCAGGGTGGCCAGGTGCAGGGCATTTTGGAGGTCTTGGATGCTATACGCAATGGAGTCCACTGGAGGTGAGTCTCTTCGCGAGCGGCTACAGGACAACAGGGGCACTCTGGTTGGAGGTCCAGGATGTTCCTGAAGTCCTTTGACTGGGGCTTCGTCCTGATCCTTTTTCAGCTCAGGCGAAGCTGTTTTTCTGCTGGTCTGATCTCAGCTGACCAGTACCCAAAGTATTGCTGTATCTCGGCCGCTAGAGGGTGCAGTGCCACCAAACTTGGCACAGGTCTGGGTCATATCCAGGTGGTTTTCAGTGTGTTGTCAGGTCTGGCTGTGACTTACGATCACAGAGATATCTGCAATTCAGTGAAGTGACCCTCACTGGATTGTTGGTCCTTTGCAGGTTTCTTCATTTTCTTGAGTGGTGCCTCCACTCAGGAGGGAGATTTAGGCTATTTGCGAGGCCTGGAGGTCCTGTGGGGCTTTTGAGGTCAGTCCAGTGGTCAGCTCCTCAGCAGCAGCAATTATTGGGACTCTGGTGCAGCAAGCATGGGTCTTGGAACCTCTTCTGGTGCTAAAGGTCTTCGGTTCTCATCCTGGCGGGTTCTTTGGTGCTGTCTTCTTTCTTCCTGTTCAATCTAAATTCTTGGTATAGGGGAGCACACTAAATTCTGAATTTAGTGGGTGTTTTAGGGGGAACATGGTAGTGTCCAATGGGAGACTTACCCTTGGTTGGCTACACCGACTACAGTGATCACTTCCTGTGGGAAGGATCGCTTCCCCAAACCTGATTGGCTATTTTCCTCCATTCCAAGATGGAGAAAAATAATATAGAGGGTCAGCCTCGCATGCAAGCCCTTGGGGGTGGTGCAAGCTCAGTGAGGCCACTCCCCCTACCCTTTGTCTGGTTTCCCCCCTTTGCTCCCACCCAAAATAGGGGTTTGCAAAGGGGAAAGCCATCTGCTGCTAGCATGAGGCCTGGGAGCTTGAGTTTCAGTGGCTGTAGCCCCTTGAAGCTCACCACCATGGTGTTGCACATTCCTGGGGGAGGGGGAGTTATTTCCTCCACCCAGGAAGGGCATTGTCTTACAAACCAGAGAGCCATGTCACTCTCCCAGGTTTGTAAATTGGCCACCTGGAGTGGCAGGCTGGATGGAACCAGTCAGCAACTATGCCAGTTAGGGTTAGCTTTTGCAGGGGGCACCTCTAAGGTGACCCCTGAGTACAGTTAGAGATAAAACCAATACTGGTACCAGTTTGGATGTATTATTCTGAGTTGTTTGATTCCAAACAACCCAGGGTGCAGAGCAGCCATCATGTAACTGGGAAACTCGTGTTTGACCAGTGCCCAGTACCCAGTTCATGTACGTAAAATGGCTGCTCTGTTCACTCACTAGGGACCTCATTATGATCTTGGCGGCAATCACCGCTGACCGCCGTGCTGACAGTGAACAAAAGACCACCAGTGGCGGTTAACTTCAAACCGCTGTATAATGATGCCAAAAAGACAAACCTCTAAAAATCTAGCAACCTCCACCACCGTTAGGACCAACAACAGTGGAAAAGTAGTACACCCACAGCCATGCAGACAAGTCATCCACCCACAAGATAACGATGCACAAATCAATCAATCTATCAATCAATCAAGAATGTATAGAGCGCACTAGTCACCCGTTAGGGTCTCAAGGCGCTGGGGGGGGGGGGAGCTACTGGTCGTAGAGCCATGTCTTGAGGAATTTCCTGAATGTCAAGAGGTCTTGGGTTTGGCGGAGGTGGAGCGGTAGGGAGGTCCAGGTCCTGGCGGCTAGGTGGGAGAAGGATCTTCCTCCGGCGGAAGTGCGGTGGATGCGGGGGATGGAGGAGAGGGCGAGGCTTGCGGAGCGAAGATTGCGGATGGGGGTGTGGAAGGTGAGTCTGTTGTTGAGGTAGGCAGAGCCTGTGTCGTGGAGGGCCTTGTGTGTGTGGATGAAAAGTTTGAAGGTGATCCTCTTTGATACTGGTAGCCAGTGTGGGTCTCTGAGGTGGGGGGAAATGTGGTTGCGGCATGGGACGTCCAGAATGAGGCAGGCGGATGTGTTCTGGATTCTTTGCAGCTTTGTTAGAAGTTTGGTTGATATTCCTGCATATAGGGCGTTTTCGTAGTCCAATTGGCTGCTGACCAGGGCGTGGGTGACAGTTTTCCTGGTTTCAACGGGAATCCACTTGAAGATTTTGAGGAGCATACGGAGAGTGTTGTAGCAGGAAGAGGAGATGGCATTGACCTGCTGAGTCATGCTGAGTGTGGAGTCCAGGATGAGGCCCAGGTTGCGTGCGTTGGTGGTGGGTGAGAGTGCAGATCCTAGGGAGGTGGGCCACCAGGAGTCATTCCAAGCTGAGGGGTTGGTGCCAAAGATGAGGATTTCTGTCTTGTCTGTGTTTAACCTGAGGTGGCTTGATTCCATCCAGCTGGCGATGGCGTGAAGTCCGTTGTGGAGGCGGTTCTTTGCAGTTGTAGGGTCTTTCGTGAGGGAGAGGATGAGCTCAGTGTCGTCAGCGTAGAAAACTATGTTGATGTGGTGGGTTCGTGCAATGTTGGCGAGGGGGTCCATGTAGACGATGAAGAGCGTGGGGCTGAGCGAAGATCCTTGGGGGACGCCACAGATGATTCTGGAGGCTTCTGACGGGAACGGTGGGAGGTGGACTCTCTGGGTTCTGCCTGAGAGAAATGACAAGATCCAGTCGAGTGCCTTGTCACGGATTCTAGCGTTGTGGAGGCTTGTGCGGAGAGTGTGATGACATACTGTGTCGAAAGCAGCGGAGAGGTCCAGGAGGATGAGCGCTGCTGTTTCTCCTTCGTCGAGCATGGTACTAATGTTGTCTGTGGCAGCGATGAGCGCGGTCTCGGTGCTGTGGTTTCTGCGGAATCTGGATTGGGAGGTGTCGAGTACCTTGCAGGCACTGGGATAGTTGGCTGTTCATGATTTTTTCGATGACCTTGGCTGGGAAAGGTAGGAGGGAGATCGGCTGATAGTTCTTGGGGGCCTCTGGGTCTACCTTTGGTTTCTTCAGCAGGGTGTTGATTTCTGCATGCTTCCATCCTTCTGGGAAGGTGGCTGACTTGAAGGAGCTGTTGATGGTTTTGCAGAGGTGGGGGACAATGATGGTATTTGCCTTGTTGAAGATATGGTGTGGGCAGGGGTCCGATTGTGATCCAGAGTGGATGGAGGCCATGGTGGTGGCGGTGTCCTCTATGTTGACGGGGGTCCAGGTGTGGAGGAGGTGGGTGTTGCTTGTAGCGTTAGGTTCTTGGGTGTTTGTAGTCAGCTGGTGGGTCTGGGGTTTGAAGCTATTATGGATTTCTTCTATCTTTCGATGGAAGTTGGTTGCCAGTGAGTTGTAGAATTCTTGTGATGGCGGGGGTTCGTTGGAGCAGGCCCTGGGGGTGGAGAGTTCATTGATGATGCCGAAGAGCTCTTTACTGTTGTGAGCGTTGGCGTTAATTTGGTTTTTGAAGTGGGTCCTTTTGGTGATGCGGATCAATTGGTGATGTTTGCATAGGGCATCCTTGAAGGCGATGTGGTTGGAATTGGTGGGGTCAAGGTGCTAGGTTGTTTCCATTCTGCGACATAGCCGTTTGGATTCCTGTAGTTCTTTTAGTTTTTTTTGAGCGGTGCGAGGGTGTTGGTGCAGTCTTCTATCCAGCGATGTAGGTTGGTGGGGCTGTGTTGGGGTCCAGGGTCCCAGGGGGTGGGGCCCGGGCGAGAGTGGAGATCAGTTGATCTGTTGATATTTTGCTCCAGTTGCGTTGGGAGGGTTGTGTCGGGGGTGGTGAGTGACTGGTTTCTGGTAGGAGAAGTGGATGCAGTGGTGGTCTGTACAGCTGAGTTCGGTGGTATGGCTGAAAGAGACGTGGTAGCTGGCTGAGAAGATGGGGTCGAGTGTGTGGCCTGCAGAGTGGGTGGGTGAAGTGACGAGTTGCTTGAGACCGAAGTTGGCGAGGTTGTTCATTAGGTTGGTGGTGTTGATATCGTTGTTATTTTCTAGGTGGAAGTTCAGGTCACCGAGGAGGATGTAGTCTGTTGAGGCGAGGGCTTGGGAGCTGATGGCATCGGCAATGTCATCTCAGAACTGCAGTCTGGAGCCAGGGGGTCTGTAGATCAGTGTTCCTGAGTGTGTTGTTGACGTTGATGTGGATTTTGAAATGGAGGTGCTCGGCGGAGTTGATGGTGTCGTGGGAGTTGGTGGAGATTCTTATGGTGTTTTTGTAGACTATGGCGATGTTCTGTTGCTTCGGTCTCTTCTGGTGATCTTGTAGTTTTCTGGTATGGCTATGGCTACGTCTGGTTCCGATGCCGAATTCATCCAGGTTTCGGTGAGGAATGCGACGTTGGGTGAGTATATGGTCAGTAGGTCCCATAGTTCAGTTGTATGTTTGTGGACGGAGCGGGTGTTAAGTAGGATGCATCTCAGGCGGTTGTCTGTTTTGATTTGGAGTTTGGAGGTTCGGTTGCAGGTGAAATTGCAGGCTTTGCAGGAGAAGGGTCCTTTGGTGCACGTTGGTGTGGCCTGGAAGCAGATACAGGAGCGTCCTAGATTAACGGCGTGTAGTTCGTTCGCAGAGTAATGGTGTTCGGTGGCTTGGGGGGTGTGTTGGCCAGGGGTCTGGCGCTGGGGGCGCGGTCTTGGCGCGGACTGGAGCAGACGGGCTTTCCTTTGTCGCGCCTTTGGTGCACCAGCGGCGCGCCTGTGCTGCGGACGGCATAAGAGGGGAGGTGGGAGGGAGTGGCAGCTGGGAGGAGGGAGGGAAGCCTTCAATGGGAGTGCGGGAGCAGCAGGAGTCAGGAGCAGGAAGCTCCGAGGCTTAGGGAGGGGGGTGGGGTCGCGGGGAAGCAGCAGCAGGAAACCTCGAGGGTAGCCCAGAAATGGAAAAAATAGCACTGAAATGGCAGCACCTACCGGAGCAGTAGCGAGGTGGGAGCGAACTGCCTGCAGTGATGCAGGGTAAGGGGTCACTGCTAGCCTCGAGCTGCGGCCAGCATAAGAAGGGAAGGTGGGAGGGAGTGGCAGCTGGGAGGAGGGAGGGAAGCCTCCAGTGGGAGTGCGGGGCGGGGACAGCAGGAGTCAGGAGCAGGAAGCTCTGAGGCCGAGGGAGGGGGACAGGCCGTGGGGAAGCAGTGGCAGGAAACCTCGAGGGTAGCCCAGAAATGGAAAAAATAGCACTGAAATGGCAGCATCTACCGGAGCAGTAGCGAGGTGGGAGCGACCTGCCTGCAGTGATGCAGGGTCAGGGGTCGCTGCTAGCCACACGCTGCGGCCGGTTTAAGAGGGGATGTGGGAGGGAGTGGCAGCTGGGAGGAGGGACGGAAGCCTCCAATGGGAGTGCGTGGGGTGGGGGCAGCAGGAGTCAGGAGCGGGAAGCTCCGAGGCCGAGGGAGGGGGGCAGGGCCGTGGGGAAACAGCAGCAGGAAAACCTCGAGGGTAGCCCAGAAATGGCAAAATATAGCACTGAAATGGCAGCACCTACCGGAGCAGTAGCGAGGTGATAGCGACCTGCCTTCAATGATGAAGGGTCAGGGATCGCTGCTAGCCTCGCGCTGCGGCCGGCATAAGAGGGGAGGTGGGAGGGAGTGGCAGCTGGGAGGAGGGAGGGAAGCCTCCAATGGGAGTGCGGGGGCAGGGGCAGCAGGAGTCAGGAGTGGGAAGCTCCGCGGCCGAGTGAGTGGGGCGGGGCCGCGGGGAAGCAGTGGCAGGAAACCTCAAGGGTAGCCCAGAAATGGACAAAATAGCACTGAAATGGCAGCACCTACCGGAGCAGTAGCGAGGTGGGAGCGACCTGCCTGCAGTGATGCAGGGTCAGGTCAGTGGACAGTGAATGTCGAACGACCATTGGCAGTACGGACCACCACGGCCAGCAATGGGACCCACCAGGAACAAATGCACACATTGGCAAGTTCGAAAAGCACACACCTGAAACACATCCACAAACCTTTAAAACACACACATACAGACCCCACAATACTTTGCAACGCCAATAGTATGACAGATATTGACACCACAACATGAATACACTGAACTAACCATCACACAAGTCACACACACAAAAACATCACCAAAACCCATGCATTGCACACCCACCATCAAAAGACACACACCCAACCACACAACAGCACCCTCAACAACACACCTACAACACACCACCCACAACACACACCATGGCAACCCCTAAGCACCCCCGCTTCACCGACACCGACAGTTAAGGACAATGGTGGGCGAAATACTCTGTGTCCAGCCACATGTATTCGGGGCACAGGTGTAGCAGACACCCTTGGCCAGGAAGATAGAGCTATGGCAGAGGATAGTAATCAAGGTCAACGCAGTGAGAAACCATCCACGCACAAGGGATGACATCAGGAAGAGATGGAATGACCTGTGGGGGAAGGTGCATTCCATGGCATCAAGGCACAACATCACCATACAAAAGACTGGTGGTGGTCCCCCCCTCATCCCCCTGAATACACCCACTGGGAGGAGAAGGTCTTGGCTATCCTGCACCCAGAGAGCCTCACTGGACTCATTGGAGGACTAGACTTGGGCAAGTCAACTACAATACCCTAACAGTCACCACACTTGTAATGCATGTATCACCCCATCCCTCTTAATACCATCAGGACCCCATCCCCTACCCAGTCTACAACACCCACACACTCATAGTCATGTCACCTGAATGCCCACAATCCCCCATACAAATCACCATCCAGGCCCCTGTGCACAGTCACCAACCCATGCATGTAATCTCAGGAGCACCACAACACCTACAATGCACCACCTCCCCTCAATAAATGCATTAAAATGAACACGAAGGGATCCTGCATGCCACTAAATGGGAATCCAACCACCAATTACTGCTGACCAGTGCTGCAATTGATAAGAATGTGCAGGACACCCACATCTCAATTCTCTCACACACAGGCACCACCACCCATGCCACCTGGATGGAGTCGTTAAGGAGTGCCAGTCTTCAACCTGAAGACGAAGGTCCCACTCGGGAGAGTGCAGATGGATATCTGGACATAGAAGAAAATCCCGGGCCCATCCGTCACCCCTGGAGAGTCACCCTACAGAAGGCCCAGCCAGGACACCACTGCCACCCCTACCAACCAGCCACCACCAACAGCTCTGGCCCAATGCTCCCACATCAGTGTTCCCAGGCCACGGACTGGCTGCCCACATGTACAGAGGCCCGAGTCCCCACCCACCACCATGCAGGATGATGAACGGCGCATTGGACTGCCAGACCTGTGCAGGGGACACAGGCATGGGGGCTAGGGCCAGTGGGAGGGAATAAGTGGCCCAAGGCGGTGTCCCAAGGAGGAATGCTGCTGCTCAGGAGGCCATTGCTGAGGTACTAGGGGCATACCACCATTCCCAGGACAGGATGGGCCCGATCCTGGCCATCTCAAAGGAGAATCAGAGGCTGCAGGTAGCACAGCACCGGAAGGCCATGGAGCAATAGAAACAGCTCAATGCTACCATGGACACCATTGCAGGGGTATTGCAGTGCCAGACAAACATCCAGCCTGAGTCTTCCACCTTCCTGCAGGCCCCTTCCACTAGCCAGGGCACTGCCCTGCCATCTACATCGTAGCTACTGGACTGGTCGTACTGCCAGAGGACTCACAGGACACCCCTTCCCATGCAGCCCAGTTACACCTTCACAAACATGGCCTCAGACCTAGACAACCCACTGAAACGCCAGTCAATACCAAGCCCACCGCCAGGAAGTGACTCCTCCCTGAACTGTCTCCCTTGTTTGCCACTGAGCTACCTTGTTGACATGCCACTGCCACTTCACCATCTTCCAATGGCCCTATGGACTGTGCCCCTGTACTACCATCAGCTGTGCAAATGTACCTGAGAATACTGTTCACCGTGTGTACACTCCCACTGTCCCATCACTCATGGATGTTTTGAATTGGAATAAATATACTTGTGCATCCTAAATCTCTGTCCTTATTCATTATGAGCAATCAAATGTGATTGAGTGTGCAATAGCCAGTTACCATCAAGATGACACTTGCATTGCAGAAGGGAGGCTAACAGACTAGTATCTGAATTATGTCACACAGTACATTCCATTGTGTTAACTTACATCTGCCACTTCAGTTATGAAGCTGCTACATCACTGGTAAGGGACACCACAGTACTTACTACATGAGTCACCCTGAAACAATGCAGTGAAGCCATCAGCATCATAGGAAATGTACCGGAGCGTCACGTATAGCCGCATTAGCTGGGTCCTGGAGTTGATATCTTCCTCCTCTTCTTCACCATCACTCTCATCCCTCCACTGAGGTGGCAGGGCTGGTTGGACAGCATTCTCCTCTTCCAGAAGTGGGATATCTTTCCTCACAGCCAAATGGTGCAGCATG
This sequence comes from Pleurodeles waltl, assembly GCF_031143425.1. NCBI lineage: Eukaryota > Metazoa > Chordata > Amphibia > Caudata > Salamandridae > Pleurodeles > Pleurodeles waltl. The sequence goes on along the minus strand of NC_090444.1, from coordinate 1,083,776,813 downwards.
CAGCAGGCCACCACTATCTGACACACCTTGTCAGGAAAATAGCACAGAGATCCTCCAGAGAGATGCAGGCAACAAAATGTTGCCTTCAGGAGTCCTATGGTCCACTCAATCACCCTCCTAGTTTGACCATGCGCCTCATTATAATGCTTTTCTGCATTTGTCCTGGGATTTCTCACAGGTGTCAGGAGCCATTGCATGTTTGGGTAGCCAGAATCCCCTGCAAAAGTGGGTGAAAGGAGTTGAAACACACACTATCTACATGCATACAGCCTGCTTGTCAACTATGTAACAGATCCAGAGTCATGCAAACTCACCTATGAGCCAAGCTCTGTCCCCCTGTAGTTGTCCCATCATGTGTGGCACACTGCTGTTTCTCAGGACTAATGAATCATGTACTGATCCTGGGCACCTTGCATTGACATGTGAAATGTACTGATCAGCAGTACACACCATTTGGACATTCATGGAGTGATAGTTTTTACGATTCTGAAACACTTGTTCATTTACCCTTGGGGGTATGAGGGCTATGTGGGTACCATCAATGGGACCTAGCACATGGGGTATATTTGCAAAAGCATAGAATCCAGATTTGATGGTGGTGAGATCAGCCCTTTGGGGAAAATGGACATAACTTTGCAGTAGTTGCACAAATGCATCCAGGAAATTGGACAGGATGTGGCTGAACATTGGCTGAGTTACCCCGGCAGCCATGCCCACTGTCACATGGAATTAGTCTCTGGCCAAAAAATGTAGCACAGATAGTACCTGCAAATAGGTATGGCTTTGGGATTTCTATTAGCTGGCTTCAGAACAGGCTCTATTTCCTTCAGAGTTCCGGTATTGTTGCTCGATTTAGGTGGTAATTTATGAACATGTGACATTCCTCCATGGGGGCCAGATCTACCAGGGGTCTGTAAACAGATGGGGCTCTCCCTCGCCACAAGGGTCTATACCTATGGGGGAGGAAGGTAGACACATTGAGTTGGGAAATACACTTGCATCACATGGTGATAGAATTCATGCTTTACATGCAACACAAATGTACCTCACTCAGACACAAAGAAGGAAGTAATCCTGTTAGGCTAAGGTGTGGTGAGGTGTCTCCGTCATAATGGCATCATAGTGTAGACACACTTCCTACCATGATTCCATGTGGAGGACCAGTACTCATGTCAGTACTCAACGAAGGGGAGAGGGAATGGTGTCATTAATGAGGCCCCCATCCAGGCTATGGAGGCGTGGTGGATGCAAAATGGCAGTCTCCTGCCATACAGGAAGTGTAGTGTGGAAGTGACTTCATTCCGCTCGCGTTACTCGTCATGGCCATAAGCAATGTTCACCATTGTGCACCTGATCATTGGATAACATGGTTGTTAATGGGGAAGCTGGGCCAATCATGGTCCCTGCCGGCAGTGTCGGTGCACACCGCTGCGGCATCTACTGCCATTTTGACATGCCCTTGACACTTGACTCCTGCACTACGAGAAGGGAAGAAATCCACTGCGTGTGCTGCTGTGTCCTGACTCTGGTCCCTGAGATGGCACGTGTTACAGGGGAACAGGCCCCGGCCTTCACCGCAAAGGAGGTAGAGAAGCTGGTGGACGGGATCCTACCCCTGTATGCCAAGCTGTATGGGCGACCAGAGGAGCAGGTGAGTTGCTATTTGTCCTCCTTAGATGTGTGTGAATGTGGCGGATGTCTGTATGCGTTTTTGTTGGCTGTGCGAATGCTCGGCCGTAGTGTGTCTGGCAGTTTTTGGCTGGGGTATTGTCCATATGTATGTCTCCATGGGCCATGTCAGGTTGAACAGGCATATTTGTGTATGGGGAACCCACACTGATATCTGTTTCTTTACTCTGTGTGTCCCATGCAAGTCAGCGGCCATCAGAAGAGGGGACTGTGGAAAGCCATCGCCAAGGAAATGTGGACCCTGGGGGTCTACAACCGGCGGAGCACCCACTGCAGGAAGCGGTGGGAGGACCTGAGGCGCTGGGCCAGGAAGACCAGAGAGGCTCAGCTGGGGAAGGCCTCCCAATGAAAGAGGGGTGCCCATCGGACCCTGATCCCCCTAATGGCCCGCATTCTGGCAGTGGATTATCCAGATTTGGATGGGTGCTTGAAGGCAGCACAGCAGCCGCAAGGGGGTGAGTACTAACACTGTTGTGATGTCACTATGATGAATGTAGTTAGGTGCTAAGGGGTGCATGCATATTAGTGCCAGGAACATAGACAGGTGTGTCCCTGCAGTCCTGCCCCCTCCACGTCCGTGGGATAGCATCCTAGGTAGTTTTGACTGGGTCTGTAGGCCTGTGAGTGGTCCTATGTTTCGGCCATTATATTCAATGTAGCCTCATGGACTTGAAGATGTGTTGGCTTGGCATTGTCTCTCATTAGTTTACTTTACAAAGTGTATCAGATTAGTGTGGCAGCATGGGAATGTAGTGTACTATGGGGTCATGCCTACCAGTCAGGGGCACATTCATAACATGTATTGTGTCTGCTGAGAGTTAGTGCCTGAGCTGGGTGGAAGTATATGTGTCCCAACATGTACATATTTCCTAGAATTGACATACTTCTTTCTTGTTTTGTCCCCCTCGTGCATCATCTGGCAAGGGAGCTGAGGCACTGGTGAGTGGGGATGCTGCAGCCCACGGGACCCATGTGTCAGAGTCCACCGACTCCAAGGGGACCAGTGGGTTGGACAGCGAGGGGAGTACCACGGGGGAGGCAACTACCACTGGAGGTAGTGACTCCTATACCTCCTCCAATTGCAGCTTCCTGCTGGTGGCGGACCCTACTGGGCCCACCTATTCTTTGCCGTCTTCCACCCCCCCATGCCATCACTGCACTCCCAGTAGCTCCCCACTGAGTTGCCCGTGTCAGATCACCCAGGAGTGTGGGCGTCTCCTTCGCCCAGGCACCTCATCTCCTGCCCAGTCAGCCCTGCTGCCCTCACGGAGGAGGCTACTGACCTTCTGAGAACCATCTCTGTAGGGCAGACAACCATGGTGAATATCATCCAGGAGCTAGCATCCCAGATGCAGCAATGCAATGCATACCTGGAAGGCATTCACTGTGCTATGTTTGGCCTCCAGAGATCTTTTCAGGCTCAGGCCTCCTTTTTGATGGCAGCCAGTGTCCTTGATCTTTCTGACTCCCCTCCAAATACCACTTCCTAGTCCCGGTTTTCTCAACCCCAACTCATCCCATGCATACATACAGACAAGCATGCACACAAAACATCACACAAGGGTGGCACAGACAAACACGGGCAGTACACTTCAGGCCACAAGCACTCACACAGGCACTAGACAGTTGCACACATAACAACATCCACTGCCTGAACTATCGCCCCCTCTTCCTCCTTTTCCTCCCTCACAGTCACATCCGCACTCACACCTGCATGCACTGCATCACCAGCTGCAACCACCATCAGCACATCATGCAACACATACACCTCACTTGCAGACACCTCCACAACATTCATTCATGCGACCTCTTTGTCCTCTCCCATTCTGTCTGCTAACGCTCCTAAGAGACACGAACTCTCGCACTCAGACACCCAACAGCCATCCACCTCACACACGCACCCTGTCTATGCACCTGCTCCCAACTCCAGCAGCCACTCCCTCAACCTCCACTTCCATCCCTCCTCGCTCATCCTCCCTGTAAGAGGCTGGTCTGGGTTGTAGTGGGTACCTTGTGTACTTACACCTTACACCAGGTCCAGTTATCCCTTGTTAGTGAATGTAGTAGTGTTCTAGCAGCTTAGGCTGATAGAAGTAGCTATAGCAGAGCAGCTTAGGCTGAACTAAGAGACATGAAAAGCTCATGCAATACCACCTATAGTTCCACAGTACTCATACACAAGTAAAGACAATACAAAAAAAAAGTATTTATTTGGGTGACACAGTACCAAAAATATCTTAGAGACAATGCTCCTTCTGGAAGTAAGTATTATACACAATATATACACTAGACGCCACAATTAGACAAGTAAATAGTCATAGAACAATGCAAACAGTATGACATCCTATTGAATGCAATGGGAGAAAATAGGTCTAGGGGAAACACAAACCATATACTAAAAAGGCGGAATGTGAATCACAAATTCCCCCCTAGACAAATGTAGTGTGTGCAGAATTGCTGGGACAGTAAGAATACAGTAAAGGTAAGTAAATTACCCCAACCCAGAGCCCAGAAAAGCAGGAGTAAAGTACTGCAAGTTTCCTTAGGAAACACTACATCTCGTTTTGGAGATTTTGCAGCAGCCAACAAAGTCTGCAAAGAACAACTGCTAGATTATTGGACCTGAAAACCTGCAAAGGAAGGGGACCAAGTCCAGAAGTTGAAAGAAGTTCTAGGAAGGACAGGAGCCCCTGCCAAACTAGAAGAGGGTGCAAAAGAAGAATCCCCGGTTAGTTGAAGACTGCAGAAATGCACCCTAGGAAGATGCCAGCGGGTTCCTGCATAATGCAGAAGTTGTCTCATGGCGTGAAGATTGTTGCAGATGAGAATTTGTGTTGGAAGGCGCCAACAAGCCTTGGCTACGGCAAAAGTGCATTTTTCATCAAATTGGCACTGGATGGACCCAAGAGGGACCTGGGGGCCTCAACTCTGTGTGAAGAGGAGGGGGGGGGGATCTCTGCACTTCAGAGAGCCCTCAGGATTCCAGCCAGCACCCCCACCTCCATAGTTGCAGGATCCAGGTTCAAAGGAGGTGCAAAATGCAGTTGACGCAGCACACCAAAAGAAGGTTCGACGCCATTCGGAGAACAACTCAGCAAGTTGAGCATTGTAGGGTGGAGTGCTTGGGACCTGGGTTAGGCTGTGTATGAAGGAATTTTGCAAAGAGTGCACAAAGGCCTCAGGAGGTGAAGAAGACACAATACACAGGGGTACCAAAGTTCTCAGGGAAGGCAAGGTCTTACCTCCTCCACATTGCATCAGCAAGACCTCAGGACAGTCTATGTTGATGATGTCTACCCTCTGTGTCCTTAGGAGCACGCTCGTTGCCATGAGAGGAATCCCAGGGTACCGGTTGTCACCTTAGAAGGTACCTGCTTGGTGCAGGAGAGTGACCCTGTGACTCCACTGGAGATTCCTTCAGTCCTTCTGGTGCAGGATGAAGACAGGGAGTCCCCAGAGCACGCACACTGTTGAAACTGTTGCAGTTGCTGACTTGGAGCTGATGTTGCTGAAGAAAAGTGTCTCTTGTAGACACTCTGTTGCAGTTACAGTATTTCTTGGAGCAGGCTGAGGTTGATCCGAGGTCAGAGGATGCTGAAGTTGCAAGCAGAATCTGAAGAGAACCCACAGGAGAGGCCCTAAATAGCCCTGAGAGGGGGATTGGCTACCGTATCAGGTATGGACCTATCAGGAGGAGTCTCTGATGTCACCTGCTGGCACTGGCCACTCAGAGCCCTCTAGAGTGCCCCCACACCTTGCAAAGCAAGATGGCTGAAGTCTGGGACATACTGGAGGAGCTCTCGGCACCACCCCTGGGGTGGTGATGGACAGGGGAGTGGTCACTCCCATTTCCTTTGTCCAGTTTCCCACCAGAGAAGGGGAAAAGGGGTCCCTGAACTGTTGTAGACTGGTTTATGCAAGGAAGGCACCATCTGTGCCCTTCAAAGGATTTCCAGAGGCTGGGAGAGGCTACCCCTCCCCAGCCTGTAACACCTATTTCCAAAGGGAGAGGGTGTAACACCCTGCTCTTAGAGGACATGCTTTGTTCTGCTTTCCTGGGACTGGGCTGCCCAAACCCCAGGGGGGCGAAGTCCTGTCCGTGAGGTGGCAGCAGCTGTAGTTGCAGTGCAAGCCTCAGAGAGCTGTTTTTGGAAGTACTGGGGGTCCATGGTGGAGCCCCCAGGATGCATGGAATTGGCTCCCCAATACCAGATTTGGAATGGGGGGACAATTCCATGATCTTAGACATGTCACATGGCCATATTTGGAGTAACCATTGTGAAGCTACATATAGGTCTTGACCTATGTGCAGTTCACATGTGTAATGCCGTCCCCGCACTCACAAAGTCTGGGTAAATGGCCCTGAACTACGTGGGGGCACCTTTGCTAGTGCAAGGGTACCCTCACACTTAGGCCCATATTTATACTTTATGACGCACAACTGCGGCAATGCAGTTGAGCGTCAAAAATTTTACCGCCGTCTAACGCCATTCCAACGCGCCATGCGGGCGCCTTATTAATGGAATGACGTTAGCCGGCGCTGCGGACTGGTGTGCGTCAAAATAAATGACTCACACCAGGCAGCGCCGGCGTATGGGAAAATGGGGCTTGTGCGTCAAAAAACAGTGCAAGTCAGGTCTAAGTCAGGTCTGAGGCAAAATTCAGGCCTCAAACCGGATTTGCGCCATTTTTTTTGACGCCCAGCCTCCATTGACATGACTCCTGTCTTAGCAAAGACAGGAGTCATGCGCCCTTGCCCAATGGCCATGCCCAGGGGACTTATGTCCCCTGGGCATGGTCATTGGGCATAGTGGCATGTAGGGGGGCCCAAATCAGGCCCCCCTATGCCACAAAAAAAATCGGAAAAAAATACTTACCCAAACTTACCTTTCCTTGCCTGGGATGGCTCCCTCCATCCTTGGGTGTCCTCCTGGGGTGGGCAAGGGTGGCAGGGGGTGTCCCTGGGGGCAGGGGAGGGCACCTCTGGGCTCCTTCCAAGCCCACAGGTCCCTTAACGCCTGCCCTGACCCAGGCGTTAAAAAACAGCACCCATCAGGCTGTGTACTGTTTTTTAAGGCCTGCCCCTTCCTGTGCGTCAAAATGACATCAGAGTATAAATAAGGGGCACAGGCCTTAAAGTAATTTTTTGGAAGGGAACGCCTACCTTGCATATAATTAACGCAAAGCTGGTTCCCCCTTCCAAAAAATGACGCACATGGTGGAATTTTGACGCCCGCGGGGTCGGACGTCAAAGTATAAATATGGGGCAGGGTTTGCGCCGATTGTGCGTCAATAATTTTGACGCACATTCGGCGCAAACAGAGTATAAATATGCCCCTTAGTAACTTTGCACCTAACATTCAGCAAGTGAAGGTTAGACATACAGGTGACTTATAAGTTACTTAAGTGCAGTGAAAATGGCTGTGAAATAGTGTGTGCACTACTTCACGCAGGCTGCAGTGGCAGTCCTGTGTAAGGGTTTGCCTTAGCTCCCTATGGCTGACAAAAAAAAATGCTGCAGCCCATATGGACCTCCTGGAACCCCAATGTCCTGGGTACCTAGGTATCATATACTAGGGACTTATATGGGGGCTCCAGTGTGCCAATTGAAATTGGTAAATGAAGTCACTGGCCTACAGTGACAAATTTAAAAGCAGAGAGAGCATAAGCACTGAGGTTCTGATTAGCAGAGCCTCAGTGACACAGTTAAGCCCTACACAGGCATACAGTTTAGGCCACAAACTATGAGCACTGGGGTCCTGGCTAGCAGGATCCCAGTGAGACAGGCAAAACATACTGACATATAGGTTTTTATCTATGAGCACTGGGGTCCTGGCTAGCAGGATCCTGTTGACATAGTAAAAACACACTGACACACACTCACAAACAGGCCAAAAGTGGGGGTAACCATGCTAGAAAGCGGCTACTTTCTCACACTCCCCCACCTCCCCTAAGAAGCTTTTCCTTGCCCAACTTGACCTCTTCCCTCCCCGTCCATCCCTCTGTCCTATCCGTAAGAGCAGGGTCCCAACTACCCAGCCCAGTACCTCAGCCAAACAGTCTGCCACTGCTACCACCAAAAAATCAGCTGCTGGCACAAAGGGGCCCCTGAGTGTGACGGCAGCCACTCCTAGTAAGAGCACACCTCCACCTCAGAAAGGGAGGACTAGGGTGGAGAAACCCAAGGGAAGAGGACGGGGACAGTGCAGGCACCTCCTGGTAATGGGGGCAAGGACACAAGTAACATGTCAAAGGCCAAGGGGCCTGTCATAAGAGGGGACACATGGATCCCCCTCCACCACCAAAAAGAGACAATGATCCCCCTCCACCACCCAAGAAAGGCAAAATGCCCCCTCCACAAGTAGAGGGCAAGGAGCCCTCTCCTCCAGCAGAGGTAGCAAAGGAGACACCTCCACCAGCAGAGGGCAAAGAGTCCTCTCCTCCAGCAGAGGCAGCCAAGGAGACCCCTCCACCAGCAGAGGGCAAGAGACCCTCTCCTCCAGCAGAGGGCATGTACACCACCCTCCAGGGACTGTTGGGCGAGGAGCCCCCTCCAGAACCAGTGGGCATGTCACCCACTTCAGAGACAGTGGCCTTTCACTCCCCACCAGAGACGGTTGGGCAAGGAGCCCCCTCCAGAACCAGTGGGCATGTTACCCACTTCAGAGACTGTGGTCTTTCACTCCCCACCAGAGACTGGAATGGCATGGCAAGCAAAAAAACTGATGGATTAAACCCAGATCTGTGACTGGGGGTGAATGTTTGATTTGTTCTGCATTCTGTCGATCATCTGTTGTTTTTGCATTTGTTACCCCAAGTGGGAAGAGTATGCCCAGACATGGGTCCCGTGCTTGCTCTGCCACCAGATTCAAGCTAGCCTGACTGATGAAGGGTGACACCCTGAAACTGGTCCCAGGATGCTTGTTTCTAGTCCAGGGAAGACCTTGCCTGGCAGTTCGGGCTGGACTGTTCCCATGGGGAACAGGGTCAAGACTGACTTGCATATGGCTGGGTCTAAAATGGAATGGCATGGCAAGCAAAAAAACTGATGGATTAAACCCAGATCTGTGACTGGGGATGAATGTTTGATTTGTTCTGCATTCCGTCCATCATCTGTTGTTTTTGCATTTGTTGCCCCAAGTGGGAAGAGTATGCCCAGACATGGGTCCCGTGCTTGCTCTGCCACCAGATTCAAGCTAGCCTGACTGATGAAGGGTGACACCCTGAAACTGGTCCCAGGATGCTTGTTTCTGGTCCAGGGAAGACCTTGCCTGGCAGTTCGGGCTGGACTGTTCCCATGGGGAACAGGGTCAAGACTGATTTGCATATGGCTGGGTCTAAACTGGAATGGCATGACAAGCAAAAAAACTGATGGATTAAACCCAGATCTGTGACTGGGGGTGAATGTTTGATTTGTTCTGCATTCTCTCCATCATCTGTTGTTTTTGCATTTGTTGCCCCAAGCGGGAAGGGTATGCCCAGACGTGGGTCCCGTGCTTGCTTTGCCACCAGATTCAAGCTAGCCTGGCTGATGAAGTGTGATACCCTGAAACCGGTCCCAGGATGCTTGTTTCTGGTCCAGGGAAGACCTTGCCTGGCAGTTCGGGCTGGACTGTTCCCATGGGAAACAGGGTCAAGACTGATTTGCATATGGCTGGGTCTAAACTGGAATGGCATGGCAAGCAAAAAAACTGATGGATTAAACCCAGATCTGTGACTGGGGGTGAATGTTTGATTTGTTCTGCATTCTCTCCATCATCTGTTGTTTTTGCATTTGTTGCCCCAAGCGGGAAGGGTATGCCCAGACGTGGGTCCCGTGCTTGCTTTGCCACCAGATTCAAGCTAGCCTGGCTGATGAAGTGTGATACCCTGAAACCGGTCCCAGGATGCTTGTTTCTGGTCCAGGGAAGACCTTGCCTGGCAGTTCGGGCTGGACTGTTCCCATGGGGAACAGGGTCAAGACTGATTTGCATATGGCTGGGTCTAAACTGGAATGGCATGGCAAGCAAAAAAACTGATGGATTAAACCCAGATCTGTGACTGGGGGTGAATGTTTGATTTGTTCTGCATTCTCTCCATCATCTGTTGTTTTTGCATTTGTTGCCCCAAGCGGGAAGGGTATGCCCAGACGTGGGTCCCGTGCTTGCTTTGCCACCAGATTCAAGCTAGCCTGGCTGATGAAGTGTGATACCCTGAAACCGGTCCCAGGATGCTTGTTTCTGGTCCAGGGAAGACCTTGCCTGGCAGTTCGGGCTGGACTGTTCCCATGGGGAACAGGGTCAAGACTGATTTGCATATGGCTGGGTCTAAACTGGAATGGCATGGCAAGCAAAAAAACTGATGGATTAAACCCAGATCTGTGACTGGGGGTGAACGTTTGATTTGTTCTGCATTCCGTCCATCATCTATTGTTTTTGCATTTGTTGCCCCAAGGGGGAAGGGAATGCCCAGATGTGGGTCCCGTGCTTGCTATGCCACCAGATTCAAGCTAGCCTTGCTGATGAAGGGTAATACCCTGAAACCGGTCCCAGGATGCTTGTTTCTGGTCCAGGGAAGACCTTGCCTGGCAGTTCGGCCTGGACTGTTCCCATGGGGAATAGGGTCAAGACTGATTTGCATATGGCTGGGTCTCAACTGGAATGGCATGGCAAGCAAAAAAACTGATGGATTAAACCCAGATCTGTGACTGGGGGTGAATGTTTGATTTGTTCTGCATTCCGTCCATCATCTGTTGTTTTTGCATTTGTTACCCCAAGTGGGAAGGGTATGCCCAGATGTGGGTCCCATGCTTGCTATGCCACCAGATTCAAGCTAGCCTGGCTGATGAAGGGTGATACCCTGAAACCGGTCCCAGGATGCTTGTTTCTGGTCCAGGGAAGACTTTGCCTGGCAGCTTGGGCTGGACTGTTCCCATGAGGAACAGGGTCAAGACTGATTTGCATATGGCTGGGTCTAAACTGGAATGGCATGGCAAGCAAAAAAACTGATGGATTAAACCCAGATCTGTGACTAGGGGTGAATGTTTGATTTGTTCTGCATTCCGTCCCTCATCTTGTTTTTGCCTTTCACTCTGCACCAGAGACTGTTGGACAAGGAGCCTCCTCCAGAACCAGTGGGCATGTTACCCACTTCAGACACTGTGGTTTTTCACCCCAAACCAGAGACAAATGGGCAAGGAGCCCCCTCCAGATCCAGTGGGCATGTTACCCACTTCAGAGACTGTGGCCTTTCACTCTGCACCAGTTACTGTTGGGCAAGGAGCCCCCTCCAGAACCAGTGGGCATGTTACCCACTTCAGAGACTGTGGCCTTTCACTCCCCACCAGAGACAAATGGGCAAGGAGCCCCCTCCAGAACCAGTGGGCATGTTACCCACTTTAGAGACTGTGGCCTTTCACTCCCCACCAGAAAGTGTTGGGCAAGAAGCCCCCTCCAGAACCAGTGGGTTCCATGGTGGGGGCAGAATCCTCTGTGTCCCCGTTGGTGAGTCATTCGTTGTCTGTGAAGTGTTTCCGCCAGGCTTTTGATGGCGTTGGTACCGCCCCGGAAAGCCTGGCGGCTTGCTGTGTCATAATACGGGGGGCGGTACCTTGTCTTCCCCCTGGATATTGATGGCTACCGCCATGGTCAGTGGTGTTAACGCCCTGGTAGGGGGTGTGGTGCATTGGCTGTCTAAGGGAGGTATCACTGCCATGGTCATAATTTGGCGGTAATTACCGCCAGCCTGTTGGCGGTATTACGCCACTTTAACAGTCACCGCCAATGTCATAATGACCCCTAATATGCCAAACAAAAGCCATTTCAGCAACATTGCAATAGCTTTCCCCCAATTTAATATGCCAGGATTTTATTATTTCTATCACCCGTTTTTCGGACCTTTAGGGTGGGTGGTGGCTGAATATCATTACTTGAGCCTCACTCCCAGTAATTGTATGGTAATTGGGCTGCACATGTTTTCTACCAGTGTCTGCCTTTAGAGATAAGGCTGCTATGACGCAGCCAAGGTAAGGGGCACCAAGCTGGTTATATGTGAATATGTGTGCACATGTGTGTGCACATGAGTGCAGGCTGCAGGTCTGAGGCTACAGCTCTGCATAGTATGGTAGCTGCACACAGGTAAACTTCCTGTGGCAATATTCAACTGTCAAATACCATTTTGACAGGCCTTATACTTCCTTTAAATAATAATAAGTTACACATACCTAGGCATTATTGACCATAAAGACATAATGCATATATTTAAAAGTAAGGCATGTAGACATTAATGTTGAACATGTCCTTAAGGTAAACTATCCCCCAAACCAATTTTCACTGTAGCAAAGCTGGCTGCTACAATAGGGAATCATTGGGCTACATTGTTTTGCTTATTAAATTCTTAATTCAAAATGGTAGCAGCTAGAAATACATATTCCCACTCATTTGAATTGTAATTTAAACTCTTCTTTAATGCTAATGTTGGATTTAAAATTACTATTTTAGAGATGCCGCTTTTAGAAAGTTGGCATTTTCCTGCCTAAAGTTTCTGGAGCACTTTTTGGAATTTCCAGCTGCCTGAGCAGGTGATGGTTCCCCCACTGTGTTATGTCTATTGGAACCAGACAGTTCACAAAAGGGCCTGGGAGTAGATGGGAACAGGTCTTCTTAACATGAAGAGCTGTGCGCTGCCCTGATTACAATTCAAAGAGACTTTCCCCAGCACACACAGAGCCCTGACACCAACCTTTTGTGTCAATAGCCAGGCTGGAGCCAAACCCAGGGAACAGAGGAGAACCGACCATAACCAGTTATAAGGTTAGATAAAGAGGTGTCCTTCACCCACAGGCTAGACTGGGCATAAAAGTGACATCCCTAGAACATGAAGAAGAGCAAGTCTTTGGACCTGGACTGTGACAGCATCAATACCACAGACAGCTAGAAGGACAAGTCCCATGATGAACCGCAATCTCTCTCTGCAGCTAATTACAGCACAAGCGGGTGTCTCCACTTACACCCCCTAGTACATGTTTTGAGGTCAGGAGGAATGCTGAAAATGTTCCTGATGGCTATACAATGCCACCAGGAGCAAAACTAGGCAAAGGCTATTGAAATCACCCCCAATGGGGCTGGAGTTATACAACTTTAAAGATTTGTGACCTTTGACCTTTAAAAAATAGAGTGGGTGGTACCCTGCTGTGATTCCTAAAATATCCCCAGGGTAGACCAGTGACCTGGGGACAGCGCAGACTTGTCACTTTATTAAGTCCTGGGCAGAGAGCAGACATGTGTGGGGCTCCCCTCTCCCACCTCAAATTGCCCAGACACATTTCTTGCAGGCCCCTTGAACCTATCCTTGGGTCCAAAATGAGATCCCTGGGCCTACAACAAAAATATGTGTTGGGCAGCTAGGACGCAGCAAGGTGAAGGCTTGATTGGGCCCAGGACACCATCTTAGGGCCCCGAAGACAAAGGATTGTAGGATTGTTCCAGCTGTGGGTGGGAGAAGGAAACAAAGGCTGCTCCCACCAAGAGGTGACCAAGAGACATTGGTGGCAGTTCACATCGAAGGTCTATTGGGAGCCAGCCCAGCAGCTTGGGAGTGGGCTCTTCTTGCTGTCCCAGTGTAGACAAAGGGTTGGGGTGTCCCGAGTGGGACCAAAAAAAGAACAAAAGGTGCTGCTTTGTGTACACCAGTGGCCAAAGTCACTCATAAACTGTTTGTGGCTCTTGGCCTGAAAGTGCCCCATAATGGCACGCATAGGCTATTTTGAGTATAGCAATGTGTTCTGTGGTGTCCTTCGATAGAAGGGGCATTCCCAACATGTTTAAAGATTTTCTTATATGCTGCAGAAGTGCATCAGTTCCCAGATACCCATGATTTACTTTTAAACAATAATCCGAAGTATCCCAGGGACTTTCAGCCTGATTAGGAGTTTAGCGATCTAGGGGCTGCCATGGCGGTGATGGTGGTCTGACTGCAGCCGTATTGGCGGTCCAACCTCCGTATTACAATACATGCGGTGACAGTGAAATGCTATCTGTATTTAACCACTGATTCCATTTTGACCACTGACTCAATTTTGTGCTTAGCTTAGCTTCAAATTCTGTCACATTGATGGTGCAGGTATCTTTCCATACACAGCTTGTTCTCTACATTGAACGTGCTTCCGCTTTTCTCACCAGGGAAGGGAAGAAAACATTAGGGATGCAACAATGATAACAGTGTACAAGGATGAGAATGTTTATAGCAGAGAAGGGTACAACTCTGTCTTGGAAATGCACCTTTGGATCTGGCCAATCCTTTTGTGTGTTTTTAACACTGACCAAGTACAGCCAGTGCTTGAATTTCATAACTTACTCAAAGGGAGGGTACCAGAGCCTTCCTCCTAATTTTATTTAAGGTATATAAGGTGGGGAAACTTGGCGCTGAGGGAGAAGGAACTTATTTCTGAGGGTAGACGCATTGCTCAGAAAAATCAGAGTCACATTGGGGAAAGTTTCTCCTGTCTCAGCTGTCCAGGGTTCCACAGCTTGATGTTGGCAAGGACAAGGATGATGTTGGATTCGATCCCGATGTTGATGCATTTTTAATTCTTAATTATCGAGCTTTACTGTGTGCATGCATAAATATATATATTCACTGCATATATATTCATTGTTGATATATTGCATTTTTTCTGATTATTATTATTCAACTGCTGTGATTATTTTATTTGCTGCACAGGTTTTACTGCATTCAAGTTAAATGCTCATGGTAATATTTTTGTATACTTTCGTTTGAGCCCTGGGAAGTGCCATACTAAATTCATTACTCAGACTTTGCATTCTTTAGCCTCATTCCCTCTTAGTTTGGTGCTAAGCAGAACACATAGACGAAAGACTGCCGTGGTACCGCCCACACCACCAGCAAAAATAGACCGTGGCATTGGCGAGAGAAGCCAATGCTTCTGTCGGAGGTCAGACTGCCAGTGCAACGGCCAGCCCAATCACGATGTTGCTATCCACGTCGTGACTGTGGCGGTCCAATCACCACAACTGAGCTGGCAGAAAGGGAGGTGTATAAGCTCAAAACTCACCTGTACTCAGCTTCACACATCTGGTGATGCCATGGAGCCAATCCTACACTTCATGCTACTGCTTGTGCTACTCGATGGCACACAAAATCATCAGAGTTGTGGAGGCAACCAACAGTAAACCATACACATACCCATTTCCCAGGAATCCATAGCAACTCAATGGGCTGCATTGATCTGATATGTGGGCTATGACTCATAGTCTGAAAGATTGTCTGTGTCCCGATTCAGAGTTTTATACAATGTAAGTCACATTCACAGCCTTGTGACGTCCCCTAAGGCCAGGTCACTGACACTGCACCACCACACACTGCAAAACTTTCAATGTGTTCACATCCCAGTCACAGGGATAGTGATGTGTTCATAACATTGTGTCACACAATCCTCATCAATCTCACACCTACAAATTTGAGTGACATCCTCGCATTTTCAGATGCCATGGCCTGTTGTGACATAGCAGATACATGTGAATGAATGTGTCATTGAATCCAAACACACCTCCTAGGAAACATCCTTGTAATGGACTCACAGGTATCACCAACATTGTAGGAGAATGTAAAGTACATGGGAGGCAGGATCATTTGTGGAACAAACATCCAAAGCACACAATATAAACAATGCCTGCACAATAGGTATGATGACATCAGGAGGACCCCAGGAAGGCTGCTGCCCTGGGACACATCCACTTAGCACATGCCTTTATCCCACTATTTGCACGGAAACAGTGGCCTGATGAATATCAGGGACAACCACTATCAATACCACATGTCATGCACATGTGGCCAATGTGTAAGTGCAAGTATAGACAGCAAATATAACAGTAACAGCATGGGACACACAGTTAGATAAACTAGGTGTAAGGTACACACGTCACAATGGACACATGCTCATCCAGTTGTATAGGAAAGTAGTAAAATAGAACACCCTCCATGTGTGGACAAACAAACCTCTAGCCTGCACATGTGATGCAAATGTCCAATCTACATCAGGAGGACAAATGAAACCAAATAAATGTTGACAATGGCCAAGCCAAGATGAAATACTTACCATATGAATTAACAGCCAATGCAATGCCACCCCATTTGATTATATCCCTCACATCCATCCATCCAAAATCCCCCCATGTCCTGGATGACTCCATCACTGGTTCCAGTGTCAGATCTTCACCACTATATCAAATGGATCCATAATCAGGGTTAAACAAACACAGCTGTAGTCATACATCACAAATTATACATGAACATCAAAAAAGTAGAAAAGTAACGGCCAATGTTTAGCACAACAACCAGATGAACTTTATTGACAAAACTCAAAAAATGGAGCAGAGGCCAATGGCCAGTCCATGAAACAATGTGCATAGCACACTGCTGTGCCCAAGAACCTGCCTCACAAACCACTGCCACAGCAAGGGGCATCTGATGGGAACTCCAGGCACCTCAATGATTACCATTGGTGGGGTGGGGTAGGGTTTAGGATGGGTGGGTTTGGTTTTGGGAGGGGTGGGCTTCACTTTGGGAGGGGAGTGTTTCTTCTTGGGTGTGGGTGGGATATGGCAGGGGGAGGGGCAGGTGTTACTGTGGAGGATTTGGATGTGGAAGGAATGGGTTGGGTTGTGGGGGGTAAGGACAAGAACAAGTAGGAAACGTTCCTTAAAAAAGGGGGAGGGTGTACAAGAGGGATTAGGGGTTGGGAAGTTAAGGAAGTACCTGTGTTTGCTGTGGCTTTGTGTGTTGTTGGTACTGGTGCATTTGTGTCTGAGGTACGTTTGTATGTTGGTGGTATCTGGGGGTATGGTGGATGTAGTGGTGGTTGTGTCTGGGGTGAGTGACTGCTGAGTGCTTGCATGTTTGTGTGTTTTGTGGTGTTTGTGTTTATTTGTGCTGCTTGTGCCTGTTGAGGTGTGTGCATGCCTATGTTTGAGTGTGTTTTGAACAGGTATGGGAATGGGAAAATTGAATGGGGAAGAGAAAAGTGGTTTTTCTCTCCCGCAGATGAGGGATGCTTCCGGACGGGCAATCTCAAATCCACGCAGGTTCACTGTGCTTTTGACACCTAGCGAAAATGCTTCCAAAATCCTGGTGCACGGTGAGGAATAGCCGCTATGTGTGTGTGATGCATCGATTGCGTCAGCTGCACATGGGTGTTGCGTCGATTTCCCAGCTGCGATACAGGAGGTGCATCGATTTTTCAGCCCCGAAGCAGGTGCTCTGTCGATTTTTCTACCGCATGGCTCTTGTGCATGGATTTCAGTCTTGGTTCTACCAGCTTCTCCTTTCAAACGCACTGGGACTGGATTAGGCACCACTTGACAGGGTAGGAGTCTTGGCAAGAAGAGTCCAAGTCCAGGTGCTGGCAGATGAAGTCTTTGAAGGCCCTAAGACTTCAAAACAGGGGGCAAGCTCAGTCCAAACCCTTGGAGATACTTCACAAGCATGAAAACGCAGCAAAGTCAAGACTCTCAAAGGCAACTGCAGGCCAACCCACCAAAGCACACTCACAGGCAAAGGGGCAGTACTCCTCTTCCAGCTCTTCAGCTCTTCTCCTTGGCAGAGGTTTTTCTTGATCCAGAGTAATCTAAAAGTTTGGGTGTATGAGTCCACTACTTAGATCCCTTTCTGCCTTTGAAGTAGGCAAACTTCAAAGGAAAGTCTCTGTTGTTGACAAGATCCTGCCTTGCCCAGGCCTGGCCCCAGGCACACACCGGGGGTTGGGGACTGCATTGTGTGAGGACAGGCACAGCCGTTTCAGGTGTAAGTGTCAGCACCTCCCTTCCCACTCTAGTCCAGGAGACTTATCAGGATACACAGGCTACACCCCAGCTCCCTTTGTGTCACTGTCGAGAGGGAATTCACAAACAGCCCAAATGTCAGTCTGACCCAGATGTGGATTCCACAAGCACGAGGCAGAGGCACAGAATGGTTAAGCAAGAAAATGGCCACTTTCTAAAAATTGCATTTACAAACTGACAATCTAGATACCAACTTTACCAACAGATGTATTGTTTTAATTGTGAGTTTAGAGACCCCAAACTCATAACTCTATCTGCTCCCGATAGGAAACTACTCTTAAAAGATATTTAAAGGCATTCCCCATGTTAACCTATGAGAGAGATAGGCCTTGAAATGGTGAAAAGCGAATTTGGCAGTATTTCACTGTCAGGACATGTA
Organism: Pleurodeles waltl; assembly: GCF_031143425.1. NCBI lineage: Eukaryota > Metazoa > Chordata > Amphibia > Caudata > Salamandridae > Pleurodeles > Pleurodeles waltl. The sequence goes on along the minus strand of NC_090444.1, from coordinate 1,083,758,909 downwards.
AAACACATCAGAACATGTCTTCCATTAGCCTACAATGCACCCTGCATATGGCTGTGGACACCGCAGTTGAACCTGCACACCCCACGGTCAACTTCAGATGGAAGAGGGGGGTTCCTAAAGTCTAATGGACGAGGTCAGGCATCCGCCATTTTGGTGGTTGAAACTACAGTTTTGTAGACTGTAAAATGCATCACATCATGTATATATGTGCACAAACATCTAAAAATATGTCAACATACTTTGATATGTATTCTCTCCTACTCCGTCATCAGTGTAGTACATTGCTGGTCACAGATGACATTTTACTGCAGTGCACTATAAAGTGCCTGTGACAGTATTTCTGGCTGTCGGAATAACTGTACTTTCCTTTTTCAAAGAAAAAGCACTGACTCGACTATCATTTATTGAGGGTTATTTTTGAGTGTCAGCAAATGGTGAGTACTAACCCACACCATGTCCCTAGAGTGGTCCTTGGGATGTTCTGAATCACTACTGTGAGAGCGTCAAGTGGTCCAATGGGGTGATTGCTTCCCAGAAAGCATGCAATTGTGGACCTCTTAATTGTGCAGGACTCACATCCTCACAATCAACAATAATTATTATTGAAATACATGGGCTGAATTTGCTTGAGCAGCTTTGGTCTACTCTGCATAGTCGCCTTTCTAGATTTACATCGCACCATCAGCAGAAAAGGAGATACATATATAATGGATCTGCAAAAGCAGAGAAAGCTAAGTATTGCTAAGGATAAAATATATGATATGAAAAAATTAGAGATAGAAATATCCTTTGTGAAGGTGCTTACCTGACAGCAACTTGAAGAGTAACGACATGAAGTCTGGGTTTGAAAGACTTCCTATTATTCTTTCACTCGAGAAAACAAAACACCTTAATGCAAAAAACAAACAAAAGTGTCAATATAATTCAAGTTTCAATTCACGAACATTCTTTTGTATTAAGTGTAAAAGTCCCATTCTCTGACTTCTCCATTTGCCTTTTTCGCTTTTTCAAGTGCTTCTTGGAAAGCTCGGATTGCCTTAGGACACAAATCTGCCCCAAGTCTGGCCTGCTAAATAATGCACCATATAGTTAAATACACTGGGGCTCCAAGATGATAGATTTATTTGTTGCAACACTAGAATAAGACAGCAATAACCAGTAAGAAGGATAAAGGAATGATGCATTAGGAGGGCTTTTTTCTTTTATCAAAGAGCCTCTGTTTAAGTCTTTCCCTGAGTTTTCTCTGTTTTTAGATAGGACATGTAATTCTCGTTGTCTCTGCAGGACTCACTTTGCCAGGAGCTTGCAACTCTCTGCTCTCCGCATCTCTAATGGTGTTCATGTCAATATCATTAACAGAATCTCGACTCTTATGCCTATTATTAGATATTCATGGGCAGAATTCAAAAGAGGTAATTCATATTGTTTCACTCACACATAAGTCTGCACTTAAGCGACACAAAGGATAAAGATTTACCATCGCTCTCTTACTGGAAAGGTGTCTTCAGTATATTAGTCATGGTTGATGGAAACAAAGGCCCCCGAGTATGCTTAAAGTCCAAAATACACCTTTCACCATACAACACAAGAAAAAGAGCTGCAGGGAGAGGGTGGCACATAGAGAGAGAGGGAAAGAGAGAGAATAGAATAGCTGCTGTGAAGTAATACAGAAAATGTTGAGGAGAGGAATATAGCTTTGAAAACAGGAACTTCGAAGGTACGGGACAGAAAAAAGAGCCATCAGAAACTTCATTGGAGGAGAAAAAAACACAATGAATAGGAGCAGCAGATAGGGTGAACACCTGGCATTGAGGCAAATTCTGGACAAGGCTGTAAAAACACAGGGTCAAAATTCAGGACAAACATTCAGGGCGAAGGGTCAAAATTCAGGACAAAAATTCAAGAACTAACGTCAGTTTTACAGACAAACCCAAGTGAGGCCAAAAGCCATTACGTTATCAGAGGATTTTGAACTCTTTTTTAAGGTAACACTATTTATTCACTGTGGTATTTTTGTGCTTGCCTTCTGGTATGCTACATTCAGGTGTCACATTATGCCCTTAAGCACTGTGTCAAGGTCATCACCCCAACCCATATCTACACAATATTTCTTAAAGAGAAAGTAACAATAACATTTTGATTATGTTTCTGAACATTTTAAAATACCTGGCAAACAGGTTAAGAAACATTAAGGTAATTAACCTTATGCTAGCTTAAACAAATTGAACAAAAACATCTGGCTCACCCCAACCTCCCATGTATTTTCAACCTAACAAAAATATAATGAGGCAGGGTGGATGGTGTGGGCGACAGTCTCACACCTAAGGTCAGGATGTGAGGTACCCACAACTTGTCTGTAGTCTCACATCACTAGAGTGTATGTCTGGGACTCTATATTTATCTCACAACTGGGAGCCCGGACTACCAATCAAAGATAATAATAGATGAAGATGAAATCGAGATCAAATGGGAGGTTGTTACTAAGAACCGGATAAATAATGAAGAGAAGAACAAGTTGGGAGAATTCCTAAAATCAGACAAGATGGCCCACCAAGACTCTCTGAAGGTATTGGGTACCTGGAGAGTTGTCTCTGCAGGCAGGAGAGAAACAGAAGAGGCACTGCAAAGTGGTTGAACAAGCAGCACCCTCCCCCCTTTGCAAACTCGTTTGGTGTAAAGGTCCGCTGTTCATGCTTGTGAAGGGTGAGCAGGGGCAAGACCCCTTGCAAGGTTGTGCAAGGCAATTGCCTGCTTTGTACATGTCATAAAATGGTTTTGAAATTGAGTAAAAGCCAAACTTGTGATCTGGGTTATCCCTAAGTGTCAAGTACACATAGAATCTTCAAAAAATTTGGGATGTAAATGTGCACAAACAAAATGTAAAAATGTTAAAATGTAATTGGTCTTTCTTTAACATATGGCACTGTTTCCTCGTTTATATACTGTTAGACGTCAGATTCAACTGGGAACGAATTACTGCTCAATACCTAGTGATTAATATTTATCATTCTCCCACTGATTTGCAGAATGGAAATCTCCACAGACCATCATGGTCCCTCCAAGCCCAGTTTGCTTTTCGGTCTTTTCTTCTGCTTTCTGCAGTGGGCCACATGGCACTAGTGAAGATGGTGTGCTACCCTGATGACAGTATTATTTTGCAAACCTTCCCCTGCTCGTCCTTCTTTCCTTCTTCAGACATGCCACACATCTGATTTGGTCGCTGGGGTGCCGTCGGGTAGCTCTTTCCACTCTAAAGCTACCCATGGCTGTGGGTTGATTAGGCCTTCTGGACTTAGAACACTATTATTCAGCTGCTCAGGTCCAATGGGTGGGTCGCTGACCATTCTATGGATCACAATCCAGGGTTATCATGCATACCTTTCTTTTGCCGTGCTAGAACCTGTAAACTCACTGACACAAAGAAACCCTGTGCTGCTGCATAACCTTTGCTAAGTCTTCCCACTCACACAGGATTTCTGTGTTGAGAGCAACCCCGAAAGTTGCATGCTGCAGGTGTCTTAAAATTGGGGGATTTGTTTCAGGACGGTGAGCTGCTAAATTTCCAAAACCCTGTGGCAAACTACCATCTTCACCCTGGTCAACTCATTACTTACAACCACATTAAACAATCATTAAATGCCCTATTTCATGTCTTCCACCTAGCACTAACCCTACATGAGGTGTGCCAGAAGCTCTACACAATAGGGACTGGTGGTAAACGTATAGAATGGGTGTACAGACCTTTCCTGCAACATTGAGACCACTCCAGGGCTTCTCATCATACTACCTGGGTGATTGATGTGGCCAAACCTCTGCAAGATACGGACTGGACTAAAATACTGGACATTCCCCACAAAGTATCCCATGACTTTCACTTTAAATACATTCATACAGCTTCCTTGGGAATGCATTCCACCATTGCTTGACATTGGCTTTGTAGTTTGTAACTCACATTTTGTTGCTTTCAATTTGCTGGCTTTATTCGTTTTAGGCTATGCAGCTTGAGTTCGTCCCTTCTCTTGCCCAAAACTTATTTACAATATCCTTCTGAGTGCTCTCTTTCTATAAACAGGCATGTAAATCTTGTTCTTATCTCATCACATTTGCTGCGCATTTAAAGAACAAGGTAAATGTCAGGCTCTGTCTGTGGCGGGAACTTGGTGTTTACTTTTCCTTCGCTGACTTCAAAGTGAGAGGATTTATGCAACAATCTTGCTGGATACTGGGGTTAAGAAAGAGTTTTTTCTATCACATGAAAATATTTAAATACACTTCAGAATATATCAGAACCAGGAGTACAAATGAAGCCCATTTTTGTTAATTCCGAACTGTGCCGGAAACAAATACCTTTATATGATTAAAACAAATCATTGAAATAGGTGATGCAATTTTCACACATCTTCGTCTGTGCACTGTATAGTTGTATTTTAAAAACTGTATGTCTGTGCAATGTAATGGCTATTTCACTCAAAAACGTGTTTTCTGTAATGGCAGTGTGTTACCACACCATGGATACTCCACTCCACTCTGCATCACTCCATACGAATGCACCCTACTCTGCATTACTCCACGTGACACCACTCCATGCTACTGCTCTGTGGGACAGTGCACTCTTCTCCACTCCACTCTATGCCATTGCACTCTATGCTACTTCACACTACACCTTTCTACTCTACTCTGTACCACTCTACTCTATGCCAATGCACTTTACACCTCTTTACACCACTGCTCTCTGTGCCCTCTGCACACTATACCACTCCAGTCTCGGCAACACCAATCTAGTCCACACAACTCCACTCTATGCCACTCTGCAACACTGCACTGTACGCCACTGCACTCTATGCTAATACACTTTATGCTAGTGCACTTTACTCTGTAACACTCAACTCTATGCCCCTGCGCTCTACATCAATACACTGTACGTCACTCTAATCTACTCTATGCCACAGCACGCTACACCACTTTAGTCAATGCCATCACACTCTATGCCACTCAATGCAACTCCACTCTACACTGCGCCTTTCCACTCTGCCACTTCACTCTACTGTGAATCAATCTACTTTACGCCACTGCACTCTGCGCCACTGCATCCTATGCCACTGCACTCTACCCTACACCTCTCCACCCTATGCCATTGCACTCTACTCTGAAACAATCTATTCTACACCACTGCACTCTATGCCACTGCACTCTAAACCACTGCACTCCACTTTATTGCACTCTATGCCAATGCACTCCAAACAACTGCACTATATGACACTGCACTCTGACACTCTACTCTGCAACACTGTCCTGGCCGCCACTACACTCTACACCACTCTACTCTGTACTACTGCATTCTGCACCAATACACTCTATTCCACTGCACTCTATACCACTCGACTCTCCATAACTCCACTCTATGTCACTGCACTTTACAGCATTCTCTGCTTTTCTATTATATACCACTCTACTCCAGTGCACTCTATGCCACTCTACTCTGCTCCATGCCACTCTATGCCACTGCACTCTATGCCAATGCATTGTAAACAACTGCACTGCATGCCACTGCCCTTTACTCTGCACCACTGTACTCTACACCACTGCTCTCTGTACCACTCCACATCCCTCTACACCACTGCACTGACACTCTACTCTGCAACATTGCACTCTCCACCACTGTACTCTATACCACTCTACTCTGTACTAATGCATTCTGTGCCACTGCACTCTACAGCACAGTACTCTACTCTGTACTGCACCACTCTACACTACTCCCCTCTGCACCAGTCTATGCCACTGCAATCTATGCCATACGAGTCTACTCTGCACTCTGCCACTGCACCACTCTGCACTACTGCACTCTGCCACTCTATTGTATGCCACTCTACTCCACTGCACTCTGTACCACTCCACTCTGCCCGTGCCATTCTATTCCACTGCACTCTATGCCAATGTACTCTAAACTGCACTGTACGCCACTGCCCTCTACTCTTCTACACTGCACCACTGTACTCTATGCCACTGCTCTGTGTGCCACTCTACACCACTGCATTGACACTCTACTATGCAATATTGCACTCTCCGCCACTGTACTCAACACCACTCTACTCTGTACTACTGCATTAAAAGCCACTGCACTGTATGCCACTCCATTCTGCATCACTCCACTCTATGCCCCTGCACTCTACAGTGCTATACTCAACTCTGCACTGCACCACTCTACACTACTTCACCCTGCACCACTCTACACCACTGCAGTCTATGCCACATGAGTCTACTCAGAACTCTATGCAACTGCACTACTCTACACTACTGCACTCTCTGCCCCTCTAGCGTATGCCACTCCACTATGTCCCACGTAAATCCATGCCACTGCACTCTAAACCACTCCACTCTACGCCAATGCACTCTAACGAACTGCTCTGTACCCCTCTGCACTCTACTCTGCACCACTGTGGTCTACACCACTGCTCCTATGCTGCTCTACTCCACTTTACACCACTATGCCACTAACTTTTAGCCATGCTGGACAGCAGCCACTCTGGTGTATAACATGGCTAAAAAAACATTGACAAAGCCAATAACTCTTGTGTAGATGAGACCTTTTGGCTTTGCCAATGTTTGGGAGGTTAGTGTGCATTACATCCCTTTTCTGTTAAACCATAAGTGTGCCAGCATACTCCCCTTTGGCCTGCAGACAGTGTATATTAGAACTGTGAATGTGCAAGTCCCTATTGTAAATATGCATTACATACATCATAATATAAGGTGCTACAAAATGTGCATATACATTTCGGTTAAATAAAAAAAGTCCTTCTAAAATACAGATTTGAATAATATACAGTTTATACCTAGTACTAACGTTTTTTATAGCAGTCCAATAAAACCACACACACCACTACTCACCTTGGAACACCCTTACAATACATCTCTAAAAGAAAATATATTTGCCATCAGAAAGCTTCAAGTGACTCCTTAGATTAAAGTCAATACAGGTTTCCAAGCCCCTTTACATTTGCAGATTTACCAGTTGTGCACATTTGCATTTCTATAAGGCAGGAGACATCCTGGGAAGAAGGCCTTTTCGTATCTGGCTGCCCCTCCCTCCCTCAGAGCACAGGAGACTCCCTGCCTTTCAGTCTAGCTGGGGAAACTTATCTCTCCTGATTACACTTTCTCTGTTAGGTGAAATGCTAAAAGTACAGACAAATGCTGCCTGCTAAGCCTTCCATCACGAACAATGGATGGCAGGGCAAAATTACGGTCAGTCACCCTAGCGTCAAATTGAGAACGATACAAGCACATATGGCGTAAACTGCTCAGGAGGAAAGAGAAAAGTAGTGGAAGCATTAAGACCTTACGCCGCTGGTTCAAGACGTTTTATATGGGAACAAGTGTTCCACCGATGGCGCAAGGGGCTTGTAAATACATTTCTAAATGTTGACAGCTAGAGAGAAGTAGGGAGAGCAGTAGCTTCACTGTAGAAATAGGGAAAATAATGGCAAGTAGTAGATGTTGATTCAGGCGTAGCAGTAACAACTGAGTTCTACCCTCAAAAAGCACCTGCCTAGTCTGAGTACATTAAAACAAAGAAAAGAGCTGGGCATACCATATGGCTTTTTACCGAAGATTTAAAAAGATTTATTTTTGTCAGAGTTTGTAGTGGTCTTCAGTGAGAATTAATTATATTCCATTAAAGTACGCTTGATATCAAGAGTGACATGTTTAAACTTTTCATTTAAATTCATTGACCTTGACACTTCTATGTAAGAAAGAAAACAAAGTACAATGGAATGGCTTACTATTGATTTCAGAATTTGGGCATTCAACATATTTGTCTTCTGAGCCCTTGGTTGTGTGAATGTAAGAGCATGTGCGTGTGTACATATATAACCCACGCTGTGAGGACCTGATCGGTTCTCACAGCATGGGTAAACCCTGCTGGGCCCAGACAAATACTATCCTTGTGAGGACCAGTGTGTTATGAGGACAGGTCTCTGGAGTGTGTTTAGGTAGTTTCGAACAAGTGCATAAAAAAATGTAAAGTGCAGTTATTTTTGCATCAGTCAGCTTTATAAGCGCATGTGGACTTATAATAGTAAATACACACTTCATTATGGTCAATGGCCGGTCCTCATAATTTTGGATATGTCATGGGGTGTGTGTGTGTGTGTGGGTGATTGTGCGTGTGTGTTTGTTAAAAATATTGTCCCACGTTGTGTAGATTTTTTATTATTTTTAAAAAAATGTATTTGTGGCCACTATCTAACATTTGTGGGTGAAATTAATGTAGCTCTTAAAAATGAGAGGGTAGTGTTTTGGGACAAAACGGTATATTATAAAAAGTTAAGTTTTAATTAAAGAAAAAATCCTTAATTCCCTATAATGCAAAACTAATAATGGAGGGAGAAATTGGTACATTTTCATAGAAATGTGAAGTTCTTTCAAGGGAAAAAAAGTGTGTTTTTTGCCGTTATTTAAATGATAATGCAGAGTTGGAGTCACATATTGTTTACTAATGTAGAAGTATTTCAGAACCCATATATATAGCTTATTGTGACAATATGGCCCAGATTCACTCAAATTTTACATCAGGGTTGTGACACTTTTATGGCCCAGCCCAACGTATTTGTAAAGCCACATGAATTGCATTGTGCTTCCTTGTGTTATTCTGTGTAAGGCAGGCATTACATGGGTGGTGCATGAGTGTTCCCGTACATCCACCTATTTGTTTTGACACACACCTACATTCACACTTGTAAACATGGATTTGTGCCAAAATGGTGCACCTACCTGAGGCTGGCATAACAAGCAGAAATATCTTTATTTTCTCTTTGCATGTGTGCTAGGTTCTGCTGCCCACATACAAAAAGGAAGTAACCTCAAAGGATAGTTTTTGTGCAGGAAGGTATACCTAGCCTGACCACAGTGCAGGTATCCGTGTGCCACTATGCAAAGCTGCCTGTATTGTCAGAAGAAAGCCACAAATAGCCCTGTGCTAGGAGAGAGCAGAACAGTGCCATATCTCTGAAAATATAACAGCTTTCTGCTCTGTCCCTTTCACGCAACACTGCACAGCAACTTCATTTGCTGCACTGAGTTGCATAAAATGCTAATAATTATGCCCCAACTCTGTATAACCCTTGCATGAAGTTTCTCCATGCATGACCCATGTAACCTAAAAGAAAGATCGGCTCTCTAAGTTTCAGTGGTCTCTGTCTGAGCACTAGCGTTGCCACCTGAGTCTATAAGCCTATGCTTTTAAGACTTGTGTAGCACGACTGATAAGTGCTGTATCTAAAACCCCATTCTGCAAGATTCAAGTGACTTGTCATGTTTTGTCTTGCACCTTCTACTGACACTGTCATTTAACTGTGAATCTACATAGTAGGTGAAGACTAGACAATGGAAGAAGGTTAATTAAGCTACTTTATACATTTAAAAAATAATGGCATAAACCTATAACTGTTTTGCAAATTTCCTAAAGAATTTGAACTTATAAATGCACAATTTGGATGCATTTCAATCAGATTTTTTGAGGGACTACACCCAAAGAAATCTTCGCAGTTGGGATTGGGCTTACTCACTTTGCTTGCCTTGTGAAATTCAGGGAAACTGTTTCCAACCCACCAACTTGAACGTTCTTCAAATGCGACTTGGAGTGGATACGTATGTATCTCAGAAGAGGTAAAACTGGTCAGTTTATGCTGAGAGTACCATTTATAAATCTCAGGTGACAAACTGTATGTATTCACTCATTAGACTGCAGAGTTGTCCCTAGGGTTACACATATCTTACTTGTGCATACTTAGACCTCAAACAGTAAATGTATGCATTGGGTTACATACATCACAATTGGTTGTCTCTTAGAGAGCAGAGCTGCTCATTAGAGCATACAAATACCATAGGCTCATGCCAGCGCCAGGATTACCCAGCTAATTACTAGAAGAGATGCAGTGCTATTACTTTTGACCGATCACTAATACAGCGATAGTAGTGCTGACTTGTTACAATTGATTGGCCTCTGGGGATATGTGACAACCATTCTCAAACCAAGCTTTATAAGATAGTGCAGCTTGATAGATTGAGAGAGATTGGCATATTGTGCCTGTGAGAAGCAGAGGGCCTAATACACATTTTAATATTATCATCACACAGATGCTCACAGTTGAATGTTCCCAAAACTATTACTCTAAATTCACTGGTTGACACATGGTTAAAAATCAATCATTCTCGTGGATAAATGTCTAAGTGACACAGTGCACAGATGGAGACCAACATTTAGCAGGACATGAAAAATGACACAGAGGTTAAATGCAGGGAGGCATACCGGAGGAGGGCAGTGGGCAGGGCTAAACAGAGATTGGGGTGATGTTGCAGACACAGAGAGTGCTGAGTGCAAATTCATTCTGACAGCATGCTCTACATGATTTGCATGTGTAGCAGAGCAGCACAGACACTACGAAATGGCAGTGTTACTCGGATCTCAAGTAGAGAAGGTGGCAAGTTCACTTTTATGCAAGCAACATCCCATGATCAGCATGACAACGGTTGAGTCACAAAGAAGCAAATGCAGCAAAAGTGTGTAGTGTTGTGTAACCCACGGAGTACCATAGTGAAGAATTCAAAATTACAGAGTAATGCAGTACATACACAGTGAAGGACAGTATGGTGGTGATGGACAAGGAGTTGGCAGTGCAAGAATAAAATGGGGCACAATTGAACTAAATATGTAGCATTATTTGTCAACATGTTGAGTCTGGGCCATTAGGAAGAGATGTGTTTGTATGTCTATTAATCAGGGACACGTGTTATTTATTTTGATGATGAGGACACAGGTAAAACTTGAGACATCTGCAGCTAGTCTCACTAGCTAACTTTATGTACAAATTGTACACCCCAATTCTATTTATGTTGGTCTTTGCAGTTCTGTGTCAAAGTGTCCAAATGATAAGCGTCTATAGTGGTGTACTGGTGGCAGTAACCAGAAGTTTCCAGGCGGTCCTCATTTCTCCCTGATCCTCCAAAAAAGCACCTAGGGGCCTTTTTATTCATTAACAGGGCCACCCTTCACTGTTTCACATCTTTCCATATTCACTGACAGATTTCTGGATAACAGGACATGATTATCAGAGCCCCAATGGCTATCTTGATGGTGTATATTTGACTAAACTTGTTCCTTGATGTTTGGGTTCGGGTAGGGTATCATTCATCATGTGTTCAAGGGGTAGGTCCTGCTGCTTGTGAGAGTGGTGGGAGCCATGTCTTGGAGTCACAACTAGAGGTGATGTGTGTCATACAGAGCTGTGTTGTGGTGAAGCACGTTAGAGTGTTTTTCCATTTTAGGTTGCACTTTTTAGCTTGCCATCTTTTCTGAGGGTGGCTTTTCACATGGTTTTACACTTATGAGATAATGTACTGAGAACACACTGTAACTACAGCCTATTACTTGTAAACATTGCTGCCATGAAGTCGGCACACCCTGTTCAAGGCTAGGCTCAAAGAACGCAATGCCCTTGTATGATGATTGTCTGTTGGAGACAGCTCCGTAGCCACAGACAAATAATCGCATCAGCTCTGCACATCTGATATAGTGTGATATGAACAGTGCTTTCATTACATAAACAGTCTCTGTGCTACATTTGACAGGGAGCACTTCTGCCGGGATTATCTTGGAACACTGTACACTATGACTGAGATGCAGCCCTGTTGACTCTGATCTCCATCATGCAAAGGGCGATAGCTTGCACTACATGAGACTGGTTTCCTGGCTTTCCAGTACATCTTACCCAGGTATGGGGGCTTCAGCTATCCCACTTCATCTGGCTGAGGGTAATCCCACTATGTTCTTGATAGTGTATGTAGTAACAGAAAGGAGTGTACTAACAGAGTAACATTATTATGATTAAATTGTTTATATTTTTTACCATTCTTATAATGTTGCTTACAATACTTTGTTTCATCTGCCTAATAAGCACAGCTTATGCTTTCTATCAAAGAATAAAATTGTTTCAATAAAGGGTTGAAAAGACATTTTCATGACTTTCTTGTGTCTTACCTTGTGCATGCAAAGTGACAACGAAAGAGTAGATCTTATTCCACGATTTCTTTGGGAATCTGAGTAGTCATGTTTGAGGTTTCAGATACCATCTGGTACCCTGGTAAGTTTAAGGGTTCAGATGGGGCACCTTGAGCTAGCTAAGAATTGTGTCAACATCTCCTGATGGTATAGCTGGACCAAGTTCCTATATCCTGAAGTTTATGTTGACCCGATACACTGTCCTACTTAATTCGTAGGAACTGTATAACAGTATATAGTCCTTATTTATAGAAACCTAGCTCCTGTGACTGGATAAGCAGCGTGCCAGCAATCCTGGAAGCTTTGTGGTGTGCCTGGAAGCTTAGTTGTGTACCACATAAGTATTGTATTCTGTGTAAAAGAAGAGTGGACACTTTTTGTGGTGGGTATGTGCAGTTTATGACCCCATGACATGTGGGATGGGAGTTATGTTGTAGAAGTCCCTCTGTGTTGTTATTTTAGCAATGGTGTCTGAGGAAAGCAGCCTGGCGAACATCTGTGACTTCCCATAACATTTCTCAAGTATATCGAAATATGATACAACAAAGATGTCTGTCTTGACTCTGTAGTGTTGCATCCTAGTGCACAGTAGCTTTTTCTCTGTTTATATTGCATGTAGTATGTTTTGTGAGGGCATGACAATAGCTAGAACTTTGTTAATTATTTCCTTGCTGAGGTTGCATCTCTATTGAAATTAGCTCCACTTCCTGGAAACTATGTCACAGATCAGCCATTCTTAACTTAGGCAATGTGCAAAGTATTTATCCAGTATCAAAACAGTAATAATGTCAAAACTATTCAATAAACATCCAAAACCAAATTAGAGTCAAATTAAATAAACAAAATACCACTAAAACAAAAAAAATCCAATAAGTGGAACTCTGCACCCTGAGGGTGACTTTTTGAAATTGGGTATTGTTGCTAATTACCACTACTATAACCCCAATCATTGGGAGATTAGATTACACAGTCCTGATGAAGAGACCAGATCTTCAGGGACTTTACATGGCAAAAAAACATGTTGACCAATGGTCTAATTTCCCTATGAGATGTACTGGATCATTGTCTCCACACAGCACCATTTGCTTTAATTTATAAAAAGAGGCCCCTCATATTTAAACTTTCAGGGTCTCTCTTAGTTATTTTTATACCACACCTACACCAACCTACACACACAGCACCTCCACTTACACTTCATTATGGTGTCTTATTTTAAAAAACACTAGCAACAAGCTGCCTCAAGGGGCCTATTGGGCATTGCACCGCCAGCCCAAAAAGAAGCTGATGAAGCATGACACCCATCTGGGTGTGTGAGGGCTCTTGTTTCGGAGCAATCAGACCACCTGATCTTCTTGCCCAGACCCATCCTGACATATTGCCTGTTCTGCTGCCTTTCTGATTCTTTTAGGAACTACATACTCCACTTGTATTCATGTATAGTAAGGGAGCTGGAATGCTGCGCCTAGATGTGCTCCCAGTCCCCATGTTACTGTGTTTTGGTAGACCTCATAGTCATAGATCGGAGTGACATCGATCACAATGTATTAAAACAAACACTTGAAGGGCATGTTGTCCCACACTCTACACATTTTAAATCTAAGCTCTCAGGTGATTTAAGTCTTACAAACTACAAAAGTTCTAAAATGGGCATTTGGGTCTGGTCATCCTAACATAATGGAGATCATTTACAACACAGAACCTGATACATTAGAAATTATGAGCACTTCAGGGGCACCTGGAGCAGGTTCAATGTTCACACTTAAACATCATGATGGGTTGTACTAACAAGGGAATGCAAAGGCTCAAATAAAAACCTCTCACAAAATCCATGGTTTAGTAGTCAATGCAGACTTGCCAAGGTGGATCTAAATAGGTCAATTAAAGCTAAAAATCATGAAGAAATACCCATGTCCAGGAGAAAATATAAAGATGTGCTGACCAAAACTAAAATAAAGTTGTGAATTTTAGGTTTAGAATAATCTACTGAAAGTAGCCAGAGCAGGGGATAATTAAGCATTCTTGGGCATTCATGCTCATGGAAGTCAGCATGCTGTCTCTCATGTTGACTACCTTTTGCAACCAAAAGTGTGGAATGAGCACTTTCAGAGTTAATAATCAGACAAGGGAATTGCGCAGGGTGAAGTCATAATACAAGGGCTTAAAAATTCCAGCAAACAAATGAATCCTACTGAAATATCCCTTAAAGAATCCCCTGACACATTGAAGGCTGTTGATCCGAGGAAGGCCCCAGGCCCTGATTGTCTCCCTGGGGATCTGTACACTCCTGAAGCACTCATATGGGGCCCATACCTTATTCTGCTCTCTTGATCTATTTCGGAAGGTGGACTTATACCTAGATCTTAGCAGAGATCATCCCTATGTACGTATATACACATATTCACTGAAAAAAATAAAAGTTAAAGGGATATTATAGTCAGGAAATAGAATTTAAAAACCTTAGAAATTCACTGAAAAACCAAAGGTTATGTGGCTCCCATAATGCAGTGCTTATGACCTCACATATTCCATCACTCATGACATCACTGATGACATCTCATATGACTTCACTGATGATGGTTGCTGAAGCATTTCATCTCTTTTCCCTGCACACATGCAGAGGACAGAGATGAAACATCGAATTTTGACAGTAGGACTTGCTTAATTGTCCTGTTTTCAAAACTCAAAGTGTTTGCTGTAGCTTGGTGAAAACAACTATGTCCTGGGGAGGGACACCACCGAGACATAGCAGGGGCTGTCCCCAGGGCCATCAGAGGTTCCTCAAGGGGGGGTCGCCTGCACCCCCTCCGGCATTTACATAGCCCCAGGGAGGTCTTGGACCCTGCGGCAAGGGGGTCTGGGACCACCTTTTTTTTTACACCTTGCCCCAGGGGGTGGTGGTCCCCGGGGAGCCGGGGTTTCATGGGCCCCGCATATTTTTAAATGGATGACGTGGGGAGGTGGTGGTCCCCAGATCGTGGGGGGCCACGGCCCCCTGTATTTATTAAATTGTAAGCCCTGGGGAGGTGGCGGCCCCCAGGGCAGGGGGAGACCAAGGGCCACACTGCATATAAAAAAAGAAAAGTTGCAGGGAAGTGGTGGTCACTGGAGCTGGGGATGGGGACGGGAGGCCTCCCTACTCAAAACGTTGAATGCCTCCGGGACCCTGACTACCCGGGGGCCTTTAAAAAGACAAGCACAGGAGCACACACTTGTTTTTGTTTTCCCTCAAATTTGTGAATCTCGTGAACTAGTGGCAAAAACGTCATTAAACAAAATGTTTTTTTGACCTGGCGGTGTCCCTCCGGGACCCCCCACCCCCACCAGTGCTAAGGCGTCAGGGTGTCTGTGTCACTGTGACACTTGTTTTGGAACATTTTGTTAGGATTCATCAGCGGTGCCAAAGATATGGTCCTAGCTATAACTACCTAACAATTAGAAGCCCACCAGTCTGAATAATGGTCAGTAGAAGGGATTTTGTCACCAGCTATTGGGGAAATTGTCTGAGTGAGCATTGGATAATCATATTCTGTCAGACCTTTAAGCAGGCTTTCACCAAAGACAATTATAATTTACCAAAAATGTTGCTTTTGTACAATCTACTGGAAAGCTGTTGTGCTGGAGAAGGACCTCTTGTCTTGTCTTGGTTTATTTCAAATCAGCTTTCAATTCTATCCCCCTTTGGGATGTCCTATGTCACATGGGGGCTCCAGGCAATAATCTGTCAGTCCTAATAAGACTCCACGAAACTAACCACTCTTGTGTCAGATATTGAAATAGAGGCGAGCCAGCTGACCCTTTCAGGATCAAGAAGGGAGTTCACCACGGCTGTATCTTGGCTCCAACTCTTTTCCCATTACATGTCAATGGCCTAGACAAATTTTTAGACTTCCCTGGTAATGATGCCCCAAAGCTGGGTACTTATACAATTCCTATGCTCTTATTTGCAGACAACACACTCCTCGTTTCCAAAATCCCTGCAGGGTTACAGGCTATAGTTGGCCACTTTTTAACCTTTTTAAATGTTTTTTTAAATAAAAGGAGACTGGAATTAAACATCACTAAGACCAAGTTTATGGGATTTAACCCTTCTAAAGCTGTGAGATCCCTCATTACTGTACAAGAAGAACCCTGTGAACAGGGACATGAATTTGTATCTATGGGAGTAGATTGTAGATTGTCTAATAAATAAAATTGGTCTCTGAAAAATTAGCAAGTGTTTTAAAAGTTCAGCAAGAATTAGTAGTTTTCATCAAGTTATTGAAGAAAACTAAATTGAGAATTCTCTCTCAAGCTGTTGAGATCTATAATGTTGTAATCAAATGCTCGGCCCTATATGGCTCGAGGTAATAGGGCCATGTGATCAATGATGGCTCACTAGGGCAAAAAGCAGGTGTATTATGACTAGGACTCCCAGTTAATTGTTATTTTTTTTTTTTTACATTTCCATCTGTATTTATCAATATTTGTTTTTTGCCCATTTTATTGGTATTTATCCATATTTATTTTGTGGTTTGAGACTAAATGGAGTATGCTTGTTGCTCTTTAGCAAATTAAGCAAAACACTACATCCACAGGTGGTAAACCTTACATTATACACAAATGTATGTGAACGTATGCCTATATTTTGGGAACCACATCCTGTTTTTAACATCCCATGGAGTCTATCTGCTTAGCAGCTGGTCCGAAATTTGTGAACTACAGTGTGGGGAGTCACTGACAAGAAGAACAATTGTCGGTATTTTTCCACTTTTAAAAATAAATATAAACAGGAAACAGATCGTTTTCTGTCTGCATTTATCTGAAAAAATCTGTAAAAATGGTACAAGGAGCCTTAATTATGACCCTACCTAGGCCCATATTTATACTTTTTGACGCTAAACTGCACTAACGCAGTTTAGCGTCAAAAAATTTAGCGCCGTCTAACGCCATTCTGAAGCGCCATGCGGGCGCCGTATTTATGGAATGGCGTTAGCCGGCGCTAGCAGACCGGCGCTGCCTGGTGTGCGTGGAAAAAAACCACGTAGACCAGGCAGCGCCGGCGTAGGGGGAAAATGGCGTTAGGGCGTCTTAAAATGGGGCAAGTCAGGTTGAGGCAAAAAAATCGCCTCAACCCGATTTGCGCCATTATTTTCGACGCCCAGACGCCATTTAAATGACTCCTGTCTTAGTAAAGACAGGAGTCATGCCCCCTTGCCCAATGGCCAGGCCCAGGGGACTTATGTCCCCTGGGCATGGTCATTGGGCATAGTGGCATGTAGGGGGGCACAAATAAGGCCCCCCTATGCCACCCAAAAAAAAATAAAAAATTAAAAAAATTATACTTACCTGAACTTACCTGAATGTCCCTGGGGTGGGTCCCTCCATCCTTGGGTGTCCTCCTGGGGTGGGCAGGGGTGGCAGGGGGGGTCCCTGGGGGCAGGGGAGGGCACCTGTGGGCTCATTTTGAGCCCACAGGCCCCTTAACGCCTACCCTGACCCAAGCGTTAAATAGTGGCGCAAATGCGGGGTTTTTTGACCCGCCACCTCCCGGGCGTGACTTTTGCCCGGGAGTATAAATACGACGCATTTGCGTCGCCGTCATTTTTTTAGACGGGAACGCCTTCCTTGCATCTCATTAACGCAAGGAAGGCGTTCATGCAAAAAAATGACGCTATTTGCCCATACTTTGGCGCTAGACGCGTCTAACGCCAAAGTATAAATATGGCGTTAGTTTTGCACCGAATTTGCGTCGAAAAAAACTACGCTAATTCGGCGCAAACGGAGTATAAATACGGGCCCTAATCTCCCACAGTGTGCGCCTCAGCTCTCCCAACTCTTGAATGTTGGTGTCCACCAGATCATTCCTACTTTGAAGTTGAGACCTTTACTGTACTTGCATGGATTATGGTCTACAGAGACTTCTAGGCTTACATTGAGCGAACGTTTAAGCACAAAGGGACATTATAAAATCCTTTGGTTAGCTTACATAAAAAGTATATCATTTAACATAGACCTCCACACTCTTTGAGAAGCTTTTGATTAAGTCAGTTCAGTTTCAAAATTATTAACCAAATAATGGTTTAGGGCACACCTTTGGGAGGAGGAAGTAAGGAGATAAAAGTCGGGCAGTTTGACTGATAGATTTATAGATTACAAAATTGCTCCCTCAATATGAATAATTTCTTGATATAATCCCTGGCCTTTTAGCTAAGCAGTTGTATCTAAACTTTAGATATCGGATTTTACCTATTCACAGTTTTTGTATTAATTGGGGAGTGAGGAACGGCACTAATGGTATGTATCCATCTTGCAAGTTAGAGGTTGAAAGACTGCATCATTTTTGTTCTTTTGCAGTGCAAACACACTTCCACGCAGGAACTTTATTGAAATGGCATGTCAGCTCTTGGGAAATAAACAATGCACAACTGCATTTAGAATAATGCATTTTGACACTAGTGAGGCAATTGTTATTGACGTTGCTACATTTTTATATTCTGCATGGTCTAAGTGCAAGAGACTCTTAAAGTGTGATGCCAACAACTCCCCTAATTACTCCTGGTCTTGGTTTGGCTTTTTATTGGTCAGCTTTTGTTAGCTACAAATGTTTGTACTCCAGTGGTATTCTAAATATATGCAATTTTTGCACAATACTTTTATTTGTCTTAGGGAGGTGCTTTCACTCATTTTGGTTTGTACATTGCATGATGGTGCTTAGTTTCCATGTAACACACTCTAGACCAAATGCGAGAGCACTTTGGCCCATATTTACACTCTGCGCCGGTTTTGTGTCATTTTTTGACGCAAATTTGCCGCAAAGCTAACACCATATTTATACTTTGACGCTAGACCCGTCTAACGTCAAAATATCCCAGTGTGCGTCATTTTCTGGATGCGTGAAACTGTTTTGCGTTAATGAGATGCAAGGTAGGTGTTCCCATCCAAAAAATGACTTAAACACATGTGCGCCATATTTATCCAACCCTGCACAAAATGTCGCACAGCCGGAAGGCGGAGCTGGAAAATAGCACAAATCCTGATTTGCGCCAATAATTAACACCTTGGTCAGGGCAGGCATTAAAATGTGGCAAACATACCAGTACTTGAGGACAACCCACAGAAGCAACATCAGAGATCAAAAAAGAAGACATGGAGGTGTTATTCATCCAGCATGCAGAAAGATGCAGAGCACAGGATTAACATGCAGCAGCTTCTACCACACCAACAGGGACCAAAAAGGCAACACCGAAGACAGGAGACGATATTCAGGATCAAGACAACTCTTCATGGCATCAGGGAACATGACATCATCCAGAGGTACAGACTAAACTGGCAAGCCATATAGCAGCTGTTGCGCCACATTGAGCCACAGTTGGCACCCAGCTTGCAGACACCCCACATCATTCCACCAGAGACCAAGCTGCTGGCTGTCCTGCCCATGTTGGCAAGTGGCTCTTTTCAAACCTCTGGTGGCCTGGTTGCCGGGATCTCACAGCCCTCATTTTCTGCCTTCCTTCCCAAGGTACTTGATGCCATCATCCCCCTAACACCCCGCCACATCAGCTTTCCCAACACAGCAGAAGCAGCAGGAGACTAAACAGGGCTTCTATCAAATCAATGGCTTCCTGCACGTGCTTGGTGCCATTGACTGCACACATGTACGGATTGTGCCACCTGCTGCAACCGAGCATCTATACGGCAACAGGAATCACACACACTCCATCAATGTGCAGGCCATTGTGGATCACCGTGGATTGATCGCCCAACATCGTGGCAAAGCATCCTGGGAGTGTACATGATTCATTCATCTTTCGCCACTGCACCATCAATCAAGGATGGACGATATGGCAATGGTCTACTTGTTGGTAAGTACAGAAACCTAGTAATATACACACAGCACAGCAACCCTTTAAGACACACACACACCACTACATTGACACGTGGCCAGGAAGACACTGAGGTTGTGACACTGTTTGATATCCTGACCCAATGGGATATATACCTATGGACAAAGGACAGATGCAAATAACAAGAAATGCCACTCCAGATCCACAAGTGACCAATTTAAAACCACACAGTGACAATGACATGGCCTTAACTGGCTGTACAACTTGGAAGATTAATCTTCTAATATCACATCAATAACACTCAATCACATACCCTTCCAAGCAATGCGTACTGTGTAAGGGGTGTGAAATGTGTTTCACTGCAGTTCAACCACCATGGGTCACATAGGGTGTCATTACAACCCTGGCGGACGGTGTTAAAGCGGCGGTAATACCGCAAACAGGCCGGAGGAAAAAAAAAGTGAATTATGACCGAGGCGGAAACCGCCAACATAGACAGCCACTTTAACACTCCGACCGCCACGGCGGTACAGACAAGCAGCGCGGCGGTCACCGCCAACAGACAGGCGGAAGACAAAGTACTGCCCACAGTATTACAACAGCCCAATCCGCCACCTTTTCCGGGGCGGATTCACCGTGGATAAAAACACGGCGGAAACAGCCATTTCAATGGGAAAACGCTCACCTCAACACACTCACGAGGAAGGAGGGCACCATGGAGCCGGAACTCTAAATACTCCCTGCGATAGTCTTCCTGCTCCTCTACGGACATCAGCAACGCCGGCACCGAAGACAACAGTGAGTACTGCACCTACGACATAGGGGAGGCAAAAGTCAGGGACACACACACGCAACACCCCCACCCCGACTCTCGCACACTACAACACACACACCAATGCATTTCCAAACATCACAGTAACAACTCCCAACCCCCCCCGGAAGAATGCAAAGACAAAAGGAAATGAGTACAACCATCGTAATGTATCAAAATACAGTAAGCTAATATATACAGAAATATATACACATTCCAAAAATATACATCACGATTAGTAGTGCAGGTATGCACCATCCAATGTCCGTGGACCACTGGGCCCAAAATTCATGGGCGAGGCCCACACACGATACCTGTACAGAAACACTGCAGGGGCATCAGATAGCAATACAACAGACGCCTCAGGGGGAAGGGGAGGGGGGGCACCTCAGCCGGATGACAGCACCACGCCAGATCCACGACGGGGCTCCATGCCCATTGATGTATCCTGGGGAGTTCAAAGCCACAGTCTCACAAGTCTTTGCAGTGGGTGGTTTGCCCACTGTACCATCCTGGGGAGTGCAAAGCCACAGTCTCACAAGTCTTTGCAGTGGGTGGTTTGCCCACTGTACCATCCTGGGGAGTGCAAAGCCACAGTCTCTCAAGTGGATAACAGTCTCCACTGGTTCTGGAGGGGGCATGGTGCCCAGAGTGCTTCATCCTGCTAAGGACTGAGGTAGTGGATGCTATTCTCAACTGGTTCTGGAGGGGGACTGGTGCCCAGAGTGCTTCATCCTGTTAAGGACTGAGGTAGTGGATGCTGTTCTCCACTGGTTCTGGAGGGGGACTGGTGCCCAGAGTGCTTCATCCTGTTAAGGACTGAGGTAGTGGATGCTGTTCTCCACTGGTTCTGGAGGGGGACTGGTGCCCAGAGTGCATCACTCTCCCCGTGACGGTCCCAGTTCCGACACTGCCCCTGCCGCACATGGGCTAGCGATGCTTGAGTTGGCGGTGCTTGCCCTGTTCAGCGGTGCTTGCCATGGCGGTCTTTGCCCTGTTCAGCGGTGCTTGACTTTGCAGTTTCTGACCTGTTCAGCGGTGCCTGCCCTGTTCAGCGGTGCTTGCCATGGCGGTCTTTGCCCTGTTCAGCGGTGCTTGACTTTGCCGTCTCTGACCTGTGCAGGGGTGTGTGCCATGGCGGTCCCTCATTGCCCAGCGGGGCTGTGGCTACCGTGGCCCTCCTGGGCACTGACTCTGGCGGTGGTCTCCTGACCAGTGACGATGGGGCTGCCCTCCTGGGCACTGACTCTGGCGGTGGTCTCCTGACCAGTGACAATTGTGCTGCCCTCCTGGGCACTGACTCTGGCGGTGGTCTCCTGACCAGTGATGATTGTGCTGCCCTCCTGGGCTCTGACTCTGGCGGTGGTCTCCTGACCAGTGACGATTGGGCTGCGCTCCTGGGCACTGACTCTGGCGGTGGTCTCCTGACCAGTGACGATGGGGCTGGCGGTGGCGTCCTGGGCAGCGGGGATGATGGCGGCCTTCTCCGCCGTGCTGCTCTTCCCAGACTTTGGCACTTTCTTCTGCCCCTTCCCCACCTTGGGAGGAGTCACAGCTGACTCGACACTCCCTCCGGGACCCTTGTGAGCGGCTTTGCCGGCAGGAGTCTTCACCCTCTCATGTCGGATACTGTCCAACTTCTGGTGCTTCACAGGCGAGGGACTGGCTGTGCTTTGGCTCCGTGTCACACTGGCTGCCCTGGTGCCCCGTGCACTCCACATACCTCTAACAGGCACCACTGGTACCGGACATTTTTTGGCTGAGGTGCTACTACGGGACCTATGAATTCGAGGGGGGGTGGTGGGAAAGAGGTCAACGTTGCTCAGGAAAAGTTTCTGACGAACACTGGGACGGGTAGCTGGAGGGGGTCTGGGAGTGGAGGAAGAGGAGGTGGTTGTAGGAGGTGTAACTTTTGATGATTTGGGTGCAGGTGCATGTTCTGGAGGCTGTCACGAGGTGGATGGATGTTGGGTGTGTGTGTGCCCGCGTTTGTGTACTTTGGGAGGGGGCGTCCCAGACACACTGGGAGAGGACACAGGGGACGTGCAAATGGTAGTGGGGGTGGTGAGTGCAGGTGAGCGGGGTGTGGTGCTGGGTGTTCTGGTGCGAGTCCTAGTGGCTGTAGTGGTAGTGCATGCAGGTGAGAGTGTAGACGAGACTGGGAGGGAGGAGGGAGACGACGAGGAGGGGGACACAGTGGAGGCAGTGGATGTTGCTGTGTCTGTATGTGGGTGATGCTTGTGTGAGTGCCTGTGGGATGTGTGGTGCCTATGTTTGCCTGAGTTGCCCTTGTGTGTTGAGGTGTGTGCAGGCTGGTCTGATTGTGTGCTTGGGATAGGCTGAGGTAGAGGGGATTGGGTCTGGGTGGAGGAAGTTGGAGGGGGGAGGCTAGACACAGGGACAATGGCTGCCATCAGTGCTGAGGCCAGAGATTGCAGGGTTCGATGATGGGCAGCCTGACCAGAATGAATGCCCTCCAGGAATGCATTAGTGTGTTGCAACTCCCTTTCTACACCCTGGATGGCATTCACAATGGTAGACTGCCCAACAGTGAGTGACCTGAGGAGGTCAATGGCCTCCTCACTGAGGGCAGCAGGGGTGACAGGGGCAGGGGCTGAGGTGCCTGGGGTGAAGGTGATGCCCACCCTCCTGGGTGAGCGGACACGGGGCGAAGGCTGAGGGGCTGCTGGGAGGGCGGTGCTGGTAGAGGGGGTGGCGTCTGTACCTGTAGAAGTGTGGGGCACAGATGTTGCCGCCACCACAAGGGAGCTCCCATCGGAGGACGAGTCCGTGTTGCTGGTTGCTGATCCGGTGACCGCTGTGAAGCTCCCCTCGCCCTCCATCCCACTGGTGTATTCGGAGTCCGTGGTGTGGCCCTCCATGGCCATGTGGGATGCAGCCCCCTCGTGCTCCGGTGCCACTGTACCTCCGCCTGATGATGCTGATGCAGAAAAGAACAGGGAGAGCACAGAAAGGGGTGGGGAAACAGAAGAAAGACAGGTTGAGTGCATGGCTTCCCGCTACCGTTGGCGGACAATACAGACACAGCAGCCCCCTGCACTACGCCGCACTCTTGGCCTCTACAGATGCAGTTCCTGGGATATGGCCTACATGGCTATGGTGGACATCTGCACACATAGATGACACAGGGGCGTGTATACCTGTACTTGGCACTCTACAGAGGTGGGGTGGAGTGGCACATGACCTGCATTACGGAGGGGCCTAGCCTACAAAACTCACCCTGGCCTAGGGAAACTCACAGCCCTCCTCCCCCACCCAGACCCCTCCACTGCGCACAAAGTCAGCAGAATGAGAGTGTACTCACCCCCTTGTGTCTGCTGTGATGCCCTCATGCGCCCATCCAACTCAGGGTAGGCCACCGCCAGGATCCGGAACATCAGGGGTGTCATGGTGCAACGTGCACCCCTCCCACGTTGGGAGGCCATCCCCAGCTGAGCCTCCGCCGTCTTCTTGCTCCAGCGGCGAATGTCCTGCCCTCTTTTACACCAGTGGGTGCTCCGTCTCTGGTGGACCCCAAGGGTCCGGACGTCCTTGGCAATGGCACGCCAAATATCCTTCTTCTGGTGGGCGCTGACCTACATGACATGTACAGGGGAAGAAGAGAAGTCATTACCAACTGCACCGTCGAAGTGAGTGGCCCACATCCCTGCCCTTGCCATGTGGCACATGCATTCACACTCCTTCATGCTCGCAGAACTCTGCCCCCTTCCCCCTTACATCCAGCCCTCTCCACCCAGGCATAGCCCATACAACTTGCACCCTATGTACTCACCTGTTGGTCTGGAGGACCGCAGAGTAGCGTGTACTGGGGGAGGACCCCGTCCACAAGCTTCTCCAACTCCTGTGCAGTGAAGGCAGGGGCCCTTTCCCCAGATGCATGAGCCATTGTCTCTTCCAGACCGAGGTCACAGTAGCACTTGCAGTGTAGGTCCTCTCCTGTCGAAGATCAGGTATCGAGTGATTGAACAGATAGAAAATGGCGGTCACGTCCGCGGCGGTCACGTCCGCGGCGGTGCGTATCATGACCGCCGGCGCACTTCGCCATTGGCTCCTGGGACCCATAGGGTCCAATGTTAACCAATGCAGCATTGCGCCGTGGTCTACGACCGCCTACCGCGACGGTGTACAACGCCAGCGCAGTTACCTCACATCCCATTGTCCCAGTTTAGAGGTCAGGCATCCGCCATTTCAGGGGCCCACATGGCTTCATTTTCAACTGCGTCACACATACCTAGGCCTGGACTCAACACACATACAGACAACTTTTAGGATTTTGTTTCGTGTTCTGTGTAGCTGTCGGTACATACCTCTGAATTGCTTGAGTCTGTGGTCGCTGTTGTCCTTCCTAGGCACCATCAGCTGGGACATGTGAGGAGATGGCAGAATCCTCTGGTGTACCGACCGCTGGTGGACCTGTTGACAATGGAGGAGCGACATTTAATCATCACCTACAGGTTTGACCGTGCCAAAATCCAGGAACTGTGTACCCAGTTGGAGCCAGACCTGATGTCACCAATCTGCCATTCCACAGGAATCCCCCCTCAAGTGCAGGTGCTATCAGTGCTCCATTTCCTAGCAAGTGGGTCATTTCAAACAACAGTGGCCATGGCATCAGGGATGTCCTAGCCTATGTTTTCCAACGTGTTGTCCAGAGTGTTGTCTGCCCTGCTGAAACACATGAGGAGCTACATCGTTTTCACTCAGGTGGAGGATTTGGCTACAGTTAAAGGTGACTTCTATGCCCTGGGACATATCCCTAACATCATAGGTGCCATTGATGGGACCCATGTAGCTCTGGTCCCCCCCCCACAGGAGTGAACAGGTGTACAGGAACTGGAAGAGTTATCATTCGATGAATGTACAGATGGTATGTTTGGCAGACCAGTACGTCTCGCAGGTAAATGCTATGTTCCCTGGCTCAGTGCATGACGCCTACATCCTGCAGAATAGCAGCATCCCTTATGTGATGGGTCAACTCCAGAGGCACCGGGTGTGGCTATTAGGGGACTCTGGTTACCCCAACCTGTCATGGCTATTGACCCCAGTGAGGAATCCCAGGACCAGGGCAGAGGAACACTACAATGAGGCCCATGGGCGGACTAGGAGGGTGATCGAACACACCTTCGGCCTCCTGAAGGCCAGGTTCAGGTGCCTCCATATGACAGGTGGTTCCCTATTCTACTCACCAAGGAAGGTGTGCCAGATCATCATCGCCTGCTCTATGCTTCACAATCTTGCTTTGCGACGCCAGGTGCCTTTTCTGCAGGAGGATGGTCCAGATGACGGTGTTGGGGCAGCTGTGGAGCCTGTGGACAGTGATGAGGAGGAAGCAGAGGAAGAAGACATTGACAACACGGACTCAGTCATACAGAAATATTTCCAGTGACACACAGGTGAGAACGGTTATATGACGGAACACCGAATTTTAAACTACTACTAACCTTAACAACGAGGTCGGAACACCGACCTCGTCTTTACTACTAATGATTTTACCACGAATGCCTTTACAACGATATTTCGTTGTAAAGGCATTCCTGATAAAATCATTAGCAATAGGCACCATTCACCCTACATCCCTCACCCCACCCCCCAACCCCACCCCAAAACCTAAAACCCCCTGACCCCCCACCCACTCCCCAAAACCAAAAACGCCCCACCCCCCCAACCCCACCCTAAAACCTAAAACCCCCTGACCCCCACCCACTCCCCAAAACCAAAAACGCCCCAACCCCACCCCAAAACCTAAAACCCCCTGACCCCCCCAACCACTCCACAAAACCAAAAACGCCCCACCCCCCCAACCCCACCATAAAACCTAAAACCCCCTGACCCCACCCACTCCCCAAAACCAAAAACGCCCCACCCCCCAACCCCACCCTAAAACCTAAAACCCCCGACCCCCTCCCCAAAACCAAAACCCCCCACCCCCCCAACCCCACCCCAAAACCTAAAACCCCCAACCCCCCACCCCCTCCCCAAAACCAAAAACGCCCCACCCCCCCAACCCCACCACAAAACCTAAAACCCCCTGCCCCCCACCACCTCCCCAAGACCTAAAAACCCCCACTTACCTGAGTCGTCACCTTGTCATCTGCATCGTCCTCCTCAGCCGACTCCCTTGTTTGCACCTTAACCATGCATGTTCTTTGTTCAGGACATGCGTGGTTAAGGCACAAAATAACGAAGTCGTGGTTAAAGAAAGCGTTGTTCCGCTTTCGTTAACCAGGACTTCGTTATAAAAAATTCGGCATAAAAGATGTTTCCCGGTGAGAACACTTTCTTTACTAATACATTTACTTTCACACTTCTACCTCTATCCTGTCTGTCAATTTCAAGCAGTATTTGGTAACTGAGTTGTACATTTCCATTACGGTTTCACAGGTGTGGTTACCAACATGTGTCATCTGCTTGCATCCTTCATGGACTTTTGATGTGTGACATAGGTATGTTGACATTACTATTGAGAACGGATTTTGTCATTGTCATAGCTAATACACATTTTCTAAATCACAGACTGACTCCAGATTGTTTTGTGGTTCAAGGGTGTTTATTGAAGTGATAATTATTGGAGGGGGTGGTTAAATGGTGAGGGGGATGGTGGATGAATGTCCATGGCAGAGTCCAGTTTATTAGTCTCACAGGTGCATTGCCCATATGGGCATAGGAAGTGGAGCTGGGGCAGTTCCAATATGGACAGGGTTACAAAGTGGGACAGTGGGATGACAATCAGGGTGGTCTCATTTCTTGGCGGGGGTCTTGCCATCGTGCTCTGTCTGGTTCCTGGATCTCAGGGACCGCTTGCGGGGTGGTTCTCTGTCTGCAGGGGGTGGGGTGCTGGTGTGGTGGTCCTGTGGCGGGGCGTCCTGTCCACTAGCGCCGGCGGAGGTGGTGGGCAGTTCATCGTCCAGGCTAGTGTCAGGGGCCCCTTGGAGTGCCACGGTGTCCCTCATGGTGTTCTGTATGTCCTTCAGCACCCCTGCGATGGTGCCCAGGGCGGAGCTGATGGTTCTGAGTTCCTCCATGAACCCCAAATACTGTTCCTCCTGCAGGCGCTGGGTCTCCTGAAACTTGTCCAGGACCGTAGCCATCGTTTCCTCGGAGTGGTGGTAAGCTCCCATGATGGAGGAGAGGGCCTCGTGGAGAGTGGGTTCCTAGGCCTGTCCGCCCCCTGTCGCACAGCAGCCCTCCCAGTTCCCCTGTGTTCCGGGGCCTCCGTCCCCTGGACTGTGTGCCCACTACCACTGCCCCCAGGTCCCTGTTGTTGTTGGGGTGGTGGGTTATCCTGGGTTCCCTGTAGTGGTAGACACACAGCTGATTGACGTGTCCTGCTGACGGAGGTATGGGCCCGCTGGGTGGGTGCTGTGCTGGTGTATCCAGAGGGGGGAAGGTCTGTGGTGGCCTGTGCCTGTGTGAGGCGAACCGACTGTCCGAGGCCCACGATGGTCCCGGCTGGTCATCTGGATCCAGTTGGCCAGAGCTGCTGTCATCACTGTAGGCCTCTTCTGTGGGTGGGGTAGAGATGTCTGGACCCTCCTGTCTGGTGACTTTAGGTAGAGGTCCTGCAGGGGTATAAAAGCATGATTATTGCATCTGTGTGTGTCATGGTGTGCAATGGGTGGGTGAGCGTGTACCCCAGTGCTAGCATTCCTGTGTGGGGGCTTGTGTGATGATGGTTAGGGGTTGTTATGGGTATGTGCAGTGGGCATGGTTTAGTGATGGGTGTCCATGCTTTGTTGTGTCATGCAGGGCTTGGTGTTGGGATGTGTTGTTTGTGTTATTAGTACATTAGTGAGGAGTTGGAGTGATAGGGGAGGGTTGAGGGTGGGGGTGTGTGATAGCATGCAGGTAGGGTGGGGGATATGATAATTAAGATTTGACTTACAAGTGTCCATTCCTCCACCGACTGCTCCGAGGCCCTCAGGATGCATAATGGTCAAGACCTGCTCCTCCCATGTTGTTAGTTGTGGGGGAGGAGGTGGGGGTCAGCCGCCAGTCCGCTGAAGCGCCAGGTGGTGTCTGGAGACCACGGAACGCACCTTCCCCCGTAGGTCATTCCACCTCTTCCTGAAGTCCTCCCGATTTCTTGGGTGCTGTCCCACTGCGTTGACCCTGTCCACGATTCTTCGCCATAGCTCCATCTTCCTAGCTATAGAGGTGTGCTGCACCTGTGATCCAAATAGCTGTGGCTCTACCCGTACGATTTCCTCCACCATGACCCTGAGCGGTGGTGTATGTGGTGATGAGTGTGGTGATGTGTAGTGGTGTGGGGTGTTTTGTGCGTGGATGTTGTGTGGGTGATGGTGTTGTGTGCCTCTGTGTGGTGGGGTTGTCTATTGCTGTGCTCTCTCTGTCGCCTTCGTCTCTAATTTTTGGTCGTAGGGGTTTGTGGGTGATGTGGGTGTGTGTTTTATATTGTGTTGGGTGTGTGGGAGTGATGTTTGTTTGTGTATCAGGTGTGTGTTTTTTTAATTGTCCAATGTGGCGGTGTTTTGGAGATGTGTGTGTATTTTGAGCGCCTCGGTGTGTACCGCCAATGGAATACCGCGGTTGAAAGACCGCCGCGTGGATTCGTGGGTCGTAATAGCATGGGAGTGTTTCTGTTGGCGTGAAGGTGGAGGATATTTTTTCGCCAGTTTATCACTGACCTTTGGTGTGACGGACTTGTGTGGGTATTTCGGCAGATTCCATGATGTGTGTCATAATAGCTGTGGCGGAATTCCGCGGCCGCGGCGGTGTATTGGCGGTCTTCTGCACGGTGGTAAGCGGCTTTTACCGCCAATGTTGTAATGACCCCCAAAGTACATGGACCTTCTGACACTAAAACCTTCACCCACACAACCAAGTTAGCCAGCTTACCTAGAGCAGGTTCAGTAGAGTAGGTACACATTTGCACATGAGCCAACTGGGTGAGGGCACAAAAATAGGTTTGCATAGAACTTGTCACACATGGGATAATTGTGCATTGTCAATTGTGAACACTTCAGTGCTGCCAACTTCTGGAGATGTGTTTTACATTGTTACCTAGCCAAATCATAGGGCCTCACTGTTACATTTCACATGCAATTACATTGGATGAGATGTTCAGCCCATATAGTGCAACCGTGTTACCACTACAGTGGAATCGATTGTGTGTGTGGAAGTATCATGTCACCTCCAGTGAAGGCACATGGACAATTCTTTCACTTGACATAATGCATGGGAGATACACAATGAACTGCAAGTTTACAAATATACCGCTGATATCAGGTCAATCAGCCAAACCCCAGTTTTGATAGTTAAACAACCCAGTGATAATCAAGGTGCAACCAACAACCAAATATTTACCCTCATTTTCTCTTTCAGCTGATCAGGGTTCTGGGATCCAGCCATTGATCATGACCCCATTTGCCAACCAATGCACAGCAGGAGAGCGTGCCTATAATGAGGCACATCAGAGGGCACGCACCATAGTTGAGAGGACTTTTGGCATCCTGAAGTCCAGATTCAGGTGCCTGGACATCACCGGAGGCTGCCTCCTATATTCACCTGAAATGGTCCGCAAGATCATTTTGACCTGTGCCATCCTTCACAACATTTGTGTAAGGAGGAACATTCCCCTCTATGAACCAGACCCACAAATGCCTGAAGAGGAGGAAGAGGAGGATGCTGTCCGTGAAAATTAGGGGGAACATCCAAACACTGCTGCAGGATTCCATCGCAGACAACACATCGTACAAAACGTCTTCTAACTATAGTCATCATCACCACTTTGTTATCATATGTCATTAAACACCTACCTTCATCACTCAATCATGCTCTGGGTAATTTATTAGAGTGTAGCCTCATGGAGCATTTCAGAAATACAAATTAGGATATTGAAAAAGCCACATCACATTTGATGGGTATGAATGTACACCCAACATCACACACAGTGCAAAGGACATATATCCTGTCTATTTCACATGTGAAGGGCAATATCAGAGGACCACAGCTATGAGACACATCCATGTTGCCAACATGGTCTATTGTAGCACATGACACACAACTAAGACACCATCAATCATTAGGAAATAAAGTGTCTCATACATGAGGCAGTGGATGTGCTATTGCATTGGTAACAGGAATGTATGACCAGACCCTTGAAGTGTGACATCAGCTATCTCTGCAAGGAGCATGTGTGACAAGAAGTCCATCTAAGCTGAAAATGGATAGCACGAGTGCCCCAAGTATGACAAGCATTGCTCACAAAACATGCCCTGTGCAGTCCATCCCAGGTAATAAGTCCTTCCACTGCCATGTTTTAAGTCTCTCCCCATACTTTTCTGGGGGCCCTGTAAGTGGACTATCTGCACCCTGAGATTCCTCGGCTACACACACCCAGGCTCCCATTCTGACTCCCTGTGTGCTTCCCACTTCAGGATGGCATGCCATAGTCATAGTTCATCAGTCTGCAAGGACTTCAGGTCAAATAATGCACTGCCTGGTAGTCGGTAAGACCTGTAATCAGCTGTCTATTGCTTCCCATGTGAAAGGTCCACTTGGCCCAATGAACATGATTCTCACCTACCCGACTTGTGAGAGACTGAAGCTGCAAATACCTGTGAGCACTACCATGCAGACCAGCCATTTGACTCTGCCCTGCCCTTGTTGCTGCCTGGAACTGCTTAGAAGCTGACAGTTTCAGAATGTCCTTGTTGTGCATTGGCATACAAATCACTTGTGTACCAGAGCCCTTGGGGGATTGTGTAACATTGCAGACCACAGCACAAACTGTTTTTAGTTCCAACACTGTTGCTCCTGCTTGTCCCAGTTTGGGTCTGCTCACCATGTATTTTCCTTGTTCATGTTTGCTCCTGACAGAGCCTGCATCCTATTAGCCAGACTGGTTCCAGTCTTTGCGTTAAACATAGAGGTTGCTTCTTGCTACATTTGTCTCATAGTTACTTTCCATGCCCTCTCTTGCCTCGTGGGTTATTGTGTGTGGTAGGTCTACAATAAATCTCAAATAGATAGTATATGTTAATCATCAAAATCAGTTCTGGGACATGTATTCAAATGGCCTAATCCAGCCCCCATCCCTTGTCTGGTATTGCCTGTAATTATGTTTGCAAAACAGTGACAGTGTGCTACGGCTGCATGCATGAATTTGGTACGGTGCCTCCAACACCACAAACAAGGCTTGCCAATGTGTATGTGAGGACAAAACATGTTCGTGCCCTGACGGTCCACACACAGAATCACTTCTGCCACCACCTTTTGATGGTGCTTGCGTGGTAACTAGCTGTGAAATTAATTAGCACAGAGACACTGATGTTCCCTGTTGAATTTTTAAGACCACTCTGTGTGCACATGTTGTGATGAAAGCTGCCTGTTACCTATGACTCATCCATTAAGTTTCTGAACACACCAAGGTTGCATAGTCGTCAGCCTTATTAAAGTTCTGCAGTGCCATAGCTGGGCTATCACCATGTATGTTGTTAGTTGATCTTTCGCTTTAGCGCGAATCTGCTTTGAAGGATAGTCTGTTGATTGAGGTAATGGCTCCACAGACATAAACACACAGGCCATGAGTGAATATTTGAAGTTGCGTTGCCTTGCTATCCTCTATTGATGCAACACCTGCTCAAACTAGGAAATACCAATTGTATTCCAAAACTTTGGGTTGCTGTTGCATCAGTTAAGAGAGCTAATCTGGCACAATAACATGAGTATTATGGTCCACAGTAGTGTGGTCTGCCACATGTGCCCAACACTAGAACACACACTGCAGGTCATAACATCCTATCTTTGTATAGGTATAGCCTTCATGTATGTTAAAAAAAGAAAAATGACACACAGTTATAGACAGATATTTTGACGCAAAAGCTTCAAAAAAGACACATATGCGTCAAAATATGATGCATATGCGTTAAAAAATGCCGCTCACACCCATTATACATCAATTGGTCCCTAGCGTTAAATCCAACACTGCACCCCATGAAATCGGTTATCCATTAAAATAATATTGATCTTTGAATGCAGGGGAAATTTTAAGCATATGCGTTAAAAAATATTGACCCAAAACCCATAAGCGTCATACAATTTCACGCATCATAATAAAAACGCACCACATTTGAGACAGGAAGTGATGTAATAGGATATCCTGTTTACAGAAATGGTACAGTGGGTGCACTTTCACTTTCACTTTGTAGGCTGTGATTCTTCTAGACTGTGTGGCTGTGTAGAGAGTTGTGTCTTTACATATTGTGCTTTTGTCTCCTGTGTGCCATTTCCATTGTCATCTGTTGTTTTTGTAAGTGTCTGTGTAAGTGTGTTTTTGCCATTTTTTGAGATTAGATTTGTCTTTTTACTGTTGGAGGTGTGTTAATGGGTATTGTTAGTTGGGGTATTGTTGGACTGTTTGTGGGTTCTTTAAGTTTCATTTCCATACCTCCTTTCCCTGTATTTCCCTCTTTACCCTTTCCTATCCCTATTATTTCTGAGATGTTGGGAAGGTCACGTCTGGGGAGAATGGGTGAGGAGGATCTGGGGGCTTTTATTTGGCTGGTGTGCCACTTCCTCCCCCTGATGTTGGAGGCTGGTGGCAGGGTGATACACGGGTATCACACTGAGTCTAGGAGGCTCAGGTGGTCAAAGGTGCTGTTCTACCTAAAAAGACTGTTCAACAGCCAGTGCAATGACCACCAACTGAAACATCGCTGGGCTGACCTGGTGGCCAGAGAGCAAGACCTGCTGGACCACCTGGGTGTGGTGATTGGTGGCACTGTTGGTGAGTACAAATTAGACTAATGTGTACAGTTAAATGCTCTGTAGTGACAGTAGCAGATTTTGTGGCATAATGCATGCAATGTTTGTGGACATTTGGAATGCAAGTTGAACAAACTGTGGCCCTGATGAATACCATTTTTTCTATGCATTACTGTCATTTGTTGAAGCAAAAGCTGCACAAACTTACATAAGACAACTTTATCCTATTAATAAGTGCTGCTTTGACGTAAATAGATGATGGTAATGTGGCACAAACAAAAGTATTATTCTGGGCCTGGGGGTGTACCAGGAATGACATATATTTCACATGCTAATGCAAGCAACCAAAGTAGTCCTCAAATGTTTTAATACAGGTCTGTACAGTATTCATGGCCCTACGTACAAATATCTTCCGAACCTCTGTAAATGTCTTAGGCTGATATTTCGACTTGGTTTCTGCAGCCTTTAAATTAATTATGGATGCCAATGTAATGCACACTTGATAATATCTACGTTTTTTGTGCAGCTTTCCATAGCTGTAGTGTAAACAAATAAAGCAAATGCTTCACATTAAAAAAAAAAAAACATATGGCCCTAAGTTCATTGTTTCTGAGTGTTTACATCTGGACAGATAATCTTTCACATGGCCAAACGTTATTGAGCCAGGATTCTACCAGATTGCAGTAGCAGTACACAGGTTCCTCTTGTGGCTTTTCAGAGTAGGCGTAGAATTTCTATAATTGAGTAGCATGGCCCAACAACATTTTTGGATTGGGAACAATTGTTGGTACAGAGCTGGTGCATTTGCCATCTGTGTCACTTTATAGCCCAAAAATTTTATAAAGTTAGTGGGTCATCATGGGATACCTGAACTTTGTGAATTCATGGTCAGAAAATATTTATTTGCATGATGTTGTGCAAGGGACCACTGACTGCTTCCATCATACATTTAAAGTGACGAAATAGTTTGCTAGTTTACGCTTGGTACACCCCTGCTGATCTAGTGCAGCATATGTACAATTGTTAACTTCTCAGTATGAAGGCTATCACAGTCATGGTTGTATGCTAAGATCAGCAGGCCAGCATTCCTGTCTGTGCTGCCTTTCCGAAGGTGCTTACAAATATAGACCTACGTCATCAAGATTGCAGAAGTAGGACATTTGCTAAACTATGTTTCAATTAGGGGACAGTGTCAGTTCGGTTGCATAACCACAGATCACCCAACTTGGCAAATGTAAGCTAATGAATGTGGCCCATGTATTCTGTCACGGATGATCAAATTAGACACTATCAGCATATATTTCTTTGTTGTTTTGATTTAGATAAATGGCCAATCCATGTTTATTGTAACATTGTCTTCAAGTAACACACAGGATCCCTGCCATCATGGTGTCATAGGGGACATATACGGCTTTGGATACACTGCCAATGTGGCATATGTAACCTACATACGACACAGGCACACATATAATGGACCATTGAAAGTACAATAATTCCAGAACTAAACTCAACCTACATGAGCATCACACAGTAACTTATTGTCCCTTGATGCACAAGCAACAATACCTGAGTGACTGGTATTGCAGTGCACCACAAATGTGGCTTTCCATGTCTCTCATAATAACAAATGATGAAATGGAGTACCCTCTAGAAATAATTCTGCACACAATTGAGTAATTATGTTTGGCACCACATGATTATTAGGGCCAGTGCATGTATGCATATATGTGTCTATCACTCACTGGAGTGACAGGGTCAATGCATGTTTGCAGTAGTATGTCTGTTTTGGTGTCCACATGCCTGATGTGCTGCTCTATCATGTAAAATGTCACACACAGTAATTTGTAGATCCAAGTTCTGTACAGGGAGCAGACATTGAGCACATTTCACCGTTCCATGTTTTACAGGTGGAGCAGCCCCTAAACAATTGGTGAAGTGGCTCGATTTGCGGACCCAGATGTATCCAGGAAGTGTTGACATGTTTGTCCTGTGTTGCGTTTGCAGCTGTTGTGTGATTGACTCCTGTGTGTTGGACTCATTGCAAGGTATGATGTGCTGGCACGTGATCTGATATGTGACTTGACTGGAGGTTGACATTTTGTTCCTTGTTTGAGTTGGACAATCTGTGGCGGAGAGTCATACATGGGCAGGTGAACAGGGTGATTTTTTGTTCCATGTATGCCAATGGTTAATTTAGAGGTGGGCAGTTTCATGATTTGATCAGCAAGTCATACCCTGATTCACTCAGACCGGTGATGCCGAAGTATTACCCACATACTTGAGCATCCCTGTTAACTAATGAACATGAACGACTGTATGTTTGACCACCTAGCAGCATCTAGCTCCAAACGTTGTGCTCCTTTTATGTGGCACTTGAGTGAAATGTCATATGTGTGCATGCAGCTCAAGCACAGATGGGTGCTTGCATCTATGTGCTTTTTTTTTGGAAGCGTATCAGGGAGATCTAATGATGTTGACAATTGTCCGCAATTAGAGACATAAATGTGGATGTGATTGTCCAATGTTTGACTCAATCATAGTTGGCAGCCCTCCTTACCTGTGGTGGACTGACTAAACCCATGGACAGCTGTCCAAAGCTTACTGGCTGTCCTTGATGTTTGAAAGTATGTGTTGTATGTCCATCCCCACCTGAGGCACAGGGTTAGGGTTATGAAATATGTGTACATAGGTGTGAGGATCCCAGTGTAGAAGACAGACATGTAATTCAAACATTATTTTGTTCCAACCTAGGATGCCCCCTCATGATTAGCTACTGCATACCATCCAGGAAATTCCATTTACAAATCACACGTCTTGTGGGCCTTGATTGTCATCCAGAAAACAGTCATTAGTTGGCCTGACACATGTGGAGTACTTGCAGCATTTGTTATATGACTAATAGCAGTACAATGATGCACAAATCATTCAAGTAGATGCACAACTTTTGGTGCATTGCTGTGCTGTTAGATAGTAGATGTGTAGGCTGTGTTGGCCTGTCATTCTTCAGGAACATTCTATGATCTGTACTGTGATTTGGACTGTATCAGCCATTTTTGAGGAAGTGTTACAATATCATCTGTAGATGTATCACACAATGATGCCACTAATATTTGGCTTTCTCTATTTTTACAGCTACCAACATGAATGCCCATGAGATCAGGGAATTCCAGAAGCGGGCAATGCATTACCGCCACATACTAGATGTGGAATCTGGGTTCCGCAATATGTCACAGCGTTATCTCCTTGAGAGAGCCACTGGGGTCGGAAGGTCATTTGCCCGAGGGGGGCCAGCCTTGCCCACAACATCCACCAGTACCACCATCACTAAAGCTCAGACCACAGTCGCCCAAAGGATGAGAGCCACTGTTGCAGGTCCCTCAACCTCATCTGCCGCAGGCCCACAGGCAGCAGCTCCTGCACCTCCCCCTCCAAGCACGGCACCGGCACCAGCAGTGGCATCAACCAGTGGAACACAGACAACCGCAGCTGCTGTGATAGACAATGCTGAATTTCAGACCATGAGACATGACATGCAATGGATGTTGCACAGGATGGACAGGCTGCAGTAGGAGGTGTCTCGCAATAGCAGGAGACTGCAGGGTATTAAGAAAATTCTGCAGAGGGCCAATTTGTGACTTTTGGATCCTCAGCCATGATTCCCTCCCCTCTTCCTCTTTCCTGGTTCTTATCTTTAGTGGGTTTAGGGGGCTTAGTGTTAGGTTAGAGTAGGCTGGTAGTTTAGTTAGTATAAGTGGGTTGGGGTGGAGGGGCTTATATTATTACATGTTTTTTTGTGGGTAGGGGATGATATTGGGGTTTATGTGTTTAAAAAAAAATACAAAAATATTTAATAAATATAAAAAAGTAAAAACCAAAAAATATATATTTGTTTAGGATAAGGTAGTATGTGTTTAGGTTAGTATATGTTGTCCTACATGTGTCCCGTCATATGAGGGGGATTCATGTTTAGAGTGTTTAGTTAAATGTGATAGGTAAGTTTAGCTTAGGGTAGTTAGGGCCAGTAGTGGGTAATGAGTAGTTAGGATAGGTTAGTTTAGTTAAGATGTTTCCCCGAGTTTTAGTCTCCTTTATTACTGTGAAATAAAGTTTTAGGTACTCCTTTACAGTATTTGTCATGTGCTTGGGGATCAGGGCCTTGCATGGGTGAACAGTGTCAATTTAGTATTTGCATTTGTGTCCCATTATGCATCAGAATCCCATTATTGATATGGTTATTTCAAATCCTAATGTGCTGTCATATTGGCAGCTACACCAAAGCTACTTCTCTATGCATCTGCCATCCATTGCACCCACCATTCAAGTTTACTATGGTTCCCAATGTGTTGTGAAGTTTGGATGTGTTTTTAAATCTGTCATCATTTGAGTCCTGAATTTGAATCTTGGGCACTATGGCATGTCTGCCTGAAGCCTGATGTTCATGTGAATCCTGATAAGGTGAGTGATGGTATAATCTTATGTAGTATTGTATACATAACTCACAGCTATCATTTCTTACATTGTACTCCCAGGTTACATATTTGTCCATACACTCATACACATCCATATTTGTCCATACACTCATACACATCCATTCCTGCTGTATGGTGTGTGCGTGTGATGAAAGTTTATAGTCAGATGTCACATACATAAAGATTGTCTTGAAGGGAATGTTGGCCACATTGAGTTTCAGCTTCTACGTACCTTGAAGCAGACTTTTTCTGTCCTACACAGCATTATACTGTTTGTTTTCATTTCACTGAAATAAGCCCCAGGAAGCGTAGATGATGATACAATCCAGACCACAGTGCATATTTATCAGCCCACATTCTTTCTACACAGTTGTATTGACATTCTGTGGCCATTAACATGTGACATACATCACTAATCTCCTAGCCAGTTGATGTGTCACATTACACAGAGATAAAGTGGTTATGTAAGTGCTATTTATTTTAAAGTGCTTGTGACAGGCTCTACGGTATAAACCAGACGGGAAACGGCGTAATATAGTAAGTAAATATAGAGTTTATTGAAAGTAGGTCTTTCTTTACTCTTAGGATTCTTTCTATAGGTTTTCATAAATGGTAAGTATCTGCAAAGTCTATGGTTTGTAATCCTTCTCTCTCAAATCTTGTCGTTCTTTCCCCGTTCCTTCCTTAGGTCAACGTCTTCAGGAAACGCGAGTGGCTCCCGGGAGAATACCGGCAAGAAAACAGAAGAAATACCCCACGGTAAGTATTTAAGTCATTTCCTGGGGTTTATCATTAAGTAGGAAAAAAGGGGAAGGGCAAGTGGGGTGAAGAGGAGAAGAGTGTATGACACCCGTGCACCATGCAAACAACCAATGTGCTGTTGTTTTACAAACAAACAGTGCTACCAAGCTTGAGGGGACAGACAGGCTCCCTTCTTATATAGAGACCTTCCCTTTTTGTTCCCCTCCCTCCTCCTCCCTCTCAACCCTCCCAGCTCCCTTCCCCTGTGGGTTTTCCCTTTTCTTATCTGTTCCTCCGAAAAGGAACCGTACCTTGGCAAGCCACGACCCTCCTGGGTCGTGGCTGGATTGTAAGCTCCTCGTCTCTGTTGCTACGTTTGGGAAATTCTCCTTCTCCCCTCTGTAGTCTCCGGATCCGCTCTCTGGGTCCTGCGTGGTCCGCTCCTGGCCGTCGTCACTCGTTTCCCTTCTCTGTGCTTCCGAGGTCCGGCTCCTCTCCTCCTTGCCGCCGTCCGTCTTTTCCGGCGTCTGCTCACCTTTTCTCCCTGTCGTGTCCCGGAAGAGCTGATGCGTTTCCCGGGAAACAGGGAAACGCCCCCAGGATGCCGCGGCCGTTTCCACAGGAACGGCTGAACGTGGAAGTGACGTGTCGGGGCTCTCCGACACGTCACCAGCTGGTCCATCGGGAGGCGAGATCGGGAGCGCCCGATCACAGTGCTTTAGTGCAATAATTACATAGTCCATGATTGTGATTCCATTAGTGTGACGCCTTCTATTGTGATGCAACACAAGTGCAATGGAACATGTCATTGGACATGCTGGGGTGAAGTGTCATACACTGCAGTGGAACGTGATTTTCCAATGAGGCAGTGAGAGACAATCACAAGGCATAGTGTAAAGGTAAACAGTGTGCTGGAGAATAATGCATGTGTGCAACTGTAGCAAGACTAGCTTGTTAACAAGCACAGGACATAGTAAATCAGTGCCCATGTGGCATGGACTAGGGCTACCGGGTACTCCTACGGGTGAAGGTGATCTGTTCCACGTCTTCATCTTCTGATGTGTGTGTCATCTTCTCTGCCCTTGGTTGTGGTGGGCTTGAAGGGGCAACACACACTTCAGTGTTTGAAGACGTAGAGTCTGAATTCCCGGTAGCTGCCAATTGTGGGGCTATTAAGGGCATTACTGGATCAAGGAGGAGTTGCTGGTTCTTGAGTATAGCAGCTACATCAGTGTGGTAGGCAGCCAGGTCAGCCCTGAGGGGGTCATAATTGCATTCATGCACACAGTGAAAGGTTTGAGATGCCAGGTGGAGTCCTTGCAGGATAGATGGTAGCGCTTGTATGACTGCTGCCTGTTCTGCAGATGACATCATGCATGTGCACATCCCCTCAAGGCTGGCTGCCATCTTTTGAATCCCCACCCGCACCTCCTTGGCCAGCTCCCGCTGTACTCCGACCACTGTCCTCTCAAAAGTGGTACAGTGTCCTCAGAGTCCTCAGCTGAGTTGGAGCTGGCAGGTCGTACTATTGGGTTGGTGGGTGGGTCCTCTGTGATGGCTGCTACTTCTGGGCTCCTCCTTGCCGCTGAAGGTGGGGTCTGGAGGGTTCCAAGGACATCTTGGAGGGTCTGCTGGCTAATGTTTGTCAGCTCTTCATCCATGTCATCAGGGAAGTCCAGGATGGGCATATCCCCAGCGGAGCCATCGTCCTCTGCAATGAGATATTGTACAATTAGTGTGTCTGTGTTGTGGCAGTTGTGATGTGACGTTCCTGACTTCCTATTAGTGGAACATTGTAATATTGGTTCCTGTTCATTGGTCCTGTAATTAATATTAGCATTCTCAAAGGCCTATGCCCTACCTGCATGTCACATGTAGTGTGGGCAGTTTGGGGATTTGTTTGCGTCACATCTTCTAGGTGTAGGTTCTGTCCAAATTGTATGTTGCCACCTTCTTGTCCTACTCAACCCTCCGTCTACTTCCATTATCATGGTGAGGCCTTGCAATAGCTGTGGGTGTTCTGATGCCACTTGCACCACACTTAACAATCTGGAACTGACCCAGTCTCAGATATTTCACATACGCCTATACGTTGATGAGACCTAGCATATACTATGTATTGCATTGGCATGGCACGATACAGGTTTCAGGATTGGTAGTGTTTAATGCTGATGTTGGGGAATGTGTGCTACATTGGATTGCAGTGATTGTCCTGGCAGTGTCCTGGCAGTGTGCCATTTCCTCTTATGACTCTGCAGGTGTGTTTAACTAGCTAGACACATATGTCCTCCCTCTCATTGCTGTTGTCTTAGCAGTATGACAGTTGGGATTTTGCAAGGTGGCATTGCAGCTATTGTAACACAGGCACGGGTAGACCCTGAAATGTGCAGCATGGGGATGCCATTCCTGCTGTGTACTTCATAATGTAAGTAACAATACCTGATGTTTATTGCACCTATACACATGAGCATTTGACAGGATTTGCACT
Organism: Pleurodeles waltl; assembly: GCF_031143425.1. Taxonomy (NCBI): domain Eukaryota; kingdom Metazoa; phylum Chordata; class Amphibia; order Caudata; family Salamandridae; genus Pleurodeles; species Pleurodeles waltl. Next base: position 1,083,717,769 of record NC_090444.1, on the reverse strand, counting down.
TTGTTAGGAATTACAGGGGGTTGGCATCCTGAACCCTCTATTTTGGGTGTGTTTGATCCATGGGCAGGTAACTGCCATTAGCTACTTGACCTGCACACACAGCACAGGTGGTAGTTGCAACTGTTGTCAATGGTAAATACCACTTGTGGATATGGCCTGAGACTGGAAATTGAGCCCTAGTTCATGAAGCGACAATACCAGCTGTTGTGTGACAGCAGGCCAGTTTTACGTTATACCCTACCCTCCTTGACTGGCTTTGCCTTTCCATCATCCTTGGAATGGCAGAGTACCTCCATGCAAAGGATGTTGGTGTAGTGTTGAGCTGTGCCCCAGGTTTACCCTGCACAGCACATGCACCCGTGCCGTGCCCCTTTGGCCTTTACACTACCTGATTTCATGGCTGACATGCATTGTGTAGTAGGTATGTCCCCCACCCTGCTTACAGTTAACAATTAGCCATTTTTGTCCCCCATGCAACTTACCCTGCATCTGTGTGGTTTCCTGGAAGTCTGTGCTGTCCTCTCCTTGAATTTTTGCACGAGAACTTTTTGAAGGTGCTTTCAATAATCTTGGTTTCCATAAAGCAACAATGCACTTTGTTTATGTGTTACATTCTAGACAAAATCTATACAATTTTATATGTTGATGCTACTTATAAGAATTGTATTGTATTTTACCTGACTGATACATTTCAACTGTTTTCTTTTACTTATGTTTTATGGCTCTTGTATCCAAACTAACCAGATTGATTGGTATATTAACATTCAGTACCTTTTGGCAGGGTAATGGTAACATTGAAAAATATATATTTCCGTTATAGTTAATTCCAATATCACTTCGACATAAAATTAGATTTTTATTAAATATAAAGAACAAGTCTATGAATTGAGGGGCATATTTATACTCTGTTTGCGCCGGATTTGCGTTGTTTTTTTTTACGCAAATCCGATGCAAAACTAACTCCATATTTATACTTTGGCATTAGACCCGTCTAGCGCCAAAGATCTTGGAGTTTGCGTCATTTTTTAGCGTGGACACCTTCCTTGCGTTAATGATATGCAAGGTAGGCGTTCCCTTCTAAAAAATGACTCCGAGGCATGTGCGCCGTATTTACACTCCCGGGCAAAAATGACGCCCGGGAGTGGGCGGATCAAAAAAAATGACGTCCAGCCGCTTTTGCGTCATTTTTTAACGCCTGGTCAGGGCAGGCGTTAAGGGACCTGCGGGCTTGGAAGGAGCCCAGAGGTGCCCTCCCATGCACCCAGGGACACCCCCTGCCACCATTACCCACCCCAGGAGGATGCCCAAGGATGGAGGGACCCATCCCAGGGAACTTAAGGTAAGTTCAGGTAAGTATTTTTTATTTTATTTTTTGTGGCATAGGGGGGCCTGATTTGTGCCCCCCTACATGCCACTATGCCCAATGACCATGCCCAGGGGACATAAGTCCCCTGGGCATGGCCATTGGGCAAGGGGGCATGACTCCTGTCTTTGCTAAGACAGGAGTCATTTCAATGGGGGTTGGGAGTAAAAAAAAATGGCGCTAATCGGGTTGAGGCAAAAATTTTGCCTCAGCCTGACTTGCCCCATTTTTTGACGCCCAAGCTCCATTTTCCCCTACGCCGGCGCTGCCTGGTGTAAGTCATTTTCTTTTACGCACACCAGGCAGCTCCGCCGGCTAACGTCATTCCATAAATAAGGCGCCCGCATGGCGCTTTGGAATGGCGTTAATCGGCGTTAAATTTTTTGACGCACAACTGCGTTGGCGCAGTTGTGCGCCAAAAAGTATAAATATGGGCCTGAGTCTTTAGCTGGTACAGGTCAAAAGTTATAGATTAAAGTGCATAATCTATTCTTTAACTTTTCCCATGTGCCAGCTATAGCCTGGCCAGTGGAAATGCCAATTTGGGGATAATCTATGGGGAACATGCCATTTCTAATGTCACATATGTTCCACTCTTAAATATTATTTACCCTACTTTATACGCAGCACGGTTTTGCTTAGGAATGACTTACTTAATATTTAAATTCAGGATTTCTTACCTGTCAAATGGCTGTTTGTGACAAGGCAGTCTGTGCAGTATGACTCAAGTTGATGCTGCTAAGCTAGAAATGGTAGGCCTGAAGCCATGTCCACTCTGTGAATGGCACATAGTTGCAGCAGTTCAAAGGTGGCATTTAACTTCGAGGATCTGGGTATATTTTCCAAACTGTATACTAGGAACTTATAGACAAGTTATGGAAAATCCAATTTAATCATGTTTAAAGGTGGAGTACATGCACTTTTCTACAGTTTAGCAGGGGTAACAGGGCACAGAGTTCTATGTCCAGAAAAAATGGAATCAGAAAAAAAGAAAAGAATCTGGGAAGACCACACAGAAAATGCAGTTTTTCTATAATACAGAACTGTATATAAAACCATCTGTAATCATTTTTAAAGTGGCCTTCTGAATTTGGTTACTTAAGTGATTACCCAGAGATCATTAAGGCACCTCTAGGACACTTTATAAAGTACTAGTTATCTTCTCATACTTTCTGTTTAAAGTATGTACTGTTATACATACAAAAATATAATAGCTTTAAGTGATTTTCCTAATTTTTAAACAGACTAGGACATTAAATACTGGTCATGACAGTTAAACAACAGCCACCTTGGCAACCTTACAAAGACAACATTAGAATGGAGACAACAGTCATTTTCCTAATGGTTATACCAATTTTTTGGTGAAGTCACAATGAAAAATGATAGTTGAGATGTACAAAGTCTTGCCAGGACATCTTTGCATCCCAAATGCAGGACAAGTAATGCATCTACTGATGTATTTTGATGCAAACCCAAATTTAATAATGGCATTAGATCTGGGTTTGGATCAAAATGGCATGCATACCTGGGAGACGCGTAGCAAGGGGAAATAGCTTTGCTCCTCCTCACTACTTCCTCTTTCTGCAGCACAGATAGAAAGAGAAATATACCTATAAGGATTGTTTTTGTGCAGGAAGTTAGCCCTTCCTGCTCAAAAAAATTCTTCCCAGAACACAAGTACCCTTGCGCTTTTGCACTAGGCAGCCACAAGTACTCCAACGCTAGTAGAGTCTAAAGTATACAAGTAAGTGTTGGATGAAATGCTTAACCCCTTGGGTGCCGGTGTCGGCCACTGGCCGAAGCCCGCACTACCTCCCTGGTGCGGGTCATGACCAGTGGCCGACACCAGGGAGGGGGTTAATAAAACCTCGGGTGCGTCGCACCCGAGGATTTTTTATTTTTTTGTTCCCTGGGAGACACTGAAGCTCTTCCGTGTCTCCGCCCGCCCCCCACCCACCCCTATGTGACGTCAGCACGCCGTTTCCTGGCCCCCGATCGCAGCATCGGGGGCCAGGAAACACCATTAGACACCAGGGATTTCACTTGGGGGGGGTCGGCCCCCTCGGAAAACGGGCCGCCCCCCCTGGGGAGCATATTTAAAAAAAAAAAAAGGTAGGTGCCCCCTGGGGAGGGGGACGGGGGATTGCGATCGCGCCCCCCCAGGGGCTTAATTTTATTTTTTACAAAAAAGAAAAATAAATGGACAGGGGGTCGCCCGTGGGCAGGGTGACCCCCTGTGGGGGCAATATATTTTTTTTGTTGTTGTAGGGTTTCCCTGGGGGCCATTTTGGCCCCCAAGGAAACCATAAAACAACTAAAAAAAATATAGATCTATATATATATATATATATATATATATATATATATATAGATCTATATATATATAGAAAAAATTCTGAAACCATTTGGTTTCGGTTTTTTCAGAGTAGGCAGTGGTCCATAGGACCACTGTCTGCTCTGAAAAAATATTTTTGTGGGCATTCACAAAGGGGAAGGGGTCCCATTGCGAACTTCAAGTGGATGGTAACTGCGAGTTGGTTTGCGACCGCTTTCGCGGTCACAAAGCAACTCTACATCGCGATGCGGTCGCAAATAGGAAGGGAACACCCCTTCCTATTTGCGAGTCGGAATCACATTTTGCGAGTCGGTACTGACTCGCAAAATGTGATTCTGCATCGAATTCAGCCTTTTGCGCCTCGCAAACTGCGTTTTTCACTGTTTGCGAGGCGCAAAAGGCTTGCTACATCTGGCCCTTAGTTTCTGCTACAAAAGGGTCAGACTTGTCTAGTGGCAGTTTTAGTGCCATAAAAAAGCGCAGAAGGTTTATATGCCTACTGCAAAGAGCAAATCTGTATTAAATGTAAATAGCTGAGTACATTAGTAAAGTCAGCCATTACCTGCGCTATAATACAAATGAAATGTATGTGCGGGGTGGAGGGCGGCTATGGAGAGATGAAGGGCACTTTTGCTGGGTGGTAATGAGGGAATCCAAGGAGGAGGGAGTGGGAGCACCAAAAATGATTGTTGGACTGGGCGCAGGAGGTGCTAAAGACTGTGACGAATGGTATGTGACAAGGTGTTTTTTGAGTGTCTTGAAAGAACGTGCTGATTGAGGGAAGAAGCACAGGTAAGGTGGCCTCTACTGTTGCACGTATCTCACCCACACCATCGATTTTGTGACTGTCTATGTAGGCTAGTGTTTTAGAGCAACAGTTTAGCCAATAAGAGAGATGGCATCTTGATGGATGACTACTGCCATCGCTCGGGTTATAGAGGACAGCTCTGACATAGGATCAGAGACTGAGACATTAGATACTGAGACAGCATCTGAGGGATAGGACAATGGCGCAGACTCTGGGAGTGATTTTTCTGTCGGAGGAGTCCCATTCGATAACTCCTCTTCCAGTAAATTATGAGGGAGGTGATGAGGACAGTCCTGCTGTCCCTTCGCAAGCAGTCTGTGCAACGTGGTAATAGTGGGTTAGACCAACCCAGAGAGTAGGTGAATGCGGCAGCAAGCAGAGAGAGAGAGTGCTCTTTTGGGAGCTCCCCAATTTAGTTCAGCCCCAAATTCCACCGCCCAAATCGTATTGTGGAGACATCAAAATTATCTATCGCAAAACAAACTGGTTTTGTAAGGCAGGCACCTGTGTTTTTGGTCCTGGGTTCGGTGGCCATATAGAGAAACACACTAAACCCAAACATTTCTGGAAACTAGACATTCGGGGGAGTCCACAGAGGTGTGACTTGTGTGGATTCCCCAAAGGTTTCTTACCCAGAATACTCTGCAAAGCTGAAATGTTGATTATAAACTCTATTTTTCTCGCATTTCTGTCACACAAACTACAGGAATATGCTGGGATCCACAAAATTCCTACCACCCAGTGATTCCTCACCTGTCCTGATAAAAGCACTACCCCACTTGAGTGCCTACACCTAGTGCCTGCGTCAGGAATGGATCACCCCAGGGTCAAGAGCTGCCTCATGTAAGGACCAACATTGACCGTTGTGTGATCTATTCCTGTCGCGGGCACCAGGCCTACCCACACAAGTGAGGTACCATTTTTATCGGGAGACTTGGGGGAACGCTGGGTAGAAGGAAATTTGTGGCTTCTCTCAGATTCCAGAACTTCCTGTCACCGAAATGTGAGGAAAATTTGTTTTTTTAGCCAAATTTTGAGGTTTGCAAAGGATTCTGGGTAACAGAACCTGGTCAGAGCCCCACAAGTCACCCCATCTTGGATTCCCCTAGGTCTCTAGTTTTAAAAAATGCACAGGTTTGGTAGGTTTCCCTAGGTGCCGGCTGAGCTAGAGGCCAAAATCTACAGGTAGGCACTTTGCAAAAAACACCTCTGTTTTCTGTGAAAAAATGTGACGTGTCCACGTTGTGTTTTGGGCCATTTCCATTCGGGGCGCTAGGCCTACCCACGCAAGTGAGGCACCATTTCTATCAGGAGACTTGGGGGAACGCTCAGTGGAAGGAAATTTGTGGCTCCTCTCAGATTCCAGAACTTTCTGTCACCGAAATGTGAGGAAAATGTGTTTTTTTTTTCCAAATTTTGAGGTTTGCAAAGGATTCTGGGTAACAGAACCTGGTCAGAGCCCTGCAAGTCACCCCATCTTGGATTCCCCTAGGTCTCTAGTTTTCAAAAATGCGCTGGTTTGCTAGGTTTCCCTAGGTGCCGGCCGAGCTAGAAGCCAAAATCCACAGGTATGCACTTTGTAAAAAACACCTCTGTTTTCTTTGAAAAAATGTGATGTGTCCACGTTGTGTTTTGGGACATTTCCATTTGTGGGCGCTAGGCCTACCCACGCAAGTGAGGTACCATTTTTATCGGGAGACTTGGGGGAACGCTGGGTGGAAGGAAATTTGTGCCTCCTCTCAGATTCCAGAACTTTCTGTCACCGAAATGTGAGGAAAATGTTTTTTTTTTAGCCAAATGTTTAGGGTTTGCAAAGGAATCTGGGTAACAGAACCTGGTCAGAGCCCCACAATCACCCCATCTTGGATTCCCCTGGGTCTCTACTTTTCAAAAATGCGCTGGTTTGCTAGGTTTCCCTAGGTGCCGGCCGAGCTAGAAGCCAAAATCCACAGGTATGCACTTTGTAAAAAACACCTCTGTTTTCTTTGAAAAAATGTGATGTGTCCACGTTGTGTTTTGGGACATTTCCATTTTTGGGCGCTAGGCCTACCCACGCAAGTGAGGTACCATTTTTATCGGGAGACTTGGGGGAACGCTGGGTGGAAGGAAATTTGTGCCTCCTGTCAGATTCCAGAACTTTCTGTCACCGAAATGTGAGGAAAATGTGTTTTTTTTGCCAAATTTTTAGGGTTTGCAAAGGAATCTGGGTAACAGAACCTGGCCAGAGCCCCACAAGTCACCCCATCTTGGATTCCCCTGGGTCTCTACTTTTCAAAATTGTGCTGGTTTGCTAGGTTTCCCCAGGTACCGGCTGAGCTAGAAGCCAAAATCCACAGGTATGCACTTTGTAAAAAACACCTCTGTTTTCTGTGAAAAAATGTGATGTGTCCACGTTGTGTTTTGGGACATTTCTATTCGTGGGCGCTAGGCCTACCCACGCAAGTGAGGTTCCATTTTTATCGGGAGACTTGGGGGAACGCTGGGTGGAAGGAAATTTGTGACTCCTGTCAGATTCCAGAACTTTCTATCGCCGAAATGTGAGGAAAAGTGTTTTTTTTGGCCAAATTTTGAGGTTTGTAAAGGATTCTGGGTAGAAGGACCTGGTCAGAGCCCCACAAGTCACCCCATCTTGGATTCTCCTATGTCTCTAGTTTTCAGAAATGCACAGGTTTGGTAGGTTTCCCTAGGTGCCGGCTGAGCTGGAGGCCAAAATCTACAGGTAGGCACTCTGCAAAAAACACCTCTGTTTTCTGTCAAAAAATGGGATGTGTCCAGGTTGTGTTTTGGGGCATTTCCTGTCGCGGGCGCTAGTTCTACCCACACAAGTGAGGTATCAATTTTATCAGGAGACTTGGGGGAACGCTGGGTGGAAGGAAATTTGTGGCTCCTCTCAGATTCCAGAACTTTCTGTCACCGAAATGTGAGGAAAATGTGTTTTTTTATCCAAATTTTGAGGTTTGCAAATGATTCTGGGTAACAGAACCTGATCGGAGCACCACAAGTCATATCATCTTGGATTCCCCTCAGTATCTAGTTTTAAAAAATGCCAAGGTTTGCTAGGTTTCCCCAGGTGCCAGCTGAGCTAGAGGCCAAAATCTACAGCTAGGCACTTTGCAAATAACACGTCAGTTTTCAATGTAAAAATGTGATGTGTCCATGTTGCATTTCCTGTCGTGAGCATTAGGCCTACCCACGCAAGTGAGGTACCATTTTTATCGGGAGACTTGGGGGAACACAGAATAGCAAAACAAGTGTTATTGCCCCTTGTCTTTCTCTACATTTTTTCCTTCAAATGTAAGACAGTGTGTAAAAAATACGTCTATTTGAGAAATGGCCTGCAATTCAGAGATGTGCAAATAACCACTGCTTCTCAACACCTTATCTTATTCCCATTTTGGAAATACAAAGGTTTGCTTGATACCTATTTTTCACTCTTTATATTTCAGCAAATGAATTGCTGTATACCCGGTATAGAATGAAAACCCATTGCAAGGTGCACCTCATTTATTGGCTCTGGGTACCTAGGGATCTTGAGAAACCTACAAGCCCTATATATCCTCGCAACCGGAAGAGTCCAGCACACGTAACGGTATATTGCTTTAAAAAATCTGACATTGCAGGAAAGAGTTACAGAGTAAAACGTGGAGAAAAATGGCAGTTTTTTTCAGCTCACTTTCAATATTTTTTTATTTCAGCTGTTATTTTCTGTAGGAAAACCTTGTAGGATCTACACAAAGGACCCCTTGCTGAATTCAGAATTTTGTCTACTTTTCAGAAAAGTTTAGCTTTCCAGGATCCAGCATGGTTTCACACCCATTCCTGTCACTAACTGGAAGGAGGCTGAAAGCACCACAAATAGTAAAAATGGGGTATGTCCCAGTAAAATGCCAAAATTCTGTTGAAAAATGTGGTTTTCTGATTCAAGTCTGCCCGTTCCTGAAAGGTGGGACGATGGTGATTTTAGCACCAGAAACCCTTTGTTGATGCCATTTTCAGGGAAAAAACCACAAGCCTTCTTCGGCAGCCCTTTTTTCCCATTTGTTTTGAAAAAAATGAAATTTTCACTGTATTTTGGCTAATTTCTTGGTCTCCTCCAGGGGAAATCCCTAGGATGTTGGAAAAAAAGGTCGCAAATTTGGCGTGGATAGCTTATGTGGACAAAAAGTTATGAAGGCCTAAGCGCAAACTACCCCAAATAGCCAAAAATGGGCTCAGCACTGGGGGGGGGTGGAGGGAAGGCCCAGCAGCTTAGAGGTTAAATTAACCTCAGGCATTGAGAAATACTCAGGCTGCATCTTAGTGCCCCATGTATTTTGCATACCATGCCATCTCAGGTTAGACCCAGCCATACGCAAATAAGTCTTGACCCTGCTCTAATGGGAAAATTCCAGTCCAAGCTTACAGGCCAGGTCCTCCCTGAACCAGAACACAAGCAACCCAGGGCCATTTTTGTACTTGTTAGTGCTCATCAGCAAGGTTTAGCTTCATTCCAGTGACACAGTGTGTACAGGGCCCACATCTGGAGATACCCATCCCACTTACAATGACACACTAAACTATAAAAGAAGTGATGAATGGAATGCTTGAATTAATCTCAGTCACTGGTAATTATTCGGGCCGCAATCCAGTCCATTATTTTTCTACACACCATGCCACCTCAGTTTGGACCTAGCCATATCCAAATCAGTTTTGACCCTCCTTCCACAGGAACAGCCCAGCCTAAATTACCATGTTATGGGCCTCATTTATATCTTGGTGTAGGGGTTACTCTGTCACAATGTTGATGGATATCCCATCCACCCAAATCTAAATCCCTTTGTTTTGAATGGGATTTAGATGGACGGGATTTCTGTAACCATTGTGATGGAGTAACCCCTCTGCCAAGATCTAAATCAGGCCTTAAGTCCACCCTGAACCAAAACACCATCAACACAGGACCAATTTTAGCATAGTTAGTGCTCATCAGCCAGGTATAGCTTGCTTTCAGTGAATTAGGGGCATATTTATACTCTGTTTGCACCGAATGTGCGTCAAACATTTTGACGCACATTCGGCGCAAACCTTGCCCCATATTTAAACTCTGACGCCCGACCCCGCGGACGTCAAAATTCCACCGTGTGCATCATTTTTTGGAGGCAGGAAACTGCCTTGCGTTAATGATATGCAAGGTAGGCGTTCCCGCCCCAAAAATGATTTTATGGCCTATGCGCCTTATTTATACTCCAGCGTCATTTTGACGCACAGGAGGGGGTGGGCATTAAAAAACGGCACCCAGCCTGATGTGCGCCATTTTTGAACGCCTGGGTCAGGGCAGGCGTTAAGGGACCTGTGGGCTCAGAAGGAGTCCAGAGGTGCCCTTCCCTGCCACCAGGGACACCCCCTGCCACCCTCACCCACCCCTGGAGGACACTCATGGATGGGGGGACCCATCGAAGGTCAGTACAGGTAAGTTGAGGTAAGTATTTTTTTAAACATTTTAAACTGCCCTAGGGGGGCATAATTTAGCCCCCCCTACATGCCACTGTGCCCAATGACCATGCCCAGGGGACAGAAGTCCCCTGGGCATGGCTATTGGGCAAGGGGGCATGACTCCTGTCTTTGCTAAGACAAGAGTCATTTCAATGGGGGTTGTCCGTCAAAAAATGACGCAAGTCCGGTTTGAGGCATGATTTTTGCCTCAGACCTGACTTGCACCATTTTTTTGATGCACAACCCCCATTTTCCCCTACGCCACAGCTGCCTGGTTTGAGTCATTTTTTTGACTCAGACCAGTTAACAGCGCCGGCTAACGTCATTCCTTAAATAAGGCACCCGCATGGTGCGTAGGAATGGCGTTAGGCAGCGGTAAAACTTTTCACGCAAATCAGCGCTGGTTTGCATCAAAAAGTATAAATATGGGCCTTAGTGTGCATGGGTCCCATGTCTGGGTATACTCGTTCCACTTTGGGCGAAACACTAAGGTATACAAAAAAGTAAAGGATAAAATGCTTGAATTAATCTGAGCCACTGGTAATTACTCCACACCCGAGCTCTTTGTTACACTGCACATCAGATTGGACCCAGCCATATGTAAATAAGTCTTGACCCTGCTCCAATAGGAACAGTCCAGCCCAAACTGCTAGGCCAGGTCTTCTTTGAACCAGAACTCCAGCAATCTAGGACCAGTTTTGCTGTAATTAGAGTTCGGCAGCTGGATCTAGCTTGGTTCCAGTGACACAGTATGCAGAGGACCCCTTATGAGGAGACCACTAGCAGTTCAGCTCTCTTATTTTCAAGCAGCACAGCACAACAACGTTCTTTGCTGTGCTACTTTGCATGAATTGTTAGTAAATATGCCCCAAAGTGAAAAACACAAAAAACAAGGCAACAGGTATTTTCCATCTATGCACCCAAAATCCTGAACACCACCCCTGTATCTATCAAGACTTTTTCCACTCTGTACCAATTAAAACAAAAAAGTGTGAAGGGTATGCCTTTTAAAAAAACACTACACAATGATGCAGTAAACTCCTATCATCAGCTATCTCTCAAATCACTTATTGACTATATACCTAAAATAAAAATGTAATTTGCATATATACATGTTTCTGTGCTTGTTTTGCTTTTCTGATTTTGGGATTTGTTGTTTAGTTTGTGGGTTTGTAATATATGCTCTCCATATTGTCTTCAAATAGTAGGGTGTGTCCCCTGGGGCAATGGCACTATGAGTAGATGGGCACCATGTTCAGTGGGAACTCAAGTCCAACAACATAAAAACATGGAGCTTGTTAAATTTTTGTAATGACTATAGAGGACTGGGAGCAAGCATGACTGCCTCTTCAAAGAAAAGTCCAAAACAAGGTAATTCCACACAATGGCAAGTTTAGCATTTTCATAATGTGGCTAAACCTCTTTCAGGCTTCTTTTTTAAGGGCAGCTGGGCTTTTTTATGGAAACTTTTCTTCTCTCTGGAGGCTGCTACAAAATGCTGTGTGCTAGCACAAGGTTGAGGAGAAGTGGGATCGGGGCGGCCCTTCCGGTGTGGCAGAGGAGCCTCGACCCACTGATGAAAAGCAGAAAAAGAAAGGGATAATACAAATATTTTATTATCCCTTTATTATTTTGCCTTCTTAGGGTGGGCGGGCCAGCCTCCTCAATGTCAAATGTAGGAGGAGTGGTATGTGCACTTCTAAGTGTGCATGTCAGTTTGGCTAGTCGTCTCAGGCCGGCCAAACTGAGATGGGCACTTAGAAACTCTCTACTCGTCTGTATCTTACAGCCAGGGTGGAAACCAAGCATTGTACCAAACTCCCCCGAGAGATATTTCTGCCAACTCAGGCCAATCTCAGCACTTCTTTCATGCTGTGAAACAGCATGAAAGAAGCGTCATGATTGGTTGGGAGAGAAGACGAGGCGGCTGGAGTGGAGCGGCGCATCACGGAGGGGCAGGTAAGTTTTTTTTTATTTAACTGCCCAGACACCTCCTGCTTCACATGATTCACCCCTGCTCACCCGTGACAGTAGCAGCCACAACTGAGTGAGACTCAGATGATTTGAAGTAATACAGCTTGAAATGAAGGTATGGTGAGTTTATTAAGAAAAGACAGATTATTACTGAAAGGTAACCTACTTGACTGCCTGGTCCTTGGTACTGCTAGCCTTTCAGAAGCAATAACTGATAGATAGTGATTAGAGAGAAGGCTGTAATGGAAAGAGGGATTGACAGGAAAGGTAGTGGTAGGCAGCAATAGGAGTGCTAAAGTTGCCCTAAGTGTGGAGGGTATGCCCAGACGTGGGCCCCTTGCTCACTGTGCCACTGGATTCAATCTAGCCTGGGTGATGAAGGTTGAAACCCTGAAACTGGTCCCAGGATGCTTGTATCTGGTCCAGGGAGGACCTGGCTTGGCAGTTCGGGCTAGACTGTTCCCATGAGGAACAGGGTCAAGACTGATTTGCACATGGCTGGGCCCAAACTGGGGTGGCAAGGTGAGCAAAAGAATGTTGGATTAAACCCAGATCTGTGACTGCGGGTCAGTGTTTGCATTGTTCAGCACTCAGTCTGGAAGCGACGGTGGCTCATGTGTCTGGGGAAAGGGCCCCTGCCTTCACATCGGAGGAGTTGGATAAACTAGTGGATGGGGTCCTCCCCTAGTACATGCTACTCTACGGTCCTCCAGACAAACAGGTGAGTACACTGTGAGCATGCTGTATGGGCAATGCCTGTTTGGAGTGGTGTGGATGGAAGATACGGGGGGAAATGAGGCCTGCATGATCGGTCGGTGAGTGTATGTGCGTCAGGGCAAGGGTGGGAATGTGGGACAATGACTGTGACGGTCCGGACGATAACAGTGTTACATTTTCCCCTGTACTATTCCTCTAGGTCAGCGCCCACCAGAAGAAGGATATTTGGTGTGCCATCGCCAAGGACGTCCGGACCCTTGGGGTTCACCACAAACGGAGCACCCACTGGCGTAAAAGATGGGAGGGCCTTGGCCGCTGGAGCAAGAAGACGGCGGAGGCCGAGCTGGGGTTGGGCTCCCAACGTGGGAGGGGTGCCCATCGCACCATGACCCCCCTGATGTTCCGGATCCTGGCGGTGGCGTATCCGGAGTTGGATGGGTGCTTGAGGGCATCACAGCAGCGACAAGGGGGTGAGTGCACTCACATTCAGGTGACTCTGCGCACATTGGAGGTATCTGGGTGGGGAGGTGGGCAGTGGGTTCCCCTAGGCTAGGGCGAGCTTTGTAGGCAAGGAACCTTTGTGGCACCCCATCCCCACCAGTGGTAAGAGCCATCTACACCTAGTCAGCAATCGGGCAAAGGCCATGTACCCCATGTCCCTGTGATCATTTAGGGAACTCCAAGTGCATGGTGTAGTGAAGAGAGCTGCTGTGTCTGTAGTGTCCGCCGACGGTAGCAGTATTGTATGCACTGAACATGTCTTTCTTCTTTCTCCCCCCCCCCTTTTTGTGGTCTCCCTGTTCTTGTGTGCATTAGCATCATCAGGTGGAGGAGCTGTGCCACCGGAGCAGGAGGGAGCTACATCCCACATGGCCCTGGAGGGCCAGATAACGGAGTCTGAATTCACCAGTGGGACAGAGGGCGAGGGGAGCTCCACGGCGGGGACAGGAACTGAGACCAGCGACACCCACTCTTCATCTGATGGGAGCTCACTTGCGGTGGCGGGCACCTCTGTGCCCACCGCATCAACAGGAACAGCCGCCAGCCCCCCTACCAACACTGTCCTCCCAGCAGCCCCTCAGCGTATGTCCCGTGGCCGCTCACCCAGGAGGGTGGGCATCCCCTTCGCCCCAGGCACCGCAGGCCCTGCCTCAGTCAGCCCTGCTGCCCTCAGTGAGGAGGCTATTGACCTCCTGAGATCCCTCATTGTTGGGCAGTCTACCATTCTGAATGCCATCCAGGGTGTAGAGAGGCAGGTGCAACAGACAAATGCATACCTGGAGGGCATTCATTCTGGCCAGGCAGCCCAACAGCGAGCATTTCTGGCTCTGGCCTCTGCACTGATGGCAGCCATTGTCCCTGTGTCCAGCCTCCCCCCTCCAATTTCCTCCACCCAGACCCAATCCCCAGTACCTCAGCCTATCCGAAGCACACCATCAGACCAGCATGCACACGCCTCAACACACAAGGGTGGCTCTGGCAAACATAAGCACCACACATCCCACAAGCACTCACACAAGCATCATACCCATGCACACATACCAACATCCACTGCCTCCACTGTGTCCCCCTCCTCCACGTCTCCCTCCTCCCTCCCTGTCACGTCTTCACTCACACCTGCATGCACTACATCTTCAGCCACTACCTCCATCACCAGCACACCCATCACCACACACCGCTCACGTGCACTCACCACCCCCACTACCATTCACACATCCCCTGTGTCCTCTCCCAGTGTGTCTGTGAGCCCTCCTCCCAAACTACACAAACGCAGTCACATACCCACCCAACAGCCATCCACCTCACAACAGCCTCCAGCCCATGCACCTTCACCCAAAGTCAGCAAACGAACACCTCCTACAACCACTACCTCTTCCTCCACTCCCAAACCCCCTCCATCTACCCGTCCCAGTGTGTCAAAAAACTTTTCCTCTTAAATGTTGACCTCTTCCCTACTCCTCCCCCCCTCGTCCGTCCCCTAGGGCCTGCCTTTCCAGGTTCAAACCCAGCACCTCAGCCACCACATCACCGGGCACAGTTGTGCCAGCAATACCCGGTTTTTGGATTGCGCCAAGCAACAGGGCTGTCAGTGTCCCAAGGAGCGAGGCCAAGGACATTCCCCCACTGCCAAAACAGAAGAAGTTTCCCACATCCCAGAGGGAGAAGGCCAAAACACCTGCCACCAAGGGCTCAGCCAAGACAAGTGTGGGGAGTGGCAAGACAGCTGCTCCAGCATCCAAGGTGGGGAAGGGCCTGAAGCAGAAAGGCAAGTCAATGTCACCACCAACATGCACGGCGGACAAGACCGCCACCGGCACGCCACATGCACCACCGCGAAGGACACCGCCACCATTAGCCCAGATACAGAGCCCTTCAGCAGCACCGCAGTCAGTGAGCCCGCCACCAGCACAGCTGCTACTGACACCACCGCCAGCACCGCCATTACTGACACCGCTGCCAGCACCGCAGTCAGTGAGTCAGCCACCAGCACCGCCATTACAGACACCGCCGCCAGCACTGCGGTCAGTGAGCCAGCCACCAGCACAGCAGTCAGTGAGCCAGCCACCAGCATGGCAGTCAGTGAGCCAGCCATCAGCACCACAGTCAGTGAGGCCGCCAGCAATACCGCCACAATGACTGTCACAAGCAACGCCGCTAATGACACTGCCGCCAGCCCCGCCAGCTGCCCGTGACAACCTGAGCCAGTGGCACCACAGAAGACATGGCTGCCATCCCCAGTGGTCATCCGTACATGGCTGGTGGTCAGCTCCAGGGGCCTGGGCAGCTTCCATGTTGCCCCACCATCAGTGGAGTATCACATCCACTACCTCAGTCCTTGGCAGGATGAAGCACTCTGGGCAGAAAGCCCTCTCCAGAACCAGTGGAGAAAGGCATCCACTACCTCAGTCCTTTGCAGGATGAAGCACTCTGGGCAGAAAGCCCCCTCCAGAACCATTGGAGAAAGGCATCCACTACCTCAGTCCTTGGCAGGATGAAGCACTCTGGGCAGAAAGCCCCCTCCAGAACCATTGGAGACTGTTATCCACTTGAGAGACTGTGGCTTTGCACTCCCCGGAATAAAGCAGTGGGCAACCAACCCACTTGAGAGACTTGAGAGACTGTGGCTTTGTACTCCCCAGGATAAAGCAGTGGGCAACCCACCCACTGGAGAGACTTGCGAGGCTGTGGCTTTGCACTCCCCAGGATAAAGCAGTGGGCAACCCACCCACTGGAGAGACTTGAGAGCCTGTGGCTTTGCACTTACCAGGATACATCAATGGGCATGGAGCCCCGTCCTGGAGCTGGCGTTGTGCACTCATCCGGCTGAGGCGCCGCCCCTTCCTTTCCCACTGAGGTGCCTGTTTTATATCGATTTGATGCCCCTGCAGTGTTCTCTCCGTTTTGATCGGGTATCTTGTGTGGGCCTCGCCCATGCATTTTGGGCCCAGTGGTCCACGGACTATATAGGTGCAGTACCTGCACTTGAATTCTTGGTGGACATATTTGTTTATAGTGTATATACATTTTTGAGTAATGGATGTTTATTGATTACAATGGTTACAATCATTTCCTTTTGTCCTTGCTTTCTTCAAGGAGGTTTGGGGGCCCTAAATGTAATGTTTCAGCATGTATTGGTGTGTGTGTTGTTGTAGGTGAGGGTGGGGGTTTTGCGATTTGCGCGTGTGTGTCACTCTCTTTTCCCTCCCCCCCCCCTGTGTCATAGGTGCTGTACTCACCATGGTCGTCACCGCCGTCGGTCTTGCTCCTGGTAGAGGAGCAGGAAGACAATCGCAGGGAGTATTTGGAGTTCAGGCTCCATGGTGTCCTGTTTCCTCGTGGGGTGTGTAGAGATGAGTGTTTTCCCTTCCAAGTCCTGTTTCCGCCGTGTTTTTGTTCACGTTGAATTCGCCCTGGAAAAGGTGGTGGATTGGCCTGTCATAATAGTGTGGGCGGTACATTGTCTTCGGCCTGTCTGTTGGCGGTGACCGCCATGCTGTTTGTTTGTACCGCCATGGCGGTCGGAGTGTTAAAGTGGCTGTCTATGTTGGCTGTTTCCGCCATGGTCATAATTCAATTTTTTTTACCGCTGGCCTGTTGGTGGTTTTACCGCCGCTTTACCACCGACCGCCAGGGTTGTAATGAGGGCCAATGTGTCCTCTCATTCATGTTGTATGAGAGGATGCATTTCTTGATTTAAAAAAGTGCAAATAAATGCACCCATTCCAAAAGTCACTTGTGTTCTGTGGTTCACTTTGTTCCTCTGTTTTCTTCATACATGTTTAGCATGGATGGCATATTGCAGTAACTTTTTTCAGTGAATGGCACGTAAATATGTAACTTTGCATAATTGTGTGAATTTGCAAATGTATTATTTTCTTTCTGAATATTGCTCATTTAACTTCTGGATCCTACACAGTTCCTTAGTGCTATTCCATGTCTCATTGACCATGTAGGAGGATGTAAATTGGGCATGCTAGATGGGAGCAGAGATTGTCCATCATCTATCACCTTTTCATTCAAATGAACTTTGGTGTTCCACCAGTCTCTCTGACTTCATCCCATTGTGGCAAAACACTGTTAGGTAAGTGGAGACTGTGGTCTTGTACAGCACCTTGAAACATTGCTCCTCTATAAAGTCATACGGTGGCTGTCCTTTGCATAAAATAAATGTACATAACTGGTAGCCATTTATATGTTACAATTGTTGTACTTTTTGGTTCAGCCGTTTTGTATGTCCTTCAGTTTCTCACTGGTGGCTATTGAAAAGCTGAACACAGATTACTAACCTCTTACAGAATCCCTGCCAGTGTAGGAATGAATTTGAGGTACTGAAATGAGTACCATTAGGAGAATACATGCTACAAACATTTTAAGAGTGCAATTTGCTGTTGTGATGGTGGAATTATCTTTGTGTGGTTGAACCATCAGAGTCAAGTCAATTAATTTAGATTCATTAGTACTGTTGTGTATATCTATGCAGCCGATTAGTTGGCAAGGAAAAAGTAGTAAATGGAACATCAAGACCTCAGATCATTGCTTATAGGAGGCTGTGAGAACACATTTTTATGATTTACAGTGGCCATTAATTTTGGATTAGGAGCTTCCAGAAATATTGACCAGTTAATGTTTGTTCATTTTAATTGTTTTTTGATGTGATCATTTATTATCATGACACTCATTCAAAGCTTTACTTTCTTAATTCTTTGGTTATGGGGCTGATCCCTCATATCACAGGTTGTTATTAACTTAGAAAGTCTTCAGACTCTCCCTCACCTAAGACGCATGTTGCATAAAATGCTCTCCATACAAAAACCTCAAAATTGTACTTTTTCCCATTTAGAAAATCTGTTTCCTGTTGGAGACTAAAGGCCTCATTACAAGGCTGGCGGTCTTGAGACCACCAGTCTCGCAGTTGCGGTCTGACTGCTACACTCTAGGCGGTCCGACTGCTACATTACGACCCTGGTAGTCTGACTGCCAGGCAACTGCTACCTCCGCCAGGAACATGGTTCCCGATGGCTTGCGGGCTCTCGAAGTAGTGGTCAGTCACTGAGTTCAGTGTCGCCGTGCTGATCACAAGTCCAGTTTCTGCCAGCCTTTTCATGGTGGAAACCCCATCATGAAAAGGTTGACAGAAACCCAGAGCTGGGGTCACAAAGGGGTCCATGCACTGCCCACAACTGTGTTGTGGGTTTGTTAGGGGCCTCCCCTGCCTAGCACCCTCAGAATGTGCACTGTCTGCTTGGCAGACAGTGCTCATTCCGAGGGTGGTGGGGGCATTCTTTGTGCAATGGCATTGGCCTCGCCTCCATGAGTGGATTGCAGAGAGCAGTGAAAATAAAGATAGACCCTGAAAACTCTCAGACAGTACAGCGTAAACTTGTACATCTTTCATGTGTAACTGTTGCAGAGAAATATATGTTTAGTCTAGTGGATACATGTGACATTCAAAATAAATACAGTAGGTGAAAGAGTTCATTCTAAAACACTCAGGCACAGGCAGCCTTTGAATTAAAGTGCAAATGATATGACCATGACCCCTTCAGTACAATTCAAGTAAAAGTCTTTTTTTCTGGTTCAGGTCTAATTTTATGGGTTCCATTTTAAAAAGATGAATAATAAATGTCTTCACTATGGTGTTTCAAATTTTTGTAATTTGATTTTGGGTAATTACACAACATTTCGGCAAATGCATGCATAATTATATGAAATGCAAATTTTTATTTTTGTTCTATATTTTAGTGTCAAATGCATCCCTACGTCAATTTGTGGGCATGAGGGTACATTTAAATAAAGCACTGTGAAAAACAGCCATTCACATTCTGTTGTTCATGTGCATTTGTGGTAATTTTATTCCTCCAAATTGAATATTTGTGGTAAAATTATAGTGCGAATAGCATTTAATTACGCAAAATGGAGTAATTTCAGGAAAACCTCTCTAGATAGAGTACACTAAAATTCCCCAAATTACACAGATGTAATTTCCATTTCTCCCAGGTGCAGCCTTGTCTTCACATAGGTCAGGTCTCCAACGACCTAGACAGGGAACTATAAAATATGAAATGAATAATTAACAAAGGAGATATCTATCTCATATTAACTTACTGAAAAAGTCTAGCAACCCATTACATTCTGATCTCACATGATAAGATTTAGTGCCGGGGCACACTTAATACAAACATGAGTGAGAGAAATGTTTAGGTCGTATTAACAGGTAATTGTTGGGCTTCGTATTGCTGAGAATGATTACCAAATATTAACTTAGAAATTGCAAAGGGATTATTGAGTTCATATGTACAGAGGCCAAGACTCCACAGAACCTGGAAAGTTATTGTTAATTAAATATATATGGAAAACTGAATAAATATTACTATAAAAATAAGATAGATAAAACTGATTTTTTTTAATAGAAATAAATCGAATAATTGTAGAACGCATGGCTCTGATGTTAAGTGTATACTCACTATTGGGCATAAACAGCGTAGAAAACACCACGCTACATCATAATAAAGGATAAAAGGCTGCTTTAATAGAAGAGGTCTGGTAACCACAAAAACAACCTTGGCATTAAACCTATCAAAACAGCCATTCACGTTCTGTTGTTCATGTGCATTTGTGATAATTTTATTCCTGCAAATTGAATATTAGTGGTAAAATTCTAGTGCGAATAGCATTTAATTACTAAAAATTGAGTAATTTCAGGAATACCTCTCTAAATAGAGTACACTAAAATTCCCCAAATTATGCAGATGTAATTTCCATTTCTCCCAGGTGCAGTCTTGTCTTCACATAGGTCAGGTCTCCAACGACCTAGACAGGGAACTATAAAATATGAAATGAATAATTAACAAAGGAGATATATATTTCATATTAAATTACTGAAAAAGTTTAGAAACCCACAAAATTCTGATCTCGCATGATAAGATTTAGTGCCAGGGCACACTTAATACAAACATGAGTGAGAGAAATGTTTATGTCGTATTAACAGGTAATTGTTGGGCTTAGTACTGCTGAGAATGATTACCAAATATTAACTCAGAAATTGTAAAGGGATTATTGAATTCATATGCACACAGGTCAAGACTCCACAGAACCTGGAAAGTTGTTGTTAATTAAATATATATGGAAAACTGAATAAATATTACTATAAAAATAAGATAGATCAAACTGGGTTTCTTTTTAGAGAAATGAATGGAATAATTGTAGAACGCATGGCTCTGATGTTATGTGTATACTCACTATTGGGCATAAACGGCGTAGAAAACACCACTCTACACCATAATGAAGGAGAAAAGGCTGCTTTAATAGAAGAGGTCTGGTAACCACAAAAACAACCCTGGCATTAAACCTTTCAAACCTAATCATGTCCTCACTAATACATAAAACTCCACCTAACCCCACCCCCACCCTCCAATGAAATCCAGTGCCCTTTCCCAGAACAATATTGTCCAACATTAAGTAACCCTGTGCCCTAGTGTCCTCTTCCTGTTGTTCCCCTTGCCCCCCCATCCCTTTGGTCCTTCTCAATATCCTTGCCCTCTCCTTATGGTGGTTCCAAACCCCTTCCCAACCAATGAAATGTCTTTCAGATCCACCAGTCAGGAAAATCTGCTGATGTTTTCTGCCCCACACATCTAAAGTGTATCATCCCATAACTATTAAAAAGTCCATAAATGCTCACCCAACAATTCATCAATCCTAAGTCTTAGTTCCAAAATATAAAGCTCATTTTCTAAAAAAAGATAGGTGTACACCATCTTTTCTATACAGGGACATGTCATTCACCACTATCTCAATGTGCTACAAAATAGAAATACCTTGTTGCCTGCAAAACCCTCTCATTTCTCTATTCAATTTTTGTGTTGCTTCTCTATGCCTGAAAAACCTTGTCACCTCTCCAAACTCTCCTAGGTACCAATTCAGTCCATAAAATGTGTGTACCAGACCAACTAGTCTTCAACCTAATCAAATCTAATTTAAAAAAATGTTTACCAGATAACTGAACCAAATCATTCTCTCCTAAATGTAAAACTAACCAATCAGGAAAGAAAAACTTGCCACTTTTCAAGAAAGCACTCACAAAAGCTTGTCCCATCTCATCCCACTCTTCCCTTCCCAACAGATCTTAACCCTAGTTCCATTGAGGCTCAACTGACAACCAAAAAGCCTTGAATCAGCTTACCTGGCTGCCCAGCACACGAATGAGTGACCAACAATCCATACCAATGGTCCTTCAATCTGAAGGCCCAAAGCACAACCCGCAAACAAAAACAATACTAACCTAAGAAACTGCTGTAACAGGAAGCCATAGTAAAAAACATACTAAATATTCAAATAACTAGGCCTAATGTATCTCCTAAAGCATTGTGGCCTCCAGTGACCAAGATCCATACTCAACTTATCACTTTTCCCTTCTCTTCTGGCATCAGTGGAGGCTCCAATATGAAAGGAATGAGTACCGTAAACGTTTGGTGATCTACCCAACTTACCTAATGCAGCCATTGAAACTGCAATCAGCTGAAGTGAAGTTAAAAATGAACCATCTTCATGTATAAACACATATTCACTCAAAGGAGGTAAAAAAAAAGGATTAAAACACCAACCAACAAGTTATTGGGCAATCTAGAAAAAAGGTTGCTTTTAAAAGCACTTTTTGGCCTTTCAACAATTTATGTAATTTGGACGATCCCACCCATAACTTAACTCCATCTTCAATAATACGTATCTGACAGTGCTGTAAACCACCAATGCTTCTCATTCCCCATAACTCAGAAACTCTCAAAGCGCAATGGTACAGCCAAGACATACATAATGGAAACAGGGCCACCTCTCAAGAGGAAAAACAAACTAAATTCAAAACACCCAATACATCCCTCAGCAATTGAATAGAAATAGGAAGCCTTTGGTCCAACCTTGCCCCACCTTCCCTAAACCAACCAGCAACAATTCTATCACAAATTTCACATTCAATGGGATCTTAACCCCAATAGTACTTACCAAAAAATGAAATACCTGACTTATTCCCTGAGATAGTAACCGCAGCCAACCCCAGGTCTATTTGGCCCCTGAGAAAGCAGAGCGCATCATCCCTCCTACACCACAATATGTAGGGTACCTCACATCTCCTCACTGCACCAGTCTTAATACATTCAGACCAAGTCTTATCAAATGTCCTCAGAATAGATGGAGCAATGGACTGACAAATCAATTGCAACATCATCAGTTTCCCAGCTCACAAAGGTCCTGCGTTAAAGCCATCTTCAGCAAATCCACTCCAGGTGCTTGTCTGAAGACTGTCCACCACTGTGAATGAGATAGCACATCAGCAATTTCATGATTCACACCCAGAACATATTGAGCTTTAAACAAAATGATGAATTTCAGACAATGAAGCAAAAATAAACGCAAAAACTTCAAAACATTTTCATCTCAAGCCTTTTGTGAATTTACCCAATTAACAACTGATTGATTATCCACATTAAATACAACATGCCTGTTTGCCAAAGTGCCACTTCACAAAACTAAAGGAACCAACAATGGGAAAAACTGAAGAAACTCAATGCTATGGTGTGCCTTTCTCGAAGAATCCATCTAATTTCCGGCAGCCCAATGACCATCCAAAGAAACACCAGAAACATGGGCTCTAGAGGCATCAGAAAAGATCTGTACTTTCCATAACCCTCCATCATCAGCTGTAAACATTGTGACATCATTGGAACTTTGAAGAAAATAAATCCACATTTGCAAATCAGCTTTTATGCCGACTTTAAGCCAAATTCCTTGGTGAGGTAAAACAGCACCCTTGACTGAAAAGGCAAGAGGCCTACAAAAGGCTCTACAAACTCTCACCACACAACATGCAAAATTCAAATGACCCAATGAGGCTTGCACCTGCTGTAACCCCAACTTGTCCTTACAAACTGCCTCCTCCAGCAAATAAATCAACTTTAAAACCTTATCAAATGTCAGCCTTACCTCCATCTTTTCCGTGTCCAATTCAATACCTAAAAAAGTAATATGTGTAGCAGAGCCTTCAGTTTTATCTAGGTCCAGGGTTACTCCCATCTCTTTCATATAGATATGAAAATCCTGTCAACCTTTCTGACATTCATTGGATCCTGGCGCACCGACCAGACAAAAGTCATCCAGGTAGTGCATGACATGTTTGAACCCAGTCATTTGTTGGAAATACCACTGCAAAAAGCCACCAAAAGTTTCAAAAAGTGAACAAGAAACTGAACAGCCCATTGGCAACATCCAATCAACAAATATGCAATTATCAAACTGAAGTCCTAATAAGGAGAAATCACCAGGAAGCACTGGCAATAATCTAAAAGCAGATTGAATGTCTAACTTTGCTATTTGCGCTTTTCTTCCACAAATCCTTACTAACCTAATCGCCTCATCAACTGATGTGTAATGCACCATGTGTAATGAAGTCCTCCTGCATAATAAAATCATTTACTTACTCTCCAACAGGCCACGATAAAAGGTGTATAAGTCTAAACTCGCCTTGTTGTTTCTTTGGTACAACACGGAGGAGTGAAATTGTTAAACAGGCAGGGATCAAATGGGCCCTCTATTCTGCCACCTTCCAATTCTTTATTCAATTTCCTTCTCACCACTTTGGATTTTACGCTGAAGATTATTTTTTTTGCCCATCTATGAGCTCTGGGACCTTGATACCATAGCCTAAAACCATCAAGAAAACCCCAGTACAGACGTTTTGCTTCCTCTTGCAGCGAATAAAACTGTAATCAGTAAAACAATATATCTAACTTAATAGGAGTAGGGCCCTTTTCCCACCACCAGCTGCATGTGAGCCTTATCCCTGTCTCCATCTCCTCTACCGGAAGTGGCCTGCCATCCCCATTGCAACTCTCCAAAACATTGCACCATGGAAAATTGGAGCAATCGCACAGAAACTTGCACTGGACTCGGAACATGACCTCTGTTAAAAGACCAACAAGATCCATTCAGTGGGAACTGAACTCTGGCAAAACTACCCACCCCGGATTGGGTGGGACGCTTTTGAAAGGGCTTATATGGGACAGGAAAATCACTAGCTGTGTGTAACGCTGGGGCGTTCTTAGAATTACGCAACCATTGCATCCAAAGTTCATTATCAAGATCTCCCCATTCTTTGTCTGAGAGTAAAGCCATCCGAGCTCTGAATTCCTCATTGTATCTAAACAATCCAAAGCCACCATAATCCATTTGAGCCTTCTAAACAACATCCATATATTTGAATAAAGAAACACATCGCTCAGGATGCCACTCACAATATACACTAGCGAAAATTAGGAAGGCAGACGTCCAATTCTCAATGGTAGTAGGAACTTTTAGCCTCCTAGCTAATTACCATTCTTCCTCCTTTGACGCTTCTCTAGCTTGGGCTTCTCAATCTAACAATTTAAAAACATCAACCACTCACCTTTAAAAGTGTTGTCCTTAATGGCTTGGACAAGATCCACCCCGAAAGGCATCAACACCCCCATATATGGTAACTTCTTACTCTCTTACTACCACTGCATGAGGCCCCCTCATCCTTACCCGACTCTGTCTTAGAAGCATTCACGCAGCCTGCATCTGACTTACCATCATTGACTCCAGATTTTCTGATCACCAAAACCAAATTGTCATCCTTTTCTTCTTTAACACATTTATTATTTGTTTGAATGGATTCCCCCTTACCACTCAAACTCCCCAAGATTTCTGATACTGACACACCAGGGCTATAACCCACAGCTACAGAGACCAAACAAATTGCCTTCTTTCTTGACCCTTCATGACCCGCACCCACTACAGCCTGATTCTCATCTTTTGGAAAGAAATTGCCGTGAAGGAGACCGACTGCCTGTTTCACCTTTTTGATCTCACTGGACCATCTTAGGGAAATTCTGAAAAACACCAGAACTCCTTCCTTTGTTAGAAAACATCTCCACGTTTTTTGAGGTATCTCATTCACCTTACTCTTACCCCAGTCCTCACAAATTTCCCCCTCCTCAATATCTAGTTCTCCCTCATAATCCATTAAATCATCATGCAAAGTGAGCCCTGTAAAAAGAAAAACAGTGCCCGAGCTGGTAGATGGTAGATCAAGGCTCTACTTGTGTCCTGAATCACCAGGTCATTACCTCATAGTTGGGTTAATCACTCCGATACAACCATTTCTTCTAATCAGCATTTTGAGGGTGCCCAGACCCTCGTCGGTATCTCCGTTGCTGCCTTGTTTCTCAAGGCATTGTTTGGCATGACTCTTCCTCATGAGCCGCAAAACCTAGAGCAGCTGCCACACTCTGAAAAACCTTCAGCTGCCCTGGGCTCTGCTTGACTAAAAAACTGCCCAACAGACAAATTGTGACTTTCTTCTTGTATAGAATGCACCATATTTAAATTACCATCATTTGTATTGAAATTACGAATAACTTCCTGTTCATAAGCCAATATTAACTCTGTTGGGACCATGTTGGAATTATCCACTTGCCATCTCTGAACCCTATCTATCAAAGGACTCACCCATCTATGTATAATTTGTATTTCTGGGTAGAACCCTCATTAATATTTCTCTGATTCTGGTGCCAAATGCCATGTTTAAACATGCCCCCTTCTCTCCGCATGCTCAATTCGTCATTCAAAGTCAATAATGACGATCGGGTTGATGAAATCTTGGATGGTATTCCTAATGATCTTTCCTCAAATGAGTCAGGCAGCCTAACGGCCTGCCCTGACTCAAAAGTAAACACCTGCAATCCTGTTACTATTTTTGTGTCCTTCACCTCAAGCACATGCGCATCCAATGTGTGAGCCCCCAAGCATCTCACACACTTCACTGCACTCTTCAAACCCACCCCCTCTCCCTCTACCACCCACCTGCTGCCCACCAGACATTCCAGTGCAGTGAGACTAACAAAGCCCTCCACGCAGAACCACACGCTCGCCAGCCAATGAAGTGACAGATCCAGAGACACCATTACCATCAACAACAGACAGCTCAGGTGAGGAACGAGCGTGTCGACCTGACGTGCATTTTTGATGATATTTCTTCCCACTTCACGCCAGCGAAGTACACCCTGTTACAGCTGTAGCAACACCCTCTGCTGATGCCCTTTTAGGGCATTTGATGCCTACCCACGCCTGCTCTAAAACTTCTGCCTGTAACAAATCCTCCCTGCCCTCATCATACAAACCTTTTAGAACCTCTACCACTTTATTACGCTGAGCCATTATCACCAGAACTGAAAACGCTAACTCTGAAGGTGAAACTGCACAGAAAGTGAAGCTAAATCTATTCTGGCCTACCTCACTAAAGAAACCAGCTGAAGAAAAAACCATGCTCTTGCTACTTGGGGTGTAACAGCGGCCAAAAGAGGCCGCCCACCCTCACTTTATAAACCCTCCAGTGAAGAACAGCCCACACAATCACTAAACCCCACATTGTGGATTGCACCACTGATGCCCAATGAGCCCGGGGGGAGACCGGGCAAGCCCTTGCTCCCTCCAAGCCCCCATTGAGCATAGGGAATCGTCAGAGTCACTTTGGGCCTGATTTAGAGATCATGGTCGGTTACTCCATTACAAACATAAACAATATCAAGTCCTCCATATTACAAGTGCATTCTATCCAGTGTCACTTGTAACATGGAGGATGGGTTATCCCTCACATTTCTGACAGAGTAACCTGTCTGCAGAACTCTAAATCAGCCCCCCAGTTATCATAAAATAAAATTAAATTTCTGGATTTAAAAGCACAAAGTGCAACTATTTTTCAAAGACACTGCAAAGTACTTTAATTCAGTATTTTATAAACAAGGTAGGGACTATTTTAAAAATCCTTCCAAAACAATCCACTGTATTAGGAATGTGACTTTAGAAGGAAAAAAGGAACCTGAAGCTTTGTCCAATTGTTCTTCATAGTATGCAAACACTTCAATAGGCCTATCAGACATCAACACACAGAAATGTAAGTAACAAAAGTTATAAAAAGGACCAGCAAGGAGATGCGAAGATCAGCGCACACTGTCCATAACAAGCTGTGTATTAGGAGGAAGCAGTTACGTTTGTAGACAATTTCTTCTTCTTCATCCAATATCGCACCGTTCACTGCCAACATTGTCAAACTGAGGCCCAAATTTAAGAGGGCCTAGCCCCCCCTTGCACATATTAGTGCCATTTTTCTGTTGTTAATGTGGCTCAACGGGACCAAATTTGCAGCGCCATATTTGCAAAGTGGCACAATGCATGCATCTACGAGATTCCACTGTGCCATTTTTTGCTGCATTTTTAAACGTTTGCATAGAGCAGGCATTAAAAGGAGGCACACTATTATTTATAGTGGGCCTCCCTGTACTTTTTAAATTTTTGGTGCTAATCCTGCAAAGAACAACAAATGCTTCAAAAATATTGACGCTATTGTCCCTAACTTGTGCCATTGTGCACCATATGTTTAATACGGCACACACATGGTGACGTTAGGGGGGCACTAAGAGGTGCAAGAAAAGTGCCACTGCGTGTAATGCAGCACCACTTTTCTTAAATTTGGGCCTTCGTATTCCTGTGAGGACATTGACTGTAGATACTGGTCACTCCTTACTGAGATGATGTTGCAAGTTATGCATGAGGAATTAGCTAACAAACAACTTTCTTTCAACATTTTGAATATTTATCTATTCTGAACAGTAACCCTGCAAGGATGTCATTGACCCTCGTGCAATCAAGGAAAATGGCCCTTTTGACTGTTATTGTGATAGAAAATACAGCAATTATAAGGTTTCAAGGGGCCTCTCAGATCTCTTGTCCCTGGTGCAGTGCACCTGCTTCACCATTAGTTTCTATGACCCTGGATCTGGGGTCAGATATTACAAATCACTTTAAGTGCCCTTTTACTTGAGGGATCCTGCCGATAAAGTGATATGTTTAACAAATACTCAATTTCAATAAATGGCACAGAAATACTGACCTTATTTTTAATCTCACCTGTTGAGCAATAAAGTAAAAAGATTAAAGAGCTCGGATTTTACTTTATGCCATACATCTATGATGGAGAGAACTACATTTGGGGCATTGCATTAATAAATTGCGCCACTGGGGATTCAACATGTGTTAGCGGTTTCGTTTCTAAGACCATATTTCTGCATTGATTCACAAGCTATTGGGAGGTTCAAGGTGGTGAATTTCTTAGAAGAGACACTTGTTAGAAGTATTTTTTAAGTAAATGCCATTTTCTTTTTGTTTTAGTGTTATAAAGCGCAAACGTTTCCCAATGGCATTAGAGTACTTTACGAGCATTAGATTACATTACACCACTTTATGTGGAACACGAAGAGATTAGTGATTTGTTCAAGATCACAGATTGTTGAGCCAGGCCAGAAGTCAAACCACTTCTAGAGTCACAGCTCTGACCATTAGGCCACATCGTAAACTCACTTAAAGTGAGCCTCACTGATCATGTGCCACATTTTCTGTGACTATTACTTTTCCGTATCTGCTTTATGTTCCCTTTTCATGCTATATTATTTCTCTCTAAATGTACATATTTATTGTATTTTGTTGAGCAGTGCCTTTGATTTGTCAGAGATTTGTCTAAAATAAATTCGCTATTCATATTTATATTTTATATGTTATGTACTTGAAATAATGCCATTTTGGTCAGCACTGAATTCTGTTATATTTTTCCCAGAAGCATTGCCGTTTTAATGGTTTGCATTGGATGAACATAACTGATTCATTCCGGGTGATTTATTCATGGGACCATAGGTGGCTCTACCCTTGGCATAATGCTATGACTTTTATTGTATTTATTTCACTCAAATAAAACTTCTCACAACAATTAAAACAAATGTGTTTTCCGTGTGGCTGTGTAGTTTGTCACAAAATATTATCTGCAACTTTATTTAGTTTGTGTTAGATTGACAGTAATTAATATTTTATCAACATTTTTGGAGCTATCAGTTTGTAGCTTACCTAAAACTAATTTGTTTGTTTCTGCTTGTTGCAAGTTCTTGAGCGTTGCAGTTGTAGAGTGACAGTTTGGGAGACTGAAGCCATATTTAAGATATTTAACACGTGTGTTCATAATTCCAACAGGACCAGCAGAAACACTTCAGGTCTAGTGTTTTTTGCTATTCTTCTGCTGAAAGCAACAAAGTGCACCCGTGAAATATCAGAGAAAACATGTTGGAACTGATGAAAAAACAGTGAATCCAGCAGGTTATTCCTCAAGAAAGTTGTAATGGTGTGGAAGGAGAGGGATGACACATGCACAATTGTAAATCTAAGTTTGGTAAATATGGGAGTTCTCATCCAGTGCTGATCGGTAATAGGAAGTCTTTTGCAAACCGACCAGTCTCTGGTTGAGCACCTCAGTGAGCTTCAGAGCAGAATGTGGAACCATCATTCAAATGATGACAGTAGACGAGGTAAATCAATCAATCAATCAATCAATCAGTTTTTGTAAAGCGCAACTACTTACCCGTGAGGGTTTCAAGGCGCTGGGGGAGGGTCTGGGCCTCATCTGAAGAGCCACGTCTTCAGGTTCTTCCTGAAGATGGTGAGTGATGGGCTTTGTCTGAGGTACATGGGTAGGTCGTTGCAGCTCTTAGCTTTTGAGGTAGATGAAAGATCTTCCTCTGGCAGTGGATTTCCATATGCGTGGGATGGTGGCTAGTACCCGCTGGGCAGTGCGGAGGGTTCTAGCAGGGTTATGGAAAGTGATGCGATAACTCAGGTATGCTGGTCCAATGTTGTGAATGGCCTTGTAGGTGTGGGTGAGTAGTTTGAAGGTGATTCGCTTCTCCACTGGGAGCCAATGGAGGATCTTCAGGTGTTGGGAGATATGTTCCTGGTGGAGGAGGTTTAAGACGAGTCTAGCGGCGGTGTTTTGGATGAGTTGTAGTTTCCTGATGTTTTTTGTTGAGGTGCCTGCGTAGAGTGTGTTGCAGTAGTCGAGCTTGCTTGTGACTAAGACATGGCTGACTGTCTTGGGGCAGTCGACCAGGATCCATTTGATTTTGCAGAGTTGGCAGAGGGTGTTCCAGCAGGAAGAGGGGACTGTGTTTACTTGTGGGGTCATTGATAGGGAAGAGTTGAGGATGATTCCTAGATTGCGGGCGTGGTCAGTCGGAAAAGGCGGGGCGCTGAGCGATGTGGGCCACCAGGAGTTATCCCAGGCTGAGGTGGAGTTACCGAAGATGATGAGCTCGGTCTTGTCTGAGTTGAGCATGAGGCAGCTCTGTCTCATCCAGGCGGCGACGGCTTCCATTCCTATGTGGAAGTCTTTCTTAGCTTTGTCCAGGTCTTCAGTGAGGGATATGATGAGTTGTGTGTCATTGCCGTATGACACGATGTTCATTCCGTGGCCTCTAACGATGGCTGCATATAAATATCTAACATTATATGAAATGGGAAGTAATTCCTCCTTTGGGAGTAGGCAATGCCTGTGGTACTGGTAATTCTTTTTTTCACGGCTAATCACAGTGGGTCCGAAGTATCCCTTGACACACTGCTGATAAATAATTGTAGTATGCCTGTCTTCTAAGAGGAAAGCAAAACACAAATGATGGACGGAATGCGGAACCAATCAAACATTCACCCCCAGTCACAGATCTGGGTTTAATCCATTGTTCTTTTGCTCACCATGCCACCCCAGTTTAGACCCAGCCATATGCAAATCAACCTTGACCCTGTTCCTCATGGGAACAGTCCAGCTAGAACTGTCAGGCCAGGTCCTCCCTGGACCGGAAACAAGCATCTGGGACGAGTTTTAGGGTTTCACCGTTCATCAGCCAGGCTAGCTTGAATCCAGTGGCATAGTGAGCCCAGGACCCACGTCTGGGCATACCCGGCGCACTTATAGTGGCAAAAGCAAAGCAAAACACAAATGATGGACGGAATACGGAACCAATCAAACATTCACCCCCAGTTCCAGATCTGGGTTTAATCCATCGTTCTTTTGCTCACCATGCCACCCCAATTTAGACCCAGCCATATGCAAATCAGTCTTGACCCTGTTCCTCATGGGAACAGTCCAGCCCGAACTGCCATGCCAGGACCTCCCTGGACGGGAAACAAGCACCCTGGGACCGGTTTCAGGCTTTCACCCTTCATCAGCCAGACTAGCTTGAATCCAGTGGCATAGTGAGCCCGAGACCCACGTCTGGGCATAACCGGCGCACTCATGGCGCAAAAGCAAAGCAAAACACAAATGATGGACGGAATGCAGAACCAATCAAACATTCACCCCTAGTCACAGTTCTGGGTTTAATCCAACGTTCTTTTGCTCACCATGCCACCCCAGTTTAGACCCAGCTATATGCAAATCAGTCTAGACCCCGTTCCTCATATGAACAGTCCAGCCTGAACTGCCAGGCCAGGTCCTCCCTGGACCGCAAACAAGCATCCTGGGACCAGTTTCAGGGTTTCACCCTTCATCAGCCAGGCTAGCTTGAATCCAGTGGCATAGTGAGCCCGGGACCCACGTCTGGGCATACCCGGTGCACTTATGGCAGCAAAAGCAAAGCAAAACACAAATGATGAACGGAATGCAGAATCAATCAAAGATTCACCCCCAGTCACAGATCTGAGTTTAATCCATCATTTTTTTGCTCACCATGCCACCCCAGTTTAGACCCAGCCATATGCAAATCAGTCTTGACCCTGTTCCTCATGGGAACAGTCCATCCCGAACTGCCAGGCCAGGTCCTACCTGGACCGGAAACAAGCATCCTGGGACCGGTTTCAGGCTTTCACCATTCATCAGCCAGGCTAGCTTGAATCCAGTGGCATAATGAGCCCGGGACCCATGTCTGGGCATACCTGGTGCACTTATGGCGTCAAAAGCAAAGCAAAACACAAATGATGAACGGAATGTGGAACCAATCAAACATTCACCCCCAGTCACAGATCTGGGTTTAATCCATCATTCTTTTCCTCACCATACCACCCCAGTTAAGACTCAGCCATATGCAAATCAGTCTTGACCCTGTTCCTCATAGGAACAGTCCTGCCCGAACTGCCAGGCCAGGTACTCCCTGGACTGTAAACAAGTATCCTGGGACCGGTTTCAGGGTTTGACTCATCATCAGCCAGGTTAGCTTGAATCCAGTGGCATAGTGAGCCCGGGACCCACGTCTGGGCATACCCGGCACACTTATGGCGGCAAAAGCAAAGCAAAACACAAATGATGAACGGAATGTGGAATCAGTCAAACATTCACCCCCAGTCACAGATCTGGGTTTAATCCATCGTTCTTTTGCTCACCATGTGTTGGAAAATGGGTTATTGGTAAGGGCAGGTAGGTACCTACACCTAGCAACAAGCCACCAACCTCCACTTAGGTACAGTTAGTTCTCAGTAAATTAATCCCAGCTCAGCCCTTGGTAGCTTGGCAACGAGCGTCAAGGCTTAACTTAGGAGACAGTGTGTAAAGCATTCAAATATCACAAAACAGTAATTAAATAAAACACATGAAACAGTTTAAAAATCCAAAACCAATTTATAAAAATAGTTTATATTTTTATCTTTAAAATGACACAAAAACGAATAAAATCGGATAAAGGGAACCGGAGATATGAATTTTTAAAGAATTATTATTTTTCTAGCGCTTAGAAACAAAAAGCGCCAATCGGGTCATCTGGTTGCACCACGACCGGGGCAAAGTCAAAGTTTCAGGCCGACCGCGATGGAGCCCTGCTCGGCTACAAGTTGCGGGAGGCCTCAGTTAAAAAGTTACCTTCTGACTTATTCTTTATTTTGAAGATTTTCTTCAGCGGGACGAACCTGCCAGTCGAATCCGACCTCCTGGAGCCCTTGTCCGGATACGCGATGCTGGATTCCTCGGTGGAGATTTTTACCTTCGGACTTAGTCGTTTTTTCGAGGTGAAAATCCTTCGACCGGGGTAAACCTGGATCTTGATCCGACGTCCGTGGAGCCCTTCTCGGATACGATGGCTGGGAGGTCCCGGTCAACTTTTTACCTTCGGACTTAGTCTCTTTTTCGGAGATTTTTCTTTACCGGGACGAACCACCAAGTCAAGCCGGGTCGCGGTTGAGGCAAGCCGGCTAGAATTTCCGCGGCGGGTCGGTCCCTCTCTGGAGCAAAAATTCTCAAATCTTCTCCAAACTTCTGGGGCTTCACCCAGATGTTCTTTTAAGGTTCTTTTGGGGTCCACAGCTCACCCCAAGGGTCCAGAAGTTCTGAGATGGTCCTTGGGGGGTGCGGACTTCAACTCCCAGAATGCACCTGGCGCAAACTCCTTTTTGGCCACTGGATAGTGGTCGGCTTGTCACTTTTCAGGAGTTGGTGCAGGGGGACTCTGGATAGCAATTTTTCACCTGTAGCAAACAGGGAGTCCCTCCTTGAACCAGTTGAAGCCAGGCAAAGTCCTTCTTGTGGTGAAGCCCAAGTGTGCAGCTGGTGCAGTCCTTCTGAGTGCAGGTTCCAGGTGCAGGCCAGGGGTCCAGCAGGGCAGTCCTTCTTCTCCTTTAGTTCTTTTCTTCTTGAAATCTGGCGGGGATCAGAGGTGTGGGTGCAGGTCTGCCAGTTTTATCCTTGCTCCTGGGTGAAAAGCAGGGGGGTCGTGATTCTCCAATCAGGTACAGGGTCGTCCCCCTGTGATGACCACTTCCTGGGAAGTGTGGCAAAAATCCATCCCAGTGGGCAACATTCTCTAAAAATCCAACATGGCTGAATCTGATTTTTGGAGGTTACATCTGGCTGAGCCCACCCACTGGTGTGGCTAAAAATCATAAACACACCCCTCTCCTGCCCTCTCCTAATCTAATCAAGGGGGCACCTAGTTGTCTGGGGTTGCAGGATGTGGGGGTGTTGCTGGTTGCTCCAAATGTCCTTCTCTGCCTTTGAAGACCAGTTTGGCAGCCCTCCCCCTTCCTGCCTCACCATCTGCTGAGGGGAGATTCTCTCCCCCAAGCACATTCCTTTTTGTGAAGCCAGGCCACTTCACACCTCATCAAGGCAGCTTGCCTAAGCTGCTACAGGCTGGCCAATCAGAGCACAGCAGCAAAAACAATACAGAGCTGAAATTGGCAACTTTTTAGGTAAAGTCTAAAACTCTTTACCTGAACAAGTTATATTAAATCCAACAACTGGAAGTTGTGGGATTTATTACAACAATTAATTTGATACCAAATTCTTGGTATGCAACATTTAAGGAGACTTTAAAATTTAAAATAAAGTCTCCCCATTCTAGCCTATGAAGGCCATTTACTACAATGAGGGAAAAACGAATTTGGCTGTTTTTACCTCACCAGGGTTTATAAATCTATTTTTATAAAGTCCCTGCTTATAGTTACATGGCACCCAGCCCTAGGGGCACATAGGGCACACCTTAGGGGTGACTTATATGTAAAAATAAGGTAGTTTAAGACTTTGGAACTACTTTTAATTCCAAAGTCGAATTTGCATATAACTTTAATTTAAAAGCAGCCAGCAAGGCAGGCCTGCCTTTACAATGACACTGGGCACCTCAGCAGTGCACTACCTATGCTGTGGTCCCTAAACCTACATGCCCTACCATATACTAGGGACTTATAGGTAGGTTAACTTAGCCAATTATAATTAGCCTAATTTGCATATTGATTTTACACAGAGCACAGGCCCTGGGACTGGTTAGCAGTACCCAGGGCACCATCAGAGTCAGGAAAACACCAGCATAAAGTGGAAAATGGGGGCAAAAAGTTAGGGGGCCTCTGCAATCAGCCCTGTTTTCTCACACCATGCCACCCCAGTTTAGACCCAGCCATATGCGAATCAGTCTTGACCCTGTTTCTCATGGGAACAGTCCAGCCCGAACTGCCAGGCCAGGTTCTCCCTGGACGGGAAACAGGCATCCTGACACCGGTTTCAGGGTTTCATCCTTCATCAGCCAGGCTACCTTGATCCCAGTGGCATAGTGAGCCCGGGACCAACGTCAGAGCATACTCGGCGCACTTATGGGGGCCAAAGCAAAGCAAAACACAAATGATGGATGGAATGCAGAACCATTCAAACATTCACCCCAGTCACAGATCTGGGTTTAACCCCTCATTCTTTTGCTCCCCATGCCACCCCAGTTTAGACCCAGCCATATGCAAATCAGTCTTGACCTGTTCCTCATGGGAACAGTCCAGCCCGAACTGCCAGGCCAGGTCCTCCCTGGACCGGAAACAAGCATCCTGGGACCGGTTTCAGGATTTCACCCTTCATCAGCCAGGCTAGCTTGAATCCAGTGGCATAGTGAGCCCGGGACCCACGTCTGGGCATACCCGGCGCACTTATGGCGGCAAAAGCAAAGCGAAACACAAATGATGGACGGAATGTGGAACCAATCTAACATTCATCCCCAGTCACAGATCTGGGTTTAATCCATCGTTCTTCTGCTCACCATGCCACCCCAGTTTAGACCCAGCCATATGCAAATCAGGCTTGACCCTGTTCCTCATGGGAACAGTCCAGCCCAAACTGCCAGGCCAGGTTCTCCCTGGACCGGAAACAAGCATCCTGGGACCGGTTTCAGGGTTTCACCCTTCACCAGCCAGGCTAGCTTGAATCCAGTGGCATAGTGAGCCCGGGACCCACGTCTGGGCATACCCGGCGCACTTATGGCGGCAAAAGCAAAGCGAAACACAAATGATGGACGGAATGTGGAACCAATCTAACATTCATCCCCAGTCACAGATCTGGGTTTAATCCATCGTTCTTCTGCTCACCATGCCACCCCAGTTTAGACCCAGCCATATGCAAATCAGGCTTGACCCTGTTCCTCATGGGAACAGTCCAGCCCAAACTGCCAGGCCAGGTTCTCCCTGGACCAGAAACAAGCATCCTGGGACCGGTTTCAGGGTTTCACCCTTCACCAGCCAGGCTAGCTTTAATCAGGGGTCATAGTGAGCCCGGGACCCACGTCTGGGCATACCCGGCGCACTCATGGCGGCAAAAGCAAAGCAAAACACAAATGATGGATGGAATGCGGAACCAATCAAACATTCACCCCCAGTCACAGATCTGGGTTTAATCCATCATTCTTTTGCTCACCATGCCACCCCAGTTTAGACCCAACCATATGCGAATCAGTCTTGACCCTGTTCCTCATGGGAACAGTCCAGCCCGAACTGCCAGGCCAGGTTCTCCCTGGACCGGAAACAAGCATCCTGGGACCAGTTTCAGGATTTTACCCTTCATCAGTCAGGCTAGCTTGAATCCAGTGGTATAGTGAGCCCGGGACCCACGTCTGGGCATACCCGGCGCACTTATGGTGGTAAAAGCAAAGCAAAACACAAATGATGGACGGAATGCGGAACCAATCAAACATTCACCCCAAGTCACATATCTGGGTTTAATCCATCGTTCTTTTGCTCACCATACCACCCCAGTTTAAATCCAGCCATATGCGAATCAGTCTTGACCCTGTTCCTCATGGGAACAGTCCAGCCGGAACTGCCAGGCCAGGTCCTCACTGGACCGGAAACAAGCATCCTGGGACCGGTTTCAGGGTTTCACCCTTCATCAGCCAGGCTAGCTTGAATCCAGTGGCATAGTGAGCCCGGGACCCACGTCTGGGCATAACCAGCACACTTATGGCGGCAAAAGCAAAGCAAAACACAAATGATGGACGGAATGCGGAATCAATCAAACATTCACCCCCAGTCACAGATCTGGGTTTAATCCATCGTTCTTTTGCTCACCATGCCACCCCACTTCAGACCCAACCATATGTGAATCAGTCTTGACCCTGTTCCTCATGGGAACAGTCCAGCCTGAACTGCCAGGCCAGGTCCTCCCTGGACCAGAAACAAGCATCCTGGGACCGGTTTCAGGGTTTCACCCTTCATAAGCCAGGCTAGCTTGAATCCAGTGGCATAGTGAGCCCGAGACCCACGTCTGGGCATACCTCTAAGAGGAGGCAGGGTTAAGTCTTATAAATGATAAGACTTGTTTCTCTTAAAATCTTTACAAAATATTATAATTCTACAAATTATAGTGTTTTTGAAAAATAAAACATTTTCACTGGACTTACCTGTTGTATTTTGGCATGCTGCAAATACTTTTGTCTCAAGTGGCAGAAAAGGTTAACAGCGCCATTTTGTCTGAAACCAGGTCGGAATGGGGGATTATAAAGGAAAGATGAACTGCCGCTGGATTGCTTTAATATTACAGGTGTGTAGTTATCCTTTCAATACACCTAGAATAGATTCCTAGAATAGAGATAATGAAGTCCTTCAACTATTTCTAAGGTGGCATCAGGAGGGTTTCTTTAAAGAGTACACTGCCATTGGGGGCTTGCTGAAAATGCACCCTGATTCAGTGAAAGATGCGAAAAAAGCACGCAACTAGAACATATTCCATATTGCACGAAAATGTCTCCTTGACAGGCCATGGAAAAGTAACAAATAAAAGAAGTCTTGCAGTGTTGGGCGAAGGAATTTTATTCCCCTCAAGATTCAAATTACAATAATAAAATGTGCTGTCAGATAGTCAGAAAACATTATTTCGGCCCAAAAAGGCCATAAAAGTCAAAATACATGTAGTATATTGTGCTGTCATGAGTGGAACAGATCTCCTTACAACCCTTTGGAAACAAAACTGTGCTTACCAGCAGGTGTTTCCATCATTTTTAGACTTGCAGAGAAAGGTTTCAGTGCCTTGGAGAGTGCGTTCACTTGCAGTTCTTGCAAACACCATGGGTCCCGTTACAAAAATACCATAAAAGTACTGGCAAAGATATAGATCTAATCCTAAATTTATTTAAAGAGTTTAACTTTTTACCTGATCACTGATATTCAGAATAGTACTTCTGAAAAGCTGCACTCACTGAATAGATGTTGCTTTGAGACAGGCAACATGGTCAGGTGAGAACAATCATGGTTCCCATTTACAGTTAATCACAAAGGGGCATATTTAACAGAGAGTTGCCTCGCTCTTGCGCCATGTAACGGCACGCAGGAGCGACACCCCTCCTAAGTTAGATTTATCAAGCCATGCAAGGCCACCATGTGTAGATTTGCTGTCTTGAAAATCTAGAGTAACACAATGCAGCAGAAATCGCTGCGTCACGCTACTCTGCCCTGGGAAAGCATTCCATGGGTGGAGCGTGGGTGTTCCCATGCATCCACCCATGCATTTTGGCTCATTCCTAGATTTACCATGACTGGTAGACCTTGGAACGTGCCAAAATCATATTCCCCAGGTGAGCCGTAACAAGAAGTATCTTTATTTCTCCTCATTACTTCCTCTTTTTATTTATGCTGCATATTGAGCACACATAAAAACAGGAACATGCTTCTCAGGAATGTTTTTGTACAAGAAGGTATCCTTTCCTGCATAAAACAACCCTGTCTACAATGAAGGCACCCTTGCACCAGGGTGCAAGTGTGTCTGCATTGGCACTAGACAGCACATTGTGCGCCATTGCATGGAAAAGACAGGAATGCGCTGTACAGTGTTAAGTATAGCACATTCTTGCCTTTTCCCTGTCACGCAGCGCAGCAAGATGAAATGCTGCGCTGCGTGATTATTTGATAAATATGCCCCGATGTGTACAATGATCAGGTTGAAGGGCTGACAGAAAGAGTGCTAATGGTGTGTATTTTTGCACTGTAAAACGTGTTTTGCAACATTGATTCTACGTACAGGTTTTGCAGATCCACATGATGTGTTTCATTCTTGGTTGCACACTTTGAGAAGGATCAATTGTGTGAATTTCATGATATTACCCTATTCCTGTTAGTGGCTCAAGACAACTGTGGAGTAAGTACCCAGACGCCAGGAAGATCAGAAATTATGCTCACTCCGGTGTGTCTGGTTCTTGTGGTGTGTCTCAGCATTGATTGGCTTTTTATGAACCAAGACGCATTAAAAATGTGGTTACGTGTACGCAGTCAAGTGATTCAATGCCTTTCAATGAAAGGATGCTGGTATACCAAGATGCAGGTCAGACAGGAAGGTGGGTATATTCGTCATTTCTGAACTCTGTGGCTGATGTAAGAAGGTTTGGTCGCCACTGCTTTGTTACCAGGCCTCTTTTCTGCACTCTGGCCGATGTACAAATCAGTGGCAATAAAATGTTGACATTTGCAGCGAGTCCAAAAAAGCCTTCTGTCATTAAACTGCAAGCCTAAGGATTATTTTTGTAACTAGTTACCCACGCTGGTAAGGATTCCTATGAGGGACAGCGACGCAGGTTTAAATTCCTGAGGGGGACAGCAGACTACCATTGCTGTATTAGTATTCAAATGATGACGGAATGCTTACTGTTTTAATGCTGGAATTAAAAAATGAAATAGACATTCAGCAAATGGCATTGGAAGAGGCATTCAGCGGTCCCTTGGAGCACTGTCTCCTGCTCCCTCGCTGCCCGAACTATGATTCACAGGGTGGAATCAGTCTGTCATGGAAAGCTAATCACTACCACCTGCTGTGACAGGTCTGTCACCTGTCAAGGGTTTGTCACCGCAATTCTGCTGATAAAGCATTGATACGTTGCAGGGTGAATAGGAAGTAGGAAGGAGACAGCTCTATCTCTCCCCTTTCATCTTTTGATTCACACGGGGCCTCAAAGTGTACTGAAAACATTTCCAACAATAAACATTGCAGCTTGCTTTTCATTGGTTGCAATAAAGTGTGATTTTGCAAATTGCAGGCTTTGCGACTACGAAAGAGTTTGAAACATCAGTTCATGTAATCCTTGACTGAGGGAGCAATTCGTGCAATTCTAGCAACAGGCTATATTAATAAATAAGAGTGCCTGCAACAATAACTTCAAGGACAGCCTTTTCCACTATGCTTCATTTCAACTTTTAATTTAAAAAAAACCCAGAAGGTTTGCTCTGAGAAAAATGTTATAACTTTGTATGAACCGAAATTGCACACGTTTGGTATACCCTACCTTATCTGCCAGAATTGTACTCATGCACTAGGGTCTCCTATTTTTATTGAAAGTATTACCTCTTCCATTGCTTAACTGTCCATATTCTTAGCTCCCAGTATCCATCATATTGATCTTTTGGGCATTTAACACATATCTTTGGTGGCCATATTTACAAAGTGGAACAATGCAGGCATAGCGTCACTTTGTAACCCCTTGTGCCACATTATTCTTGTGCCAGGCATAATGAATGCAAGGGGGGCATTCAGCTACAGGGAGGCCCAAAATAAGGATGCAGTGACATTTGCAGCATTTCACTATGCCATTTTGTCTGTCATTTTTAATGCCTGCTCAGAGCAGGCATTAAAATGATGCACCCATTTTAATCAGTACGCCTCCCTGTGCATGCTACACTAGCTTAAAAAAATTGACATTATTGACCTACTGACCACCATGGTGTGCCATATTGTAACTATCTGCGCAACCATGGTGTCGTAATGTGGGGCAGGGGCAACCAAAGAAAAGTGGTGCAAA
This sequence comes from Pleurodeles waltl, assembly GCF_031143425.1. Taxonomy (NCBI): domain Eukaryota; kingdom Metazoa; phylum Chordata; class Amphibia; order Caudata; family Salamandridae; genus Pleurodeles; species Pleurodeles waltl. The sequence continues at coordinate 1,083,677,210 of NC_090444.1, read as the reverse complement.
GAGACCGATGCACCACTTTCTTGTAAATATACCCTTAAGGATTTTATGATATACATGCAAGAAGTACTTATCTTGTACTAGGTTTTGAAATCTGTGTACAATTGTTGGTAACTGACCAAACTAAAATCAACATGATTAATTCAATACAATCCCATTCCAGCCCACTGCCCAAACTCTGAATTAGATCGAACTATCTTCAAATTGTGTAGCATTGGCCTACACCATTTTTTTTTCTGATCTGTTCTCAAAAAGAGTAATCAATAATAATACACATCACCCCTGTCAACAGCAATCTAAAAGACAAATTAAAAGGGTCCATCCTTATTTCTTTAATAAGAAGGATGCAAAGCAATTAACATTATGTTAAGCTTTTATATTTGCTACACATATTACATCTTCCACAAAAAACTATGAAGAACTGGAATGAAATCTGTCACTCTACATCTGAAGAGGATACCCCTCATATGTTGATAAACTACAGAAATCAAAAATATTTTAAGTTATCTTCTTGCATATTTATTAAACTTCAGTATGCCAAGGTGTTTTACTTTCAGAGCTTCAGGTGGAAATATGTGCACTCATCCAGGGCTGAGCAAAAATAAGTCTTGGCTAAAATTATTTTAACCAATGAATGTCCATAGTCATAATGGGTACATAGCCCAGACCATAAAGGTGTAAAGGTGTCTGGCAAGGGTGGTTCATGGCAGTATACTCAGATTTCAAAGCAGTTCTTTACCAAGAGCACACCAGCAACAAACCAGATTCACCGCACCTATCATCATCATTTTTTCTTTTTAACAATGAAATGGACTCCATTTTAAGATTTTCAGCGATCAGTAAATGGGCAAAGTAGTCTCACCATAATAGTGACCTATGTTTGATATATTTTAACTGTTAGAAATGGGGTCTTTGGATGTCAGTCAGGTTACCCCTAGTCCAAGCAAGGACCTCTCTAGTCAGGGTAAAGGAGAATCACCCTCAGTTAACCCCCGCTCACCCCCTTGGTTGCTTGGCACAAGCAGGCAGGTTTAACTTCAGAAGCAAGGTGTAAAGCATTTGTACCAATACAAACAGTAACCCAGTGAACCACCACAAAAGGACACAACACAGGTTTAGAGAAATAGGTGATATTTATCTAAACAAACCAAGACCAAAACGATAAAAATCAGACATACACAAGTCAAGTTATGAATTTAAAAAGAGTATTAAATCCTTTAGAAAACAGTGAGAACGCTGTTATTGCACAAAAGTACCTGGGAAGCGTTAAAATAAAGCCGCACAGGTGAGTGGGCATCGGAAAAGGCCAGCGATGCGTTCATTTCTCACTCACAAGCAAGACCGTGCATCGTTCCTCCTCCGGTCGGCATGCAATGCATCGATCTGGATTGGCACCTCAGGTCCTGGCATGCTTTGTGTTGATTTTCCACGCCCAGCAATGTTGCTTTGAAATCCGGTCGCACGGTGTCAAGAAACCGCGCTGCATGGGGCTTGCGTTGTCAACAGCAGCCGCTGAGGGTGTTGTGCATCATTTCTCCAGTCGCGTTGTGTCGATCTTCCAGTCGCGATGCAGGTGGACTGTCGATTTTAGATGCGCGTCTGGCAGAGTTCCATTTATCAGCCGCGGGGCAGGTCGTGCATCGAAAGATTCCCCACACGGCGGTGTTTGCGTCTTTTTATACCCCTTTCTCCCTTTGAAGTAGGCCTATTTCAAAGAGAAGTCTCTGTTGTTTTCAAGATCCTGCCTTGCCCAGGCCAGGCCCCAGACACACACCAGTGGGTTGGAGACTGCAGGTGTAAGTGACCATTCCTCCCCTCCCCTCAGCCTAGATGGCCCATCAGGATATGGAGGCTACACCCCAGCTCCCTTTGCGTCACTGTCTAGAGGAGAGATGCAAACAGCCCAACTGTCAAACTGACCCAGACAGGGAATCCACAAACAAGCAGAGTCACAGAATGGTTTAAGCAAGAAAATGGCCACTTTCTAAAAGTGGCATTTTCAAACACACAATCTAAAAACCAACTTTACTAAAAAATGTATTTTTAAATTGTGAGTTCAAAGACCCCAAACTCCACATGTCTATCTGCTCCCAAAGACAATCTGCGCTTTAATAATATTTAAAGGGGGCTCCCATGTTAACCTATGAGAGAAATATGCCTTGCAACATTGAAATCCGAATTTAGCAGTATTTCACTGTCAGGACATGTAAAACACTTAAGTACATGTCCCACCTTGAACATACACTGCACCTTGTCCATGGGGCTACATCGGGCCTACCTTAGGGGTGCCTTACATGTATAAAAAGGGAAGGTTTAGACATGGCAAGTGGGTACACTTGGCAAGTCGCCTTGGCAGCTTAAAACTGCACACACAGACACTGCAGTGGCAGGTCTGAGCCATGTTTACAGGGCTACTAATGTGGGTGACACAACTAGTGCTGCAGGCCCACTAGAAGCATTTTATTTACAGGCCCTGGGCACTTCTAGTGCACTTTACTAGGGACTTACTAGTAATCAAATATGCCAATCATGGATAAGCCAACATACAATACAGTTTGCACAGAGAGCGTATGCACTTTAGCACTGTTTAGCAGGGTTAAAGTGACCAGAGTCCTAAAGCCAACAAAAACAGGTCAGAAAATAATAGGAGGAAGGAGGCAAAAAGATTGGGGATTACCCTGCAAAAAAGGGGCCAAGTCCAACATTAACCCATTCATTCCTGCACACAGCTGCACTCATGTATTGCTCCCTCCCTGTGGTATGTATTCACTCAGGAGTCTGATCGTAGGCAGTCCAGCTAAAGACGTTCCATGAATGGGCCTGATAAGAACCTGAAAACCATGAGGACCAACAGCCCAGCCATATTGGACATCAGTGATATTGAATTGAAAATAGACTACAGATCTACAAAGTACAGATAAAAGGAAGGGGCATTTTTGACCTGTGCTAATAAGGTAGTGTTTGCTCTAAAGTTGTTTTACCACGGTATTGTATAAACAGGATTCTGGAGGTGGATATGTGATTGGTCCATGTGTGCACATGTGGTGTGTGACATTTTGTTGTGCTGGTAATGCATTATGTAGTGCTTTGTGCTGCAGACTTTCCATGTTGCATTTTTGCAATGTAAATGTGTATTATTCTGGAGATTTTGTGTTGAGTACTATTTTGACTGTTTTTGTGAGGTGCCATGTTATGTTGAATAGTTCTGTTATGTTGTTTTGAGGTTGTTATTCTGATATGTTTAATTGTTTACTTTAGATATGCCACCAACTTATGCTATACTTCCAACCAAAAGTAGCAAACTCCTTGACTTTCCTGTGACTAGCGACCATTTACCACTTTCGGAGTTGGTAAAATAGTGCTGATCCAGCTCTGCAACATCTTAAGACAGCACGTCAGTCCAAAACTTGACTACTGCCCGCACCCACTTTAATTGATTTATGCTAAAGAATCACACTCCATAATGCAATGTACATTGAGCCTATCAACATGAATAAATGTGCAACCTCCAGATTATTGACAACCTTGATTCTAACACTCACCCACTGAGCCATCACAATAGTGAACTATGTTTTCATATCCTACTGTGGCAAACCACTTCAGCATTTGTGTTATGATTTTACTAACAGAGCCACAACGTTCAATGCTTTTTAACAGCATGTGCTATAGGAGATGCCCTATAAAGCAACAATACAGGTTTGCAGTTTCCACATTCACATGTCTGCAGCTAAATAGGGTGCATAATGTAATACGCCTAGGTGAAATTTTAAGATTCACTGACAAATGCTCAACTGCACCTATAGAGTGTATAATCTCTATCTATATTCCATCTCCTTCTTTATTATTCCTCCCAGTCACAGCTCATTCATACTGGCTGCGCACCCAACAGTGCCCTCCTCACATCCACACCAAATTCCACTATATTTACCAACCTTCAGGTAAAAATCATGCCTTCACTGAGAAGATCATTCAACGCATCCTGGGAAAACAATCATCTTTATCCAAACACATCTTTCTCTGAGACTTCAACTTACTTGGGATGACTAAAATATCTATATTCCTCACACATTCGGAAACACCAAGAAGCCACTTGGGTAGTGTACATCGACCTTTACAAAAATAAAAATAAAATCAGTCAAGAAGTATCCTGATTGATTGATTAATACTGATCAATACTAACATAAACTGATAACGGATGGGTGTACCCCAAATAAACTGAAACTCCAGAAATCCAAACCCATTGCTTGTTGGTTCTTGTAAAAAACCTGTGTGAACAAGAAAAGCTGTTCTCGTAGCAGCTTATCAGAGAGGGTACTTAAACCCATCTGTGCAAAACAATGAAAATAATTTTGCAAAACCATTACAAAATGCAGATTGTATAGCAGTTTCAGTGACTTTATCATGGCATCCATCATAAAGGAAATCAGTAATTTCTTTGTACCTTGTTCCATTGAGAGGATGTAAAGCAGTGGTCAGCTTGACTGCCTCTGGAGGGGAAACACCCGGAACAACGACTCCGAAACCACGAAGTCATGAAAAACGAAAGCGAAACAACGCTTTCGTTTTCCACGACTTCCTGGTTTTGGTACCTTAACCACGCATGTCTAAACCACGTACATGCGTGGTTAAGGTACAGAAGAAGGGAGTCGGAGTCGACGCAGTGAAGGAGGAGGTAAGTTGGGCTGGAACTGGGGCTGTTTTTTGGGGGGGATCAGGTGATTAGGGTTTAGGGGGAGGGGGTTCAGGGTTTAGGTTTAAGGGGTGGGTTGGGGGGTTGGGGTGTTTAGGTTTTAGGGGTGGGGTGGGGACCTGGGGTATTTTTAGTTTTTGGGGTGGGGTTGGGGTGTTTAGGTTTTAGGGGTGGGGTGGGGTGGGGACTTGGGGTATTTTTAGGGTGATTAGGGTTTGGGGGAGGGGAGTCAGGGTTTAGGTTTAAGGGGTGGGGTGGGGGTTGGGGTGGTTTAGGTTTTAGGGGAGGGGGTTGGGGTTCTAGTAATTTTGGGGGTGGGGGTTGGGGTAGTTGTGGGGATGGGGGTTCGCGGTAATTTTGGGGGGTGGAGGGCTGGGGGGAAGCATGCTGGAACCGTGCATGCTGATCACTAATGCCTTTACAAGGAATGCATTTACAACGGTAAAATTGTTGTAAACGCATTCGTGGTAAAGGCATTAGTGATTAGAACAAGGTCATTGTTCCGACCTCGTTGTTGAGCCACGGGTGCTTGAAGCACCCTTGGTTCCGACATATAACCCCTCTGGAGTCACAGATCTGGGTTCGAGCCGTGGTGTCAGCGCTATGTCCTGTGATTCTGGGAAAATCACTTTATTTCTCCTTGCCCATGGTCATCACTTTGAGACTCTCACGGGTGATAAGCTGCGCTATATAAATATACATTTCATTATCTACAGTGTCAATGTGATAGATGCATATCTATCTCAAAGAGCAGTTCCAGAATGTCTTAAAAAATTGCCAGGCATGCCCCCTTTTTTAAAAAACTAGGAGCTGATGCCAAAGACATGAAAAACTACAGAATAGCTTCAAAGATACCCTCATGGTAAAAGCCATGGTAAGCTTAATCAAGAATGAGCTGAATTAAATTGTTACTTATAGCAATCTTCTGGATGCACTCTCTTTTCTAGGCTAAGATGTTTGTCTCATCCTCCAGGATTTCTCCAAAGTGTTTGCAGCCACCCATCTAGGCTTCTAATTCTATTGGATAATATTCAGAGGATTTGTATTTAGATGATGGTATTAAAAGATTTATAATTAGTGGCAAATAATAAAGATCCCCAACTCTGGCTGCAACTCTACTCCTGCCCAACAGAATTTCCCACAATAAAATCTTTATGCCACAGAGTAATTTTATTTAAAGACAAGCCTTCAACAATGTTCCATCTTTCCATTTGAGATTAGGTCCTTTATTTATGTCTTCCAGTACTTGCCCATTATTGTCTATATGCTTGTCATGTTCAGAAAATTATAAATAGGTCCTGCATTGATGGCATTGATTAATAGCATTTGCTGCCTCAAAAATATTTTTTAAATAAAGCACTTTTATTCAAAACAACCATAACATGTATTGAGTCTTTCTATAGCACTCTTCAGGCCAAAAAATGCAGCCACAGGACAAACCACAAGATGTCCATGGATATCAGCTGAAAAGCATCTAGCTTAAAGCTTTTTAAAAATATTTTCTGGCATCATGTTTTTAATGACCTATGTGACTTACTGCAATGTTTTCTTTGAGTGTTTCTAGGGGGGCTGATCCAGTCCCTGCAGCCCCCACAACAGTTAAACAAATACTTGTGTTTCCCCTGCCCCTTCTAGAGGCATCAAAATGGCAAAATAATGCAGTTAGAGGGTCATTGCAAGGCATTATGGGGTGTACTGTGACAAAAGGAGTGAATATGAAATGAGTGGATACTCCGCTCATTTCATGTTCACTACTTCTTCGTTTTTGTTATATTTTTCTTTTTCCTTGGATGCCCTGTCGCACCCAAGACATACAGCAACAGTGAAAAAACTATAGAGGGTCGTGGGGAAGGCCTAAGGCCCTGCAAACTTGCAAGCTTCACAGCCATAACTCATCCTGGGTGCCAGCAATCCTGTGTTGTTTTTATACAGTGGGTGTCTCAATCCCACATGGGGTACTGAAAAACTCTAAAAAGTTGCGAGCTGCAAGGGGTGGCCCATTGCCCCTGTTGTCCTGCTGGCTCCTCAGCCAGCACCTGTAGTGGGTGTGGGTGGGAGCTGGCAATACCAATTTTTTTAGTGGGTGCCCTGGTCCCGCCTGGGGCACCCACATCACCAAAAGCCCTTTGGGGCTCTAGGAATGCACCCATTGCCCCCACAGCATCGCCAGGTCCCCTGCCAGCACCCTTTCTGCATTAGTGGTTGGCTCCAGCCTAGCAAAAGCAGCTTTTGTGGATTTCTGTGCAAATACTAATGTTAAGTTCTCATGTAGTGCTATTTACAAGTTTCATTATAAACTGGTTGTTTATAAAATTCAGCTATTTATTTCCATAAATTCAGTGAAAAATCCGATACATTGTACATTGCTTTAGATTGTACAAACTATGGGTGACTCACAGATGGTTCAATTTAAAATGTGAATGTAGGCATTATTAAATTAGTGTAAACCATTTTTCTCATTTTAGGAATATGTGTAGGGCACTTTTTCATACTATGGAGTGTTGTCAATATGGCCTGGATGTGCATGACTTCTTATTGGATAGTGTACAGATGTAAAGTCATTCACTTAAAATTGTATATTAGGGTGCGTGGCTTGCCTGAGAAAGATGGTGGAGGCACTTTGAGTGTGCTCCTGGCCATTCCTACTATCCTTTGCTATCTACGCCACCATGTGCTGCTCTGACATGGAAAGACCTTCACTGTAGCTCCGGGGATGAGCTGGCCAGGGCTGACTTGCTTGGGCTTTTTCAGCGAGCTGATAGGGGGCCCAACAGCCTGAGTAACTGACATGGCCTGAAGACGAGGCCAGACACCTGCACCTGCTTCCGAGACATTGAATACAGAGGAGTGCTGGGGCTGAGAAAGTGCTACCATTCTGCCCCTCCTGATGACAGTTCTGCGAGATAGGTGTAGGAGGGTGACCTGGCTGCTGCAGCAACACCTGACAGGGCCTCAGCGGGCTCAAGACCTGACATAGCCCAGGGATGCAGCGTAGTGCCCATGCCTGCTCCAGGGACTATGGAGCTGGCCATGTGCTCCCAGGCTGATGAAGTATTCGCGCTCTATCCCTTCCATGTGGAAGCTGTGTGGGGTGGAAGTGGACAAAAGGACTTGAGGTGGTCTGAAGGTGGCCCTGCTCCGCCATACAGTGAACATATATGAGACCAGGAGGGTGACAACTGAGCAGAGGGAGTGCATATGATGTGGGGGTCATCTGGCAGGGGGAAGATGACCATCCCTACGCGCTGTGAGGTGCATAGTGCTCCCCAAGGGCTTGTGGTCAGAAGAGGAGTGAACACTGCTGGATCACTGTACTCAGAGGTGTGGCACAGACCTGTCTTGTTCACCCTTCCCCTGCCCTGTAGACGTCACATGCACCAAAGACGCTCTGGTACATCGGGATTCTGCCGCAGAGACTTATCTGGAGGGGGAACAGAGATTACTTGGCCTGAGGCATTGACTGGACTTTCTTCTGTGGTGTGAGGGTGGGAGGCCTCAAGCTTTTCATGAGTGTTACCAATGACCGGTCATCTAGAACTGGACTCATGTACCTAACGCTGCCTTTACTTGGAAGACACTCTTGTAGTGTATTGGCATGAGAGCCCACTGGTAGACTCTCAGGGGGAGGATAAGAGAACTCATTCCTGGCACTGCTATTACCTGTGGTGGGTGGGAGACAATAAGCAGGCTATATATTGACCCTACACTTACCACAGGCCTCACTGACCCAACTTACCCAGATGCTTGGGGACCAACAGCCTCTGGGGGTGCTGAGCTCAACCTGGAAGGTACTCTGGCTGCTCATGCTATTCTTCTCGATGGTGGCAAGTGGGCCGGATGGCAGTTGTCTCTGATGCACTACTGAATCTCACCTCCAGAACTCTGACCAGAAGTCACCACACCCCACGCCATTGGTAAGAACAAAGGGTCAACGGCACATGCCCAAACCAAAAAAGTTAGATTCACCACCAATCCCAGATTTAACGAGACCCAAGAAGCAGTCCCCTCGCAACAGAGCCCAACGGAGCCCACAAACTTTGCTGACGTATTGAAAGCCACCATGGGAGGTGTTAGAAACCAAGAAAGGAGATGTCAAGCTGGATGTCACACTTATCTGCCAAGATTTATGGAATATGACCCACAGAGTTACTGAAGCGAAGGTGGATGATGTAACCTCCCTCAAGGCAAATGTGACCAAACTTCTGTCTTTCACCTCCACACTCAAGAAAAGTGCTGAAAATGTAGAGAACAGATTGAGGCACAACAATCTATGAATTGTGGACTTCCAGGAAGGATCAGAACCATCAGACCCTGCAAATGTATTGCGAGACAGGCTGCAATCATGGCTTCCTATGACTCCTTGCCCTGTCTGTAACAGATAGGGTACATTGATCCCTGGCCTACTCCTAGTGAAACTTGGGGTGATGAACAATGGTCATTCCCACTTCTTTGATGCCCAAGAGGCAGCTTGGTAGTGGACTGAAAAGCTGTCCGTGCAACGACCTGCCACTGACACTGGGACCTTCCCTGGATCAAGGGTCTCCACATGTCCTAAACCTCAGAGATCTACATAAAGCCAGCACACTAGATCTTGCAGAACATGCAGTTAATCCTTGGGTTCCTCAGACTCATCCGACGTTAAGCCTCGATGGTGCAGAGAGGCCACCATTCCGGGATCACCTGGGAGCGGTCTGACAGATAAGGAAGGATTAGACCAGAAAGCAGACCCAAGAAATTAGTTACTGACAAGTAAAACGACAATACAACCATGGAAGGCCATGTATGGACAAGCAGTGCTGATGCACTCTACACAGATTCACATAATTCAGGGTAGCCACAATCATTGAACAATTTAGACTCTGCTTGTAGGGGTTAAATGTGAGGTTTGGGTAGTCTAGGTCAACAGATGCTTTGAGGGTGAACCGCCCCTTGCTTTCTTCTGCTTCTTTTTGGTACAACTGTCTTGATGAATGTTGGTCCACCACACACATGCTGCTCTTGCACCAATGGCCTGTGACTTCTCTACTCTAGTGGTTCATGACCTTCCTCCTACACAGCAGTCCGTACTCTCAGGGAGAGACCCCACATCATATAAACTAACAATGGCCCATACAGCCTTGGCCTGGAATGTAAACGGACTCCTAGACTGCATTAGGTGCAAAACAGTTCTCGGCTACACCAAACACCTCCATCCCTCCAACCTACTGTTGCAAGAAATACACATTATCAGTTCAAACTGCCCTTTCCTGAAGAGATTTGGATATGACAAGGTCCACTACACAAGATTTGCTAGAGGTCCTAGAGGTGTGGCCTTACTTTTACATACGTCTTTTACTCTCTTGCTTGCCTGTACACTTATGCACCCCCCTGGTCAGATATGTGGTGGTGAACAGCATACTCAAGGGGCACCCATACAAAATTCTAAGGCCCATATTTATACTTTTTTGGCGCCGCATTTGCGCTGCTTTTTGACGCAAAAACGGCGCAAACGTACAAAATACAATTGTATTTTGCAAGCTTGCGCTGTTTTTGCGTCAAAAAATGACGCCAATGCGGCGCTAAAAAAGTATAAATATGGGCCTAAGTGTCTCTATTCCTCCACACATTTCCACCCAAACATGTGCAGGTCTTGATGAGGTGATCTTGGCCTTCCCTGTAGGCACCACTTTTGTAGAAGGAGACTTTAATGTCACACTGCACCCTGAAATAGATAATGCCAGCACCACAATGAAGCACCATGAAACACAGGCAAGACAATTTAAAAGGTGGATGGAATTCCTAGGCCTGTGTGATATTTGGCAGATCTGGCAACCTTGTATTGAATATATACACACATCTGCGTCACACAAGGCACTTTCACGTGTAGACCTCTTTTTAATGCCTGCAACTGATGTGTTACAAGTTACCCTAGTATACATCTTCCCTAGAGCATGTCCAATCACTTCCTGACTGAACTCCAGATCGGTAATCAGACACACACTACACCCTATGCTGCACCTCAATGCCTGGTTTCTCCAGGATGAGAGATTCACAACACTCCTCACTACAGAATTACAGACCTACTTTGCAGCTAACATTGGGTCCGTAAACTCCGCAAGCATGCTCTGGGCCACAGGGAAGGCTGCAGTGTGTGGGATAGAAAAAGGGCTACATAAGGTGACTTGAAAGAGACAACAACACTTGTCAGACCTGGAGAACTGCATAGCCACGCTGGAACGACAAACTATAACTAACCCCTCTGAGAACCTTAGACCACAATTGGAACTAATGAGTCCTCCTCTTATGGAGATTGCACTAGAAGAGGGTCAGAAGTGTTTGAGGGCGTCCACCTCGCAAGGCGATGAGTCTGGGGACAAATCAGGGGAACTCCTCTACTGACTGGCTACGAAAGAGACAGCGGTCAGGGCAATTCGAGAAATCCTTGATCAGGCCAGGGTTCTCCACACCAGCACAGTAGGCGTATCGGTGACATCTGTTGAAAACTATCAGGTGCTATATGCAACCCACTCTTGCCCCCACTGTGAACAACAAGACCCTTCTAACCAGAAATACCACTTTTTTGGCTCTCCCTTCGAGACCGAGCAGATCTTGACAAGATCCATTAGCATGGAGGAAATACAGGAGGAGGCCATATCTGGGCTTCCATCAGGGAAAACTCCCAAACTAGATGGATACCTCTTTGAATACTACAGTCCTTTTCTCCCCACACCTCCTTACCACGTGCACGGAGGCAGCTCAGATGGGCCATGTGTTACCGGAGTTAGACGCAGCCACAATTGTAGTGATTCTTAACTCCAAACCCCCCTTTTCATACTGCGACTCTTGTAGACTTACATCCCTTATTAACACAGAAACACAATATTTGTGAAGATAATCACTGCTAGGCTGGAAGGGAGATCTCTGCTTTTGTCCACCTTGACCAGTGCAGGTTTCTGTCCAATCAAAGCACCCAGCACTGTATGTACTGATTGCAAGTCACCCTTAACTGAGCTCATGACATACCAGTGCCTTGAGCAAGGAGTAACCTTGATTTAAAAAAGGTTTTGATTTGGTGGACTCGAGTGCTTCTTCCTGGCAGTGCTACTCAAGATGAGCTTTGGCCCACAGATCTGCACATATTTCAACCATTTTTACTCCCAGTCTACAGCTCAAGTGTTAATTCATAGCACTCTCTCAAACTATTTCTCAATAGGCAGTGCCACCAAATAGGAAAGGATGCCCCTTATCACTCTTTCGTTTGCCCTCACTATTAAACCACTTGCCTGACTGATAAAATGTCATGCTTAGATGTAGGGATAGAGTTGGGGGTGGATCCATGACTGGAAGAATAGCATTTTATACTAATGATGTTTTCCTTTTTTGTGAAATCCCACCTGACAGGACCTAGATGCCTCATCTACAGGCACTCAGGGTGAATTCTTCCAAACCCCTCCTGAAGCAGATGTCTTAATTAGAATTTATTAATGAATGTTTATGTATTTTGAATAATGACTTATGTAGAAAATGAATAATGTAGAGAAAAATAATGCACACGTTTGAAAAAGTGACCTCGAAGAATGGCCACCAATGTTCACGAAATGTACTCATTAATGATTAATACTAATGAAATATTGAAAATGTATTAGATTAATGTAGTAATATGTCATATTGAGGGTTATGAAATATGCTTTAGTTTATAAATTGTAAGCCTTAACTTAGTGAGTGTCTTGGCCTAGTTTTGCCAGGCCACATGCATAAGCTGTACTTCTCAGCATTTAATAGAAAATGCTGACAGAGTGAACTAACTTTGAAATGTTCATTGTTTTAATAAAATGCTTAGCAGAAGCTTTCCATGAGAACCAACTAACAGGAGACAGTGTCCTAAAATGTGTAACAAGCTGTGTGTAATGTGTGTGATAAGTACTTTCCCAGGATGCAAACAATGAAGAAACTGACTGGGGAGAAAGATGCAACAAATATGATACCTGACGAGCCAGATGATGAGAATATCGTAAAGCAGACCAATCAACGTTGTGTGAAGGGTGAAATATTAGAATTCATAGATTTGGGATATAAATACTATTGGGTAGTGTCTAAACATATGATTAATTGACCAATAGGGAATTAGGGGATAGTTTGGGTGACTTTGATATAACAACGCAACAGAGAAGAATTATTCAGAATTAGGGAATTATTGCGATATTGAGAAGGAGAAGAAGAGACTCAAGATACTGTCATTGGGCTCATACTCTCTGACTGAGAGCCTGATGCTTTGCTGATCGACTGATGACCTGAGGGCAAAGACTGTTTCTGTTTGCTGACCCATACCGTGGATAGGAAGATATGACAATATGACTTAAATACATTTTTGTGCCTTTTCTTTCTAGGTACCAACTGCTCTGTTTCAATAGTTTTCTTAGCTAGATGTTTTCCTAAATTGTGTTCTAAATTGTTTTGCATGAAGCCCCACATGCTGATGCTAATCTGGGTTAGTTGAGGCTATGTACATGATGAATGACGAATTTCAGGGACAAATGTCTGATGAGCTATCTTGCTGAACTCTATGTATCATAAATCACTCTTGCAGCTGACTCTGCTATTGATCTGTACTGATGCCTTAGAATGTGTTGTGATTCAAGCCTTGGTTAGATTGCATTTCTTTCATCGTTTTGGTCAACCAGTATTGTTCCTACATGTGTTTCATTTGATTTTGAGATGAATCTACATGACTTTAGCATTGTTAATATAAGGGAAATAAACTTACTAAACGTTTACTAAAGTTGTGGTTATTCATGGCTGAAAAGCCATAGTGCGTGACAATTACTGACTCCAGTGATTTTTGATTATTGATTTGACTAAAGATTATTGAATATTGTGTATTGATTATTGTTTTTGTTCTGGAGCTATGGTAAGAACATCCTGAACGAGTCAAAAGGTTCATCGACCCATACGCGTCCACTTGTAAGTTTACTTAATAAGGACCGACGCGCTAGCAGTTATGATACCAGACTGATGGTTGGTCTCTTTAGGAGCTTGCCATAGGTGCTCAGGATGAAGTGACAGGTGTTAACAGTTGTGATTAAAGACTGGACAGGTATTCCTAGTTATGGTAATAGTTTAAAGATTGACCCGTTTAAGAGTTCACTATTATTGAGATTTGTATTTTTGTTTTCAAAGATGACATTTGTAGAGAAAATGATGTTCCCTTAAGCCCATAAATGGCTCTATCAGATCCTAGATCCTGCTAGCAGTGTTGGGTATGTTCCTAGTGTTCAAGTGATAGAGTGAGAGAGATAGGTTGCGCTTGCACAGCTTATGCAAATCGCAGGTGAATAGTGACATCTATGAGAATTTAGGGAGTTTACGTACTCCAAATGAAGTTTCAGTAGGAGTGTGCGTACTCCATAGTATGAGAGTTGGGAAGTCGTCGAACTTCACATGTGTGTGGCACTTTGTGCTCAAAAAGTGTCCACGTGGTTGATGTACAGATCCTGTGTGGTCTAAGACTCTGGAGTGTATTGAAAAGTGTATGAGACATTTGGTTATATGTTGTAATCTATCTGGTTTAGTAGGTTGCTCAGGCGTGGTCAACAAGTCAGTGTGTGAGTTAAGTGGGCGAGAGAAAATTTTGACTGAGATTTGGCGAGTCCTATGTGCACCAGGACAGACCCATTGATCAGTTGAGAGTAAAATTTGTGGGTCGAATTTTGCTTGCAAATCAAGGAGACCGAGAAAGAGGAATAGCTGCAAGAGCAAAAGGGCCATCAGTGAAAATCCGTAAGGTTCCTGAAGTGACTTTGTTACCTTTCCTGTAGTAAACCATCAGATTTGTTTTGTTTTTTTGTTTTTTTGTTTTTTGTTTTTTGTTTTTGAATTAGTGCTCACATTATTTTGCATTAGTTTTTTGTGGACTGGAGTTTAGGAGGACGAGCTGCAAGAATTTGTCAGCCGCAGTACATGTGAGTGTGACGTCATTGGAGCCACGCTGGGATAAGTTGGTTAATGAGTAGGGTCGAGCACGGATTGGCAGCCGTCTGTGAAAGGGAATTGGTCGAGAATGTGGGTGAAAGGAATCTTGGGAGTAAAAGTAATTTCCTGATTTGAATCAAATAAACAACAGTAGAAAAAATTAAGGCCCTCATTACAACCCTGGCGGTCGGTGTTCAAGCGGCGGTAATGCCGCAAACAGGCCGGCGGAGAAAAAAATTGGATTACGACCGTGGCGGAAACCACCACATAGACAGCCACTTTAACACTCTGACCGCCACGGCGGTACAAACAAACAGCGCGGCGGACACCGCCAACAGACAGGCGGAAGACAATGTACCACCCACCATATCACAAGAGGCCTATCCGCCACCTTTTCTGGGGTGGAACCAACGTGAACAAAAACACGGAGGAAACAGTACACAGAAGGGAAAACACTCACCTCTACACATGCCACGAGGAACCAGGACGCCATGGAGCCCGAACTGCAGATACTGCAGATGATGGTCTTCCTTCTCTTCTATCAGGAGCTCCAACGACGGTGGCAACGACCACGGTGAGTACTGCACCTACAACACAGGGGAGGGGGGAGGGAAAAGAGAGTGACACACACACGCAACACGTAACACCCACCCCCACCCTCACCCACAATAACATTCACACAACTACATGCAGCAACATTACATACACCCCCCCCGGAAGAACGCAAGGACAAAAGGAATTGATTTGAATGAATGTGGTCATGTGGAATCTCATTATCAAAGTTCAAAATCCAGTAAACGCAATTATGTAGACCAACTGCACAAGTCCGGATAGTGCACCAATCATTGTCTGTGGACCACTGGGCCCAAAATGCATGGGTGAAGCCAACACTAGATACCTGACTCCAAACGGAGAGAACACTGAAGGGGCATCAGACCAAAAATATACAGGCACCTCAGGGGGAGGAGGGGCACCTCAGCCAGATGAACGCACAACGCCACTGCTACACGAGGGGGGCTCCATGCCCATTGATATATCCTGGGGAGTGCAAAGCCACAGTCTCTCAAGTCTTTACAGTGGGTGGTTTACCCACTGCTTTATCCTGGGGAGTGCAAAGCCACAGTCTCACAAGTCTTTCCAGTGGGTGGTTTGCCCACTGCTTTATCCTGCGGAGTGAAAAGCCACAGTCCCACAAGTCTTTCCAGTGGGTGGTTTGCCCACTGCTTTATCCTGGGGAGTGCAAAGCCACAGTCTCTCAACTGGATGTCAGTCTCCACTGGTTCTGGAGGGTGTTTTGTGCCCAGAGTGCTTCCTCCTGCCAAGGACTGAGGAAGTGGATGCAGTTCTCCACTGGTTCTGGAGGGGGCTTCGTGCCCAGAGTGCTTCATCCTGCTAAGGACTGAGGAAGTGGATGTAGTTCTCCACTGGTTCTGGAGGGGGCTTTGTGCCCAGAGTGCTTCATCCTGCCAAGGACTGAGGAAGTGGATGCAGTTTTCCACTGGTTCTGGAGGGGGCTTTGTGCCCATAGTGCTCAACGTGCAGTGTGGCCAGTACAATACACTTGCCTGGGTGTGTGTGCCATGAGATTGCCGAGGTACAGGTAGCATGATACGCCATGGAGGCAGAGACATACCCCACACTGCTGTGGCTTCGCATTCCATATGCAGGTGACAACTGTGATGACATGGATGCTTCATGGAAGCTGGCCAGGGTCCTGGAACTCACCACCATCCCCGTACGACTGACCACTGGGGATGGTAGGCATGTCAGCGGTGGTGCCACTATCTGAGGACATCACAGGGCCGCTGGCAGGTCTTGCGGCGGTGTCAGTCATGGCGGTGCTTGCGGCGGTGTCAGTTGTGGCAGTGCTGGCTGCTGGATCTGTGGCGGCGGTGCTGGCTGCGGGGTCTGTGGCGGCGGTGCTGGCCGCGGGGTTTGTGGCGGCGGTGCTCGTGGCAGGGTCTGTGGCGGCGATGCTGGCGGCAGGGTCTGTGGTGGCAGAGCCTGTGGCAGCACCTGCTGAGTGAGAAAGCAGGATGTCTCCTGCAGCCTCGGACGGCTGCCCACTGGGGAAGAGGCCGGGGACTGTCGCAGCAGCTGTAGACGTGCCGGAGGCGGTGTAGGTGGCGGTGCATGTGGCGGTGTTCGCCGCCGTACAGGTTGGTGTGGACGTGGACAGAAGGTGAGACACTGGTCCCTCAGTAGGTGCCACCATGCCCTCTACTGACCTGCCCTTCAGTTTTTTGCCCTTCCCCACCTTTGACGGTGGCGCAGTTGTCTTGCCACTATCCCCTTTCGTTTTCGCTGACCCCTTGGTGGCAGGTGTTTTTGGCTTCTCCCTCCGGGATGTGGGCACCCTTTTATCCTTGGCAGGTGGCGGAATGTCCGTGCCCTAGCTCCGTGGCCTACTGTCAGCCCTGATGGTTGGCGCACTCCATGCCCCGCAGTTGCTGGCACCACTGCGCCTGGGGATGTGGTGGCTGAGGTGCTGGGCTGGGACCTGGAAAGCCTGGCCCTAGGGGAGGGACGGGGGGAGGTGAAGGGAAGAGGTCAAGGTTTGACAGGAAAAGTTTTTTAGACACACTGGGACGGGTAGATGGAGGGGGTTTGGGAGTGCAGGAAGAGGTAGTGGTTGTAGGAGGTGTACGTCTGCTGAGTTTGGGTGAGGGTGCATGGGCTGGAGACTCACTGACACACTGGGAGAGGGCACTGGGAATGTGTGAATGGTAGTGGGGGTGGTGAGTGCACGTGAGCGGTGTGTGGTGATGGGCGTGCTGGTGATGGAGGTAGTGGCTGAGGATGTAGTGCATGCAGGTGTGAGTGGAGACGAGATTGGGAGGGAGGTGGGAGACGTGGAGGAGGGGGACACAGTGAAGGAAGTGGATGTTGGTGTGTGTGCATGGGTATGATACTTCTGTGAGTGCCTGTGGGAAGTGTGGTGCTTATGTTTGCCATGTGCACTCTTGTGAGTTGATGTGTGTGCATGCTGGTCTGATGATGTACTTGGGATAGGCTGAGGTACAGGGGATTGCGTCTGGGTGGAGGAGGTTGGAGGGGGGAGGCTGGACACAGGGACAATGGCTTCCATCAATGCTGAGGCCAGAGCCTGAAATGCTCTCTGTTGGGCTGCCTGCCCAGAAAGAACGCCCTCCAGGTATGCATTTGTTTGTTGCAAATGCCTCTCAACACCCTGGATGGCATTCAGAATGGTAGACTGCCCAACAGTGAGGGATCTCAGGAGGTCAATAGCGTCCTCACTGAGGGCAGTAGGGCTGACTGGGGCAGGGTCTGAGGTGCCTGCTGCGAAGGAGATGCCCACCCTCCTGGGTGAGCGGGCACAGGACACACGCTGAGGGTCTGCTGGGAGGGCGGTGCTGGTAGGGGGGGTGGCAGCTGTACAAGTTGATGCGGTGGGCACAGAGGGGCCCACCACCGCAAGGGAGCTCCCATCAGAGGAGGAGTCGCTGTCACTGGTCTCTGCTCCTGTCCCCGCCGTGGAGCTCCCCTCGCCCTCCGTCCCACTGGTGGCTTCTGACTCTGTTGCTTCACCCTCCAGGGCCAAGAGGGATGCAGCTCCCTCCTGCTCCGGTGCAAATGCTCCTCCACCTGATGATGCTATTGCACACAAGAACAGGGAGACCACAAAAAGGGGGTGAGGGAGACAGGAGAAAGACATGTTCAGTGCATGCAACACCACTACCATTGGTGGACACAACAGACACAGAAGCCCTCTGCACTACGCCATGCACTTATAGTTCCTAGATTAATCACATGCCCATGGGGTACAAGGCCTAAGCCAGATTGCTGCACACCTGGAAGTCACTTGAGCCTGACTAGGTGGAGATGGCTCCAACCACTAGTGGAGGTTGGGGTGCCATATAGCCTGCCTCACAAGGGACCTTGCCTAGCAAGATCGCCCTGGCCTAGGGGAACCCACTGCCCACCTCCCCCACCCAGACACCTCGTAATGCGCACAGAGTCAGCTGAATGAGAGTGTACTCACCCCCTTGTGGCTGCTGTGATGCCCTCAAGCACCCATCCAACTCTGGATATGCCACCGCCAGGATCCGGAACATCAGGGGGGTCATGGTGCGACGGGCACCCCTCCCACGTTGGGAGGCCATCCCCAGCTGGGCTTCCGCTGTCTTCTTGCTCCAGCGGCACAGGTCCTCTGTTCTTTTACGGTAGTGGGTGCTCCGTCTGTGGTGGACCCCCAGGGTCCGGCCGTCCTTGGCGATGGCACGCCAAATAGCCTTCTTCTGGTGGGCGCTGACCTAGAGGAATAGTACAGGGGGAAAGGTAATTCTTTACCGTCCGGACCGTCATACTCATTGGCCCCCGTTCCCACCCTTGCCCTGACACACATACAATCACCGTCCGCACATGCAGGCCTCAGCCCCACCCCATGTATCTTCCATCCACACCACTCTAAACAGGCATTGCCCATGCAGCATGCTCACAGTGTACTCACCTGTTTGTCTGGAGGACAGTACAGTTGTGTGTACTGGGGGAGGACCCCATCCACTAGTTTCTCCAACTCCTCCGAAGTGAAGGCAGGGGCCCTTTCCCCAGACACTGTAGCCATCGTCGCTTCCAGACACAGGTCACAGCAGCACTTGCAGTGTAGGTCCTATCCTGTTGAAGGTCAGGTATCAAGTGAGTGAACAGACAGAAAATGGCAGTCACGTCCGTGGCGGTGCGCACCATCACCGCCGGCGTACATTGTCATTGGCTCCTCGGACCCATAGGGCCCAATGTTAACCAATGCAGAATTGCGCTACGGTCTTCGATCGCCCACCGCGACGTTGTAGAACACCAGCGCAGATACCTCATATCCCCTTGTCCCACCTTACAGGTCAGGCAGCAGCCATTTCAGGAGGCCACATGGCATTAATTATAACTGCGTCACACCAATGTAGGCCTGGAATACCCATAGTTACAGCCACATTGCAGATTAATAAATGTGTGCAAATGACTTTTTGTGATACCTCAGTGTTGGCTGACTCTCTGCTCGCTGTTCTCCTCCGTAGGGCACGTCTGCTGGGGCAGGTGATGAGATGGCGGCATCCTCCGGTGTACAGACTGCTGGTGGACCTGTCGACAATTGAAGAGAGACACATCATAGTCACATACAGACTTGATCGTGCAACAATCCAGGAACTGTGCGCCCAGTTGGAGCCAGACCTGATGTCAGCTATCCGCCATCCCACAAGGATACCCCCTCTAGTGCAGGTCCTGTCAGTACTCCATTTCCTGGCAAGTGGTTCCTTTCAAACAACAGTGGCCATGGCATCAGGGATGTCCCAGCCAATGTTCTCTAACTTGTTGTCCAGAGTGTTGTCTGCCCTGCTGAAACACATGCGCAGCTACATCGAGTTCCCTCAGCTGGAGGATTTGCCCACAGTGATAGGTGACTTCTATGCCCTGGGACACATCCCCGACATCATTGGTGCCATTGATGGGACACATGTGGCATTGGTACCCCCCGCCGGAGTGAACAGGTGTACAGAAACCGGAAGAGCTACCATTCGATGAATGTGTTTGGCAGACCAGT
This sequence comes from Pleurodeles waltl, assembly GCF_031143425.1. NCBI lineage: Eukaryota > Metazoa > Chordata > Amphibia > Caudata > Salamandridae > Pleurodeles > Pleurodeles waltl. The sequence goes on along the minus strand of NC_090444.1, from coordinate 1,083,657,021 downwards.
ACATCTCCCATGTCAATGCCAAGTTTCCTGGCTCAGTGCATGACGCTTACATTTTGAGGAATAGCAGCATCCCTTATGTGATGGGGCAACTCCAGAGGCACCGTGTGTGGCTAATAGGTGAGGCCAAGGACCCTATACAGTGCAAATAGGTGTCTGGGTATGGGGTTGACCCTAAAGGTTAGTGTGTGTCTAACAGTTGTCCCTCGATATTTGCAGGTGACTCTGGTTACCCCAACCTGTCATGGCTACTGACCCCAATGAGGAATCCCAGGACAAGGGCAGAGGAACGCTACAATGAGGCACATGGGCGAACTAGGAGGGTGATTGAACAAACCTTCGGCCTCCTGAAGGCCAGATTCCGGTGCCTCCATATGACAGATGGTTCTCTCTACTAGTCACCAAAGAAGTTGTGCCAGATCATAGTGGCCTGCTGTATGCTGAACAACCTGGCTTTGAGACGCCAGGTGCCTTTTCTGCAGGAGGATGGTCCAGCTGGTGGTCTTGTGGCAGCTCTGGAGCCTGTGGACAGTGAAGAAGAGGAGGCAGAAGAGGAGGATATCGACAACAGAAACAACATAATCGTGCAATACTTCCATTGAGACACAGGTAAGAAGATGTCAAGGCCTCCCATATCTCATACTATTATTGGAGCTGGCATTAGTCTGTCATTTTCACTCAGTGTATGGACCCTGACTTGTCCCTTTGGCTTTCCATTTCACAGATGTGGGTCCCACTTTGTGCTCTCTGCTATATTTCCCCCAGGCCTACAGCTGTGTTACATCGGTATATGCACAAGTAAATTGACATTGCTATATTCCATGGTTTTTGCAATTACACGTTTGTGAAAGCACAGACTGACTCCAGATTGTTTTGTGATTGAAGTGTGTTTATTTCTGTGCAAATAAGTGGAGGGGGTTGTAAAATGGGCTGGGGGTATGGTGGAGAAATGTCCATGGCAGAGTCCAGTCTATTTGTTTCACAGGCGCAGTGTCCAAAGGGGCATAGGAAGTGGAGCAATGGCAGTTGAAGGATGGACAGGGTGACAAAGTGGGACAGAAGGGTGACATTCAGGGGGGTCTATTTTCCTGGCGGGGGTCTTGGCAATGTTCTCTGTGTTGTTCCTGGATCTCAGGGACCATTTGCGGGGTGGTTCTCCATCTTCAGGGGGTGGGGTGCTGGTGTCGTGTTCCTCTGGTTGTGCCTCCTGTCCTCTAGTGCCGGCGGAGGTGGAGGGCTGTTCATCGTCCAGGCTAGTGTCAGGGGTCCCTTGTTGTGCCACTGTGTTCCTCCTGGTGTTGACAAGGTCTTGCAGCACCCCTGCAATTGTGACCAGGGTGTTTTTAATGGACTTCAGGTCCTCCCTGATCCCCAGATAGTGTTCCTCCTGCAGACACTGGGTCTCCTGAAACTTGGCCAGTACCGTTGCCATCGTCTCCTGGGAATGATGGTAAGCTCCCATGATGTTGGAGAGGGCCTCGTGGAGAGTGGGTTCCCTGGGCCTATCCTACCCCTGTCGTACAGCAGTCCTCCCAGCTTCCCTGTTTTCTTGAGCCTCTCTCCCCTAAACCGTGTGCCCACTGCCACTGCCCCCAGGTCCCCGATCGTCCTGTGTTAGTAGGGTTGCCTGGGTTCCCTGTAGTGGTGGACACACTGCTGATTGACGTGTCCTGGGGACAGAGGTATGGGCCCGCTGGGTGGGTGCTGTGGTGATGTTTCCTGAGGGGGGAGGCTCTGTGGTGGCTTGTGCCAGTGTCAGGGAAACCGACTGTCCTGAGGTCCCTGATGGGCCGGGCTGGTCATCTTGATCCAGTTGTGCAGAGCTGCTGTCATCACTGTGGGTCTCTTCTGTGGGGGGACTGGATATGTCTGGTACCTCATGTCTGGTGACTTGGGTAGGGGTCCTGCAGCGGTGTAACAGCATGATTATTGTATCTGTGTGTGGCATCGTGTGCAATGGGTGAGTGACCCTGTACTCCGGTGCTTGCATGCTTGGCTTGGTCCTTGTGTGATATTTGGTTTGGGGTCTGTGTGGGTATCTGTAGTGGACATGCTTTGGTGATAGGTGTCCATGCTTTGGTGTTGCATGCAGGGCTTGGTATTGGGATGGGTGGGTTGTGATAGTGGGGCATATGTGAGGTGTTGGAGTGATGGGGTAAGGGTGAGGGTGAGGGTATGTGATGGCATGCAGGTAGGGTGGGGGATATAGTAGTAAAGCTTTGACTTACAAGAGTCCAGTCCTCCTGCAACTCCTGCGAGGCCCTCAGGATGCAGTATTGCCAAGACTTGCTCCTCCCATGTTGTTAGTTGTGGGGGAGGAGGTGGGGGTCCACAGCCAGTCCTCTGCACAGCAATCTGGTGTCTGGAGACCACGGAACGCACCTTCCCCCATAGGTCATTCCACCTCTTACTGATGTCATCCCGTGTTCTTGGATGCTGTCCCACTGCGTTGAGCCTGTCGACAATTCTGCGCCATAGCTCCATCTTCCTTTCAATGGAGGTGTGCTGCACCTGTGATCCGAATAGCTGTGCCTCTACCCAGACGATTTCCTCCACCATGACCCTGAGCTTCTCCTCAGAGAACCTGGGGTGTCGTTGGGGTGCCATTATGTGGTGTGGGTGATGTGTGAGGTGGTGTGTGTTGTGATGTGTGAGGGGATGTGTTGTGTGTTGTTTGAGGTGCGTGGATGTTGTGTAAGTGATGGTGTTGTGTGTTAGTGGATGCTGGTGTTGTTTAAGGTAGTGTCACTCTCTGGCGTGGTTTCAAATTTCTGGTAGTTAGGGTTTGTGGGTGATGTGGGTGTGTGCTTTATATTGGATTGGGTGTGTGGGTTTGGTGTGTGTATGTGTATCAGGTGTGTGTATTTCGATTTGTCCAATGTGGTTGTGTTTTTTAAATGTGTGTGTATTTTGAGCACGGCGGTGTGTACCACCAATGGTTTACCGCGGTTGAAAGACTGCTTCATTGATTCATGGGTCGTGATAGTGTGGGCGTATTCCTGTTGCCGTGACGGTGTCGGTTTTGTTATCACCAGTTTATCACTGACCTTTGGTGTGGCGTACTTGTGTGAGTGTCTGTATTATGGTGGATTCCGAGCTGTGGGTCGTAATACCTGTAGCGGAATTCCGCTGCCGCAGCGGTATGCTGGCGGTCTTCTGAACGGCGGCAAGCAGCATTTACCACCAGGATTGTAATGAGGGCCTAAGTTTTTCAAGGCATTGAAAAGTGCCCTAAGGGGAGATACGTACATTAGAGCAAATGTAGGGGAGCCTACACCACCTGAGAATACACCGGCTTACATTGTAATGGAGGAGCAAGGTGTCGCGCCATGTCTGAGGTTAAAGCAATGGTGCAAGTTGACAGAGAAAAATGGGAGCTTAGCATTTCCTGAGAATGGAACGTTCAGTTTGAGAATTTTGGAGCAATTGCGGATGGTGCTATATGAATCAAAACCCCTTCCGAGACCAGTACTGTTTGAGGCATTAACAGTTTGGGAGCTGGTGGCTATGCAGCAACAGCAAACTAAATTTGAGAAGAGAATAAGAACGGTAGAAAGGGCTGTAGCGGAGGCTAAAGGGGATTGGGAACAAAATAAATGGAGATCAGTGGCTTTGCAGGATGTTAAGTTGTTTCCTGCTATTACACAGGAAGATGAGATGGAAGGAAAGAAAGCGACTAGAAAAACTAATTAAAGTCCGTCCGAGAGTAAAGAAGCTAAAAGGTCTTTCATAGTAGAAGAGGAATCAGATGCTGAGGATCTTGTTACGCAGATATTGAGAGACCGACTGTCAGGAATAAGGCCATGCGCGGTTCAGGTCTCGCCTGAAACTCCGCTGCGCGGCTCTGCAGCGCTTTATGCGCACCACTTGTCATCCCCTCTTGTTCCAAAGGTGGCCATCAGCGTCATCTGCCCAGTGGCACAGCTCACAGAGCTGCAGGTTCAGGACATTGGTGGACAAGATGCACTTAGCAGTGCTATTCCATGAAGGGACTACAATTCCCATGTTTTTAGAGGCAGCAGCCATCTTGGGGTGTGGCAGGCCTATAAATCCCAGCCACACCCAAGCACGTTGCTCACTATTTTGAAGACTTCAATGCAGTCAGACCTTGTGGGGGGTTCTGTGAAGAAGAGCCGAGTTCCTGCATGGCAGAGTGACATCCAATCGAAGTATCCTTGTTTCCATGGTGAATTCAAAAACAAGTAGGTTGTACTCATAGCGGTAAGGCCTTGATGAATCCAATTTTGGAGGAAGTCATTACTTCCCGAAGTAAATCACCCCTTAGCACAATGAGCAAAGCGTTTTTCAGTTTCTGGAGTACAGCGGCCTTGGCGCGACCATCAAAGGCGTTTCAGAGCACAGATGTAAAGTGCTCTTTGCACAGTATTTCAAGTGCTTCAGTGCACAGATGTAAAGCGCTCTAGGCACAACAATTTATGCGCTTCAGCCCACAGGTGTAAAGCGCTCTTGGGACGGCAATTCAAGCGCTTCAGTCCACAGATGTAAAGCGCTCTTGGCACGGCAATTGAAACCGCTTTAATCCACAGGAGTAAAAATCTCTTGGCACAACAATCAAAGTGATTCTGGCCACATGAGTAAAGCGCCCCCTCACCTTTTCTTTTCAGATCTCTCTCCCTGCTGTTCCCTAACCTAATTCCCTTCCCCCAACTGGCTTCATCATAACTCTGTGCTATAATAGCTTTCTTAGTTGGTGATGCCGGAAGGTGGGCCTTTTGTTCAGCAACGTGCAGATCCCGAGGAACGGACACTGTGACACTGACCACCACCGTATGTGGTGCATGAGGATGGTCCAAATACCAGTGCTGATCAAACAGCCCTGGCACAGGCAACAGGGATAGTGAGTCCAGTACAGGTTAATGCTAATCAGACACAGAGGGTGGTGCAAGGTAGTCCTAATGTGCTGACTTCTTCAGTAGTCCAGGCACAGATGCAGCCACCACCGATACAGAGAATTTATCCTGATGTGCCTATACTAGAGACGACTTCAAACTTAGTGGTGCCTATGGAGCAAGTGTTTCCGAGGCCAATGTTGATCCAGACTGAGCTGACTCTGATATTGTTGCCCCAGGTACTGCCGCAGGGGATGCTGAGATTTACACTAGAGACAGGGACACAGTCAGACTTGACTCCGACGATGACTCAGAGTATGGGCGTTATTAACCTACAGATTACAGGTACCAGAGCTGCCCCAGATGCAATGTCGCTGCTGAATACTGTTGGTCCAGCGGTACCATTATTTGCGCAAAAGAAACCAATTATGGGTGAATAGGGAGCAATTTCCCAGAGTCTAAGGAGGAGGGGACCAAATGAACAATTTCAGGTAGTCTCTCCACGTGGGTCAGACATTCAATGGATCCAGATCATTGTTAGATCTCAGTCCACTTGTTGCACTCCCAGATGCTGTGAATTGACCTAATGCAGGTCAGAGCTTGAAGCTATTGACACCGCAGACACCGAATGCAGTGGTACAGCAGGTGCCACCTTTCAAGCGAGTAACATTTCATTACAGGGATTGACAGCTCAGCAGTTGGCTGAATGGTTAGACAAGCTGAATACCCCACAGAATGCTTCTAAGGGTGAGGAGCAAATCAATTGTGTCAGACTAAGAATGGAAGTGGGTGAATTAGTCAAGGGAACAATGGGTGTAAGTAGATTAGAGTCCTACACAGATGCAAGAGAGGTGGGCAAGGTACACCAGAGATTAGCAGATTTGGTAGAAAAACATGGCATAGAAATTGAGAAAAGGAACCATTTGAAAAGAATTTACAAATTAGATTTTGAGGCAACTGATTTCGAACACATGAGGTCAGCCGGAATGAAGGCGCACCTTAAAGAACTATTACAGAGTGCACAGGTTTGGGGAGCATTAGAGAAGTGGGAAGGCAGATGGGTAAAGAAAAGAGACAAGAAGAAATTAGATTCTCTAGAAGTGACCAAGAATGTACAACAGGACAAGGATCCGGTAAAGATTTTACCAATGAGAGAAATCCCAGGGGAAAATTTTGTTCATGTCCCTTGGAGTAGGAGTGATATTCTGTCGTTCACAAATGATTATCCCAAACTTAGAGAGAAGCCAGTAAAGTGGTATCAGCAGACTGACAGGTTTGTGAAGCTTGTGAAGTGTTTGTGAGAAGACTTGAACACCTTACTGGAAATAGTGGTTCCAGCTGACTTGTGGGTTAAGTGTAAAATAGCTGTAGATTGGCCAACAAGTGAACTGGAGAGAGATAAGAGTACAGGTGCACCATCTCCTCAGGTAATGAAACATTACTATAAGGTGATTGAGTTTCTGAAAACGAAAATTTCGCTCAATACTATTGATTGGCAGAGGATTGATAGCACAGTGCAGGAAGTAAAGGAGTTGATACATGCGCAGTATGAGAGATTGTTGAAGGCGTTCAAGGAGTACAGAGGCAAGGAAGCAATTGAGGTGAAAAACATGCTGCATTTTCTGTTCAGATTTGTGGAAGGATTGAGACCTGAGATAGGTCAGATGATTAGGGGTCATTTGATTTTCTGGTAGGCAAAGCCGATCGATGAGGTGTTGCAATATGCAAAATACTGTAGTGACGAGATCGAGTTGAAGCAGGAAAAGTTGAAAGAGAAGGCAATGGTGATGCAGATTAAGGCAGCACAAACAGGAGTGCAGGGATACCACAGCAGTAGGGAATTGTCATGGTTCAGCCGCAGATGAGAGGTGGAGGTTGTGGAGGCAATATGAATCGTGGTCCAGGTTTGAATACTGTAGTGGTTCAGAATGATGTGCAGGGGATGAAGAAGCTGTTGCCATGTCACATTTGCAGAGGCGTGAGACACTGGAAGTGGGAGTGTCCAATGATGGTGCAGGAGGGTGTTGTTCAGCAAGGTAATAACATCAATACATTTCAGAATGTGAGAGGACCGAGATTAAGGGGTCCTAATCCAAATTTCCAGAATAACGCAAATCAGATGCAAAATTTCCAGCCCATGCAACAGGTGCAAATGCCCCGTGCACAAGTGTCACTGTTGCAGCCGATGCAGCAGTTCCCATGGTACCTAGACAGCAAATTCAGAGACCTCAAGCCTCGATGGAACAGCAACAGATGATGCTTTCTCAACAGGTCACAGGTCAGAGACAAGACAGAAGTAGTAACACAGTGCACCAGTTCCCATTACACAGTGAGAATAAAATGAATGGTGAATGGATGAGTGACAGTTCAGATGAAGAGCCATGTGTGCTTGCAACTTCCTTGGAGGTAGATCCTAGGGGACCCTATGTGAGGAGAAAGGTAATGGGTCACAGAGTTTCATTCTTGGTGGACACAGGAGCTACACGCTGTACCGTAAGAAGTGCAGAGGTCCTCAATCTGCCCCTTTCAGGAAGAACAGTTCAAGTCGTGGGGGTAGCGAATCAGTATTTGACAAACCCGATTACAGATCCAGTGCAAGTTGAGATTGGCAATTTTCAGGGACTACATAAGTTTGTAGTCTGTGATTCGAGTCTGGTATCCCTACTGGGAAGGGACTTGTTGTGCAAGAACAAGTGTTTGATTACTTGCTTAAATGATGGAATCGAAATCCAGACAAATAGTAATGATGAAGAGACCCAGCTCCAGAGACTGAGTGTGAAACTGCAAATGAGGAGTACCCCTTGATTGGGTTTTTCCTGATGCTCACAGTGAGAGAGCTACATTCTGATTTGCACAGAACAGTACAAGAGAACGTGTGGGATTTGACAGGGAAAGAAGTGGGTTTGATCAAAGGAATGGAGCTGATTAAGATTACCTTGAAGCCGAATGCAGTCTATCCGCAGCTTCTGCAGTATAACATGCCATAACATGTCCTGATGAAAGTGGCTCAGATAATTTCAGATTTTGTGTAGCAGGTAGTTTTGAAAGAGGTTTTGAGCAGCCCATGTAATTCACCAATAATGGGTTTGAAGAAGGTTCGAATTGTTCAGGATTTGAGAAAAATAAATGATATTGTGGTCAAGTGTTGTCCCGAAGTGCCCAATCCAGCTGTAATAATGTTCCAGATTCCATGTGATGCAGAGTGGTTCACAGTGGTTGATTTGTCGCAAGCGTTCTTTTCTGTGCCCCTTCACGAGGATAGTCAATTTCTTTTTAGTTTTAAATTCCTGGATCGAGTCTACTGCTGGTGTCAACTTCCTCAAGGGTACACAGAGTCACCTTCCTTGTTTAACCAAATCTTGAAAAAGAATTTGGAGTCATTAGAGTTACCTTTTCAATCGACTTTGGTACAGTACATTGATGACTTATTGATTGCATCTAAGACAAAGGACGAGTGTAAATATGACGCGATTGCCCTGTTGAATCATTTGGCAAAGTATGATCATAAGGTGTCACCACTGAAATTGCAGTACTGTCAGAAGGTGGTGAAGTAATTAGGTCATCAGATTGAGAAAGGGTCGAGAAAAGTATCCAGAGAAAGGATCACAATGATACTGCAGATTAGCCCACCGACTTCACAGAGAGATGTTAGGATGTTCCTGGGAATGGTGGGCTATTGTCGCCAATGGATCCTGAATTTTTCAGAGATTTCAAAACCATTGTAGAAGCTGACTCATAGGAATGTCACCAATTCCATAGTGCTTGACCAGGATGAGATGAAAGCGTTCACTGAGTTGAGAGAGAGTTTGTGCAGAGCTCGAGCATTGGGTATCCTTGATTACACAAAGCCCTTCACATTGTTTTGTCATGAGAGTGATGCATGTTCATTGTCTGTCTTGACTCAGGTCCATGGAGGTGCTCATCACCCAGTAGCATATTTTTCAGCTACCTTGGACCCAGTTGCAGCAGCCTTACCAGGTTGTTTGCGTGCAGTTGCCGCAGTTGCTAGGAGTCTTTCACAGTGTGAAGGCGGGGTGATGGGATATCCTCTGACTGTAATGGTTCCTCACTCGATTGAGATTTGACTGACAAGGACGAAAACCCAATACTTGACTGGTGCTAGGCTGACTAGGTATGAGACGAGTATTTTGGGTGCACCAAATGTGACACTGAAAAGTTGTACAGTGCTGAACCCGGCAACTTTACTTCCAAGTGATACTACTGAAATTGAGAAAGAGGAAGTTGTGGAACATGATTGTCTTGAAGTAACTGAGTTGTGAACAAAACTGAAACCTGACATTTGAGATACTCGATTGGAAGAAATTACCAAATTGTTTTTGTTGATGTTTCTTGTCTGAGAGACAACACAGGGACACTGAGAGTAGGGTATGCTGTGTGCACAATTACAGGTACTTTAGGAGCTTCCTGGCTTCGAGGAGTGTATTCTGCTAAGGTAGCGGAATTGGTCACTCTTACTAAAGCGTGCCATGTTTCTGCTCGATTGAGAGTCACTATCTATACAGATAGTCAATATGGATTAGGAATAGTTCATGATTCTTGTCAATTGTGGTCGCAGCAAGGTTTTCCTACCTCTACTGGATCACCAGTGAGAAATGGTGAGAGAATAAAGGAGTTGTTATATGCGATTCAACTGCCTGAAGAAATTGCTGTGGTAAAGTGCAGTGAACATCTGAAGTCACAGGACTACGTGTCACTAGGGAATGGATATGCGGATCAAGTTACAAGGTTCTGTGCATTGAACTGTATATCGTTCAAGGACAAGTGGGTATTGTTACTTGAAGAAGACACAACATGTACGAGTTTTGCATTAAAAGTGATTAACACTTTAGAAGAGTTAGAATTGTTGCAGGGCAACGTTGACAAAGAGGAGAAACATTCATGAAGTAAAATGAAATGTGTTCAAAGACAAGATGAATTGTGGGTATCTGAGGAGGGTCAACTAATTTTGCCAAATAGCCTGCTGACTCAGATGGCGATGTACTATCATGGTCAGGCACACAGTGGGAGGGATTCCATGGTTTGTCTGTTCAAAATGGATTGGTTCAACCCTACGTTTAGACAAGCAGCTGAAGCAGTTTGTCATTGCTGTATCATTTGTCAGCAATTAAATGCGGGGAAAGGGACAGTGGTTAATTTGAGCCACATTGGAAGAGCAGGAGGTCCATTCAGCAGAAAACAGTTGGATTTTATTGAGATGCCTGTGTGTGGAGGTTTGAGATATTTGTTGGTGACTGTGTGCATCTTTAGTCATTGGATTGAAGGGTACCCTACACTGAGAAATGATAGTCTCACTGTAGCGAAATTGCTGCTTAGGGAACTGATACCGCACTTTGGATTTCCAATCTCTTTAGAATCAGATAGGGGACCTCACTTCAATAATGAGGTGATTAAATTACTGTGTGCAGCATTGAACATTAAGAAGAAGTTGCACTGTAGTTACTGCCCTGAAGCATCAGGACTAGTGGAGCAAATGAATGGTACTTTGAAGTCAAGAATTGCAAAATTGTTTGCAGCTACAAATTTGAAACGGCCTGATGCATTGCCTTTGGTATTGATGTCATTGAGAAATACACCTGACAGGAAGACAGGATTGTCGCCCCATGAGATCCTCATGGGCAGAGCAATGAGGTTGCCAGCAGTTCCAACCACTGCACTTGTCAACATTACAGATTATATGGTGCTGGATTACCGCAAGGGTCTGGCTGATGTAGTCCGCTCTTTCTCTCAGCAGGTGGAGGCCACTACACTGTCACCGATCCACTATCCAGGGCACATCCTAAGACCCGGAGACTGGGTTGTTGTCTAGAAGTATGTGAGAAAGATGTGTTTGGAGCCTCGTTGGAAGGGACCGTACCAGGTGGTCCTAACGACTACGACAGCTGTGAAGTGTGCTGGGATCCCGAACTGGATTCATGCGAGTCACACTAAGTAAGTGGCATGTCCACTGGATCATGAAGAAGCAATGTTAAGAGTATCAACAACGTAGAGACAAATTACAGCACCAGAACAGGAGCAAGGAAGAACTGAAGCTGAACTCGTTGAAGACGGTCCCATCACTCCTATGAGAGACGAGAATGGAGATCTCCAGGAAGGTGCTGGAGAACCTATCTCCAATGAACCAGCAGAAGGGCCTAATGTGTAAGTGGTTCTCCCAAAAGCAGACGATTCTGAGAGGCAAACAGAGCAATTGCCAGACCCAGAAGGGGAAGGGGTTGAGCTGGATCAAAGTCAAGGTGGTCCGACTCCTCCTGAACAGGCTTCAGGTCTGTCAAGAGAAAACACCACAGAAAAAGAAAAGGATTCAAGTTCAATACTGAAGAGAATACTGACAGAGGGCGCCCGGAAAGGAGATAAGTGGCCAAAATCGCAAGTGGAGAAAAGGAAAGAGGTGATTGTCTAACCAACGATAGAGGAAGAAGTAGATACTACGAGAAAGGAAGATCTTAGTGAAGGAGAGTTGAATGGTGATCAAAAGTTGAAAAGAAAGAGAATAACAAGTCGAAGATACGCAGGTCCTGAATGGGCGTATGCAACTATAAACGAATGGCAACAAGAGTTTATGTCTTTTTATTTTGATAGGGAAATTTCAAGTCAATATTTTGAGGTAACGTGAAGAAGATTGATGAACTGAACTGTTGAAACAATCTGAGAATTATTTTTGCGAAAGAGACTGTTGAAAGTACCCAGAAAAGACATTGATAACCTGATTTGACTTTCTGAAACCTGATTTGAAAAGCTGCTAACTGATTTTGACAAGGAAGAAGGGTTCCTGGAAGTGAAACTGAACTGCTGAAAGAAGAGATGTCTATTTTTGACTTTTGCTGCAAGTTTTTCTAAAGATACTTCTGCTTTCTGATTCTTTACAGATCATGGCTGACTTTAATAAGCAGGTTAGAGATGCTAGGTGCTGTAAATCTATGAACATTGGTCTGGCAATTATGTGTGAAATTTTGTTTATAGTATTGATTGTAGGGATGTCTGTTCTTGATGCGAAAGGAGCCAACCATACGTCTGCTTTTGAGACTACTACAGTAACGGCTTTAGACAGGTTTAAGTTAGATGAGAAGTATTTGCATGATTATATTAATGCGCAAGGAGAACTTTCTTCTAATGCTTTCTATCGCTTGTTGATTGAGTATGTTGAAACGATGAATGCAACGGATTGTCTTGTGTGTACGCAGATTCCTTCATCAGTTGAGGAAGGAGTCACTTATCATAGTCTTTCATTAATGTACGGGATAAGTTGTAGTCTGCTGCTAACAAAGTTCTATAACCAGGAGTATATTCAGTATTTCTATTCTAACCATTATGTTGTGTTTTTATTTGTTCCTATTATTATTAGGTATTTGAGTAGAGTAGCTTAGGATAATGACATAGTATTAGTTAGAGGATTCTTTGAACCTACACTAACGTTTGGTACAGCTTATGAGCATAAGAACAACCTAACATGCTTGCTTACACCTTTATAGAAGAGCTTTTTAGATCATACTGATGACAGGAGAAAGGCGTTGAAAGAGAAATTAGAAAAGGGCTTAGAGAAAAGGTCTTACCAGAATGATTATGCTTATACTGCAATTAAAACGCAAGGGATATTAGCTTCAGATACATTACACATAGGGAAGCTTTGTATATGTAGGCCAAAGTCACGCACTGACACTTTATTTGTGGGTACGAGTGAATGCAGGCATGTGTTTTTGTTCCAGAGTAAATGGACATTCATGTTGAATGGGCAGGGCCCTGCGATTCCAGGGATATATTAAATTTGTGAACTTAATGTTTATTACCGTCTTCCAAGAGGATGGTATGGGACATGTTATTTGGGGATAGTTTTCCCAAAGATTTACCAGATGGAGGATTTGAAGAAGTTTCCAAAAGTGACTGAATTACATCATAAGAGACAGAGGAGAGAGACCTCTTCTGCTCTTCTGGGAGATATATTTGGTGCAGTGATTCCTTCAGTGGGAGACATCCTGAATTTGATCAAGATTCGAAAGTTGTCAATTATTGTTGATAACACGCTGCCAAATTTGTCAGGGGCAATACTCCTGATAGATACTGAGGGGCATATTTATACTTGTTTTGCATCGAATTTGCGTCATTTTTTTAATGCGAATTCGGTGCAAAACTAACTCCATATTTATACTTTGGCGCTAGACCTGTCAAGCGCCAAATATATGGAGTTACAGTCATTTTTGGGACGTGGAAACCTACTTTGCGACAATGAGATGCAAAGTAGGCGTTTCCATGCAAAAAATTACTCTATGGCCTTAGCGCCATCACCCTGTGCTAAAATCATCCACAGGAGGGAAGAGGGGTCAAAAAATGGTGCAAAGCTTGCTTTGCGCCATTTTTTAACGCCTGGGTCACGGCAGGCATTAGGGGACCTGTGGGCCTATTTCCATGGTGGAACACCATGGAATAAGCCCACAGTGGCCCTCCCAGGCCCGAGGGACACCCCCAACCACACCAGAGGGACAGGGGAGGATGGAGGATCCCATCCCAGGTAGGTATAGGTAAGTAAAGGTAAGTATTTAAAGTGCCATTGGGGGTCCTGAAATGGGCCCCCTACATGGCACTGGGTGCAATGGCAATGCCCAGGTGACCGTGGTCCCCTGTGCTGGCCATTGGGGTGGTGGGCATGATTCCTGTCTTTTCTAAGACAGGATTCATGTGGTATGGATGGTTTTGCGTTAGAAAATGACTCTAGGCAGGTTAGAGTAATTTTTTTACTCTAACCTGCCTAACGTAATTTTTTGGTGCAAAACCCCCTTCTTCCATACCGCCAGCCCCACCCGACTAACATCATTTTTTTTTACGCTAGCCTACCCTCTGCACCGGCTTGCACCATTCCATAAATATAGTGCTTGGCTGGTGCACAGAAATGGTGCAAGCTGGTGCTAAAATGTTTGGTGCAAAACTGCGTTAGAGCAGTTTTGCACCAAAAAGTATAAATCAGGACCTGACTAAGCTGCAGATAGAGCTTTTACTCTTCAAAATCATCTTGCTTTAGAAATTTTTTTAGCGAACAATGGCGGAGTTTTTAAAATGATTAATCCTAGGCACTGTTGCTCATACATTCCTAACAATAGTAAAGAGATAAGAGACTGAGGCCCAAATTTATACTTTTTCAGCGCCGCGTTTGCTTCGCTTTTTGAAATAAATTTGACAATTGTATTTTGTAAGTTTGCGCTGCTTTTGTGTAAAAAAATGACGCAAATGTGGCACTAAAAAAGTATAAATATGGGCCTTAGACCCTCATTACAACCCTGGCAGTCATTGCTAAAGTAGCAGTAATACCGCCAACAGGCTGGCAGTAACTACCGCCAAATTATGACCAGGGTGGTGCGAACTCAGATAGACAGCTACGTTACCACACCGACCGCCAGGGTACAAACAACAGGCACCACGGTGGTAGCTGCCTACAGCCAGGCAGAAGTCGATGTACTGCCCACCATATTAAGAGACACAAATCTGCCACCTCTTCCGGGGCAGTACCAACGACATCAAAAGCCTGGCGGAAACAGAACACAGAAAGGAAAGGACACACCTTTGGAGACACAGGGAACAACCACGCGCCATGGAGCCTGAACTTCAGAACTTCACAATGATTTTCTACGTCCTGCTCCACCACGAATACCACTGACAGCGAAGACGACGACAGTGAGTACAGCTGCCTAGCACATGGGGGGATTAAAAAGAAAATGACACACACATGCACAACAAACACCCCCACCCCCAACACCATACACACAATCAGATGCAGTAATAAAACATATTGACCCCGTACCCCTCAGGAATAATGCAAGGACAACAGGAATTGATGAAAGTTAGAGTAATAATATAAATACAGTAGAAATATGAAAATTCAGTCTAATGATATATACATATGTACAGTTCAAGGGACACTGCTCAGTCTCAATGTGCCTGGGCCACAGGCCAAAGTCCCAAGGCCCCACTTGTCACCTGCAGCAACACAGAAAAAACACTGCAGGGGCATCAGTTGCAAAATAGGCAGTCACCTCAGGGGGACTGGGAACTGGGGGCTCCTCAGCCAGCAGATGGAACAACACCACTGGTCCTGGTCTCTCAAGTGGGTGACTTGCCCACTGGCTCTGGAGGGGGCAACATGCCCTGTGCTTGGTCCTGGGGAGTGCACGGCCACAGTCTCTCAAGTGGGTGACTTGCCCACTGGTTCTGGAGGGGGCATCGTGCCCTGTGCTTCTGATCCTGTGGAGGATAAGGTGAGTTGGTATCATACCCACTAGTTCTGGAGGGGAAATCATGCTCTGTGCGGGCCGCTGCGGCGCATCCCGGCCAAACTGCGGGGGAAGGCCCGGCAGCCCGCGGCTGGGCCGCAGGGGAAGCCGCGGTCCCGGTCAAGGGTCGCAGCGCCCGCGGCGGCCCTTTTCTCCGGCTGCGCGCTATTCTCAGAGCGCGGCGGGGCCGGAGACCCAGAATTAGGTCACGGTTCTCGCTGCGCACGGCGCGCGTAGCACACACTGTTCTAGGGCATCTGGGCCTCCCCCCCTAACTTTACTCACCTGCCACACGCCTTACAGCTTTCCTCATTCGACATGCATGGTTTTAAAGCATGCCTTCTCCTTCCCAGCATGCTGTGCACTTCCCTTCTTCCCTGCATGCATCTGTTCCTCTGGTACAGGGGTATATTTTCTATCTTTAGTTATGGCTTCTTCCCAAGCCAAGATGGTGGTGTAACGTCTTCCTGTTTACCACTGCCTGTCTAGGGGTATATAAGGGGAATCCTTTCTTCTTCTCATTGCGTTGCAACACTTCAGCGGTGGTGGTCACGATCCGGCTGGTTTTCGTTTGAGACGCCAGTCGTTCTTGTTCTGTCTTCAGTATTCCAGATTTCCAGGATCTTGAATTCTAAATCCTTGTGTCCTCCTTCTGTTTCAGGGAGTTCCTGTTGGAGGTTTTTTCCCCCTCGGGGTTTTTCCTCTGGGACTCCTTCTGGAGGGCACAGACTGTAGTGGCTTATTATTGTCAACAGCACTGTGGCTACCGGAAGGGGTCGCCCCTACCTCGGCCCGGGCAGGACTTGCAGGAACCGGGGCCGCTCACCATCCCTCTCCAGTGTCGACGGTAAGCCCAGGGTGAAACGTGACAGTTATTCCCACAGGATTTGCAGGGGGCAGGCCACACAGCAGCCCATGGAGGCAGGGCTACAGACTCTCTGCCAGCGGTGATGGCTGCTCAGTGGTGGTGGTGGTGCTGGTGATGGTGGGGGGAGGCTCCAGCCTATACCCTGCAGCCTTGGACGGGTGCCCACTGCTGTTGGAGGTGGTGCTGCTGATGCTGGTGGGGGAAGGTTCAGCCTCGGACGGCTGCCCACTGCTAGTGGTGGTGGTGCTGCTGTTGCTGCTGCTGCTGGTGGTGGTGGTGGGGGGAGGATCCAGCCCATCCCCTGCAGCCTCAGATGGCTGCCCACCGCTGGTGGTGGTGCTGCTGGTGGTGGGGGGAGGCTCCACCCCACCCCCTGCAGCCTCCGACGGCAGCCCACCACTGGCGGTGGCAGTGCTGCTGCTGCTGGTGGTGGGGGGAGTCTCCAGCCCATCCCCTACAGCCTCAGATGGCTGCACAACCATAGTGGGTGGTGGGGGCTCTGACTGAGTCCCTGTACCAGGCCCCTTGTCCTTCCTGCCTTCTGATGCTGGCTCCTTACCCTTCCTAGCAGCAGCTGGGGATGGCTCCTTGCCCTTCCAGCACTTGGGGCAGGCTCCTTGCCCTTCATGGCAGCAGCTGGAGCTGGCTCCTTGCCCCTCCTGGCAGCAGCTGGGGATGGCTTCTTGCCCTTCCGGGCAGCACTTGGGGCATGCACCCTTTTCTTGAGGCTGCCTGGTGCCCTGGATCGTTTCCCACCACGAGTGGGTGTGGAGACTACTGGGCCCCTGAACTTGGTGGCTGAGGTGTTTGCCTGGGTTTTTGCCACCCTAGCCAGACGTGAAGGATTGGGGGTAGGTGTAGGGAAGAGGCCAATGGTGGAGAGGAAAAGCTTATTTTTGGGGCGGGAAGAGAGAGAAGGTTTGGGAGTGGAGGAAGAGGGAGTGGTTGTAGGAGGTGTCTGTCTGCTGTGTTTGGGTGAAGGTGCATGGCCTGGATGCTGTTGTGAGGTGGATGGCTGTTGGGTGTCTGAGTGCTTACGTTTGTGTACCTTGTGTGGGGGGGACAGACACAGTTGGAGAGGACACAGAGGACATGTGCATGGCTGTTATGATGGTATCTGCCAGTGAGGTGTGTGTTCTGCTTGGAGTGGTGGTGATGGCAGTAGTGGATGAGGATGTAGTGCATACAGGTGTGAGTGTAGGCACAACGGAGAGGGAGGTGGGGGGGAGGAGGAGGAGGAGGGGGACACAGTGGAGGCAGTGGATGTTGGTATATCTGCACCTGGATGGTGTTTGTCTGAGTGCCTGTGGGATGATGTGTGGTACTTTTGTTTGCCTGTGCCACTCGTGTGTGTTGTCCTGTGTGCATGCTCGTCTGCCTGTGTGCTTGGGATAGGTTGGGGTTTGAGGGGAATGGAATTGGGAAGAGGAAGTTGAAGGGGGAGGGTGGAAACAGGGACAATGGCTGCATCTGAGAGGAGGCCAGAGCCTGGATTGATCTCTGTTGGGCCGCCAAGCCAGTGTAAATGCCCTCCAGGAATGCATTTGTCTGTTGCATTTGGGCTGCCAGCCCCTGGATGGCATTCACAATGGTTGACTGCCCTACAGAGATGGATCGCAGGAGGTCAATAGGCTCCTCACTCAGGGAAGCAGGGCTAACTGGGGCAGGGCCTGAGGTGCCTGGGGCAAATGAGATGCCCACTGTCCTGGGTGAGTGAGCACGGGCAACTTGCTGAGGGGCTGCTGGGAGGGCGGTGCTGGTAGGGGGGTGGCAGCTGTACCTGTAGCTGGGGTGATCACTGAAGTGTTCGCCACCACCAGGGAGCTTCCATTGGAGAAGGTATCTGTGTCAGAACTGTCCCCTCCAGTCTCCGCTGTGATGCTCCCCTCGCCCTCTGTCCCACTGGTGCCTTCACCGTCGGTGGCCTCTGCCTCCTGGGTCCTGTGGGATACAGCTCCCTCCATCGCCGGTGCCTCTGCTCCTCCGTCAGATGATGCTAATGCACAGAAGGACAGGGTGACAAAACAAAAAGGGGGGGAAGAGACATGTAGCACATAGCTTTGAATTTGATGTGTTTTGTAAATGTAAGCCAGTAAAGCTAAAGGAAAAGATATGAGAGCCAGAGGATGTTCTGGAAACCAATACAGGAGTCTAGCGGCAGAATTCTAAACTAACTGTACCATTGGATCAAAGCATAATCAATTCCTAAATACAACACATTGCCATAGTCTAACCTTGATGAGATAAGAGCTTGAACCACAGTCCTTTGGACTGGTGGTGGAGTCACCCAAATTATCTTTTTCACCCACTTGAGCACCGTGAGGCAGATGGAAGTGACCTTGTCCACCTGAGGCTTTATAGACATGTTCTCATTCAGCAAAAAGCCCAGATTCTTGACCTTGTACGATGGATTGGGAAGAGCCCCTAAGGATTCCAACCAATGTTGTTTGCCCCAGAGAAGAGAGTTTTTGCCCAGGATCATATGACCTCTGTCTTGTCACCATTGAGCTTGAGCAAGTTATTATTCTTCCATAGGGATATTCAGCTCAAGCTTAAGTAAAGAGTGGATGGCTCAGGATCTTGTGCGGATGACACACAAATTGTCTTCTCCTTGTCATAGGAAAATATTGTCAAACCACACCTCTCCACCACAGCTGCTAAGGGGGGGACATAGATGTTAAACAACATGGGGCTTAAGACTGAGCCCTGAAGGTCTCCTGAAGTTAGTGACCTAGGGCCATATTTATACTTTTTGACGCAAAACTGCGCTAACGCAGTTTTGCGTCTAAAAATTTAACGCGGGCTAACCCCATTCCAACGCGCCAGCCGGGCGTCATATTTATGGAATGACGCTAGCCGGCGCTGCTGCCTGGTGAGCGTAAAAAAAAATGACGCAAACCGGGCAGCGCTGGCATAGGGAATAATGGGGGTTGTGCGTCAAAAAATTGTGCAAGTCAGGTTAGAGTCCAAAACTTTGACGCTAACCTGACTCGCGTCATTTTATGACGCACAACCACCATGGAAATGACTCCTGTCTTAGCTAAGACAGGAGTCATGCCCCACTGCCCAATGGCCATGCCCAGGGGACTTCTGTCCCCTGGGCATGGCCATTGGGCACAGTGGCATGTAGGGGGGCCCAAGTTAGGCCCCCCTATGCCACTTAAAAATTAAAAAAAAAATACTTACCTGTACTTACCTGTACTTACCTGAGATGGGTTCCCCCATCCATGTGTGTCCTCCAGGGGTGGGCGAGGGTGGCAGGGGGTGTCCCTGGGGGCATGGGAGGGCACCTCTGGCCTCCTTCCGAGCCCACAGACCCCCTTAACGCCTGCCCTGACCAGGCATTAAAAAATGACGCAAATGCGGCTGCGCGTCATTTTTTAAGGCCAGCCCCCTCCTGTGCGTCATTTTTGCACAGGAGTTTAAATAAGGCGCAAAGGCCTTAGAGTCATTTTTAGCGTGGAAACGCCTACCCTGCATCTCATTAACGCAAGGTAGGTGTCCACGCTAAAAAATGACGCAAACTCCAAGAATTTTGACGCTAGATGGGTCTAGCGTCAAAGTATAAATATAGAGTTAGCTTTGCGTAAAAAAAAAGATGCAAATCCGGCGCAAACAGAGTATAAATATGCCCCCTAGTCTCCGACCTGACATTGGCCAAAAAGACTTGATACGTCTGGTCTTTTAGGAAGGATGTTAACCAGACCAGCTCTGTACTTTCAAGGCCTATTGTCATCAGCCTTTAGAACCAAGATGAATTGGGATACAGTATCAAAGGCCGCATTAAGATCTAGTAAAATAAGTGTGGCCATTTGCCCCTTATCCAGGTGCCATCTAAGATGTTCAGTGACCTCTAGGAGGACAGATTCAGTACTGTGTTGAGCCATGAAGCCCGACTGTGAGGGATGTAAAAAATGTTGGGCCTCCACAAAAGATGCAAGCCATGCATTAACATGTTTCTCTAAGACACTGGAGAAAGTGGGCCGCAGAGAGATTGGTCGAAAATTCGATCAGTTGGTCAGATTGAGGTTAGGTTTTTAAAGAACAGGAGAACCATAGCATGTTTCCAGCTCTGTGGGACAAATCCCTCCAGTAGAGAGGATTTGATGAGATCCAGCAACACCTGTACAAATTGTGGGCCTAAAAAGGCCAAGCTTAGGAGAAGGTAGGGAATCCAATTGGGATCCAGATTTAATTTAATGCAAAATGGCCAGAACGGGTCGAGGTGTCCAACAGGGGCCATGTCCTTGTTTTAGCTATAGAGTCAAAAGCATATGAGGTTCTGTTGTGCCCTACTCGAGTAAAGTTTGGAGAACAGTTAAATCGGCAGAATCAGTTGATTGTGCTCCACATTTATAGTGCTTAGAACGATTAAGATGGGCAGCTTACACTTTTTTGATGAAAAAGTGGGTTAGCTCTTCACATAGAGTGTGGCAGAGAGAGGGTAGTGGAGATGGTTTGCTCAGGTTGGAGAGCTCTTTAACCACATTGAAGAGTGCCTTAGGACAGTTTTGAGCATTAGTGATTTGATCAGAATAGAATAGTGCCATGTGCAGTTCTACAGAACTCATGATAGTTTTTTTATTGCTAATCTATATTTAGCTTTAGACTCTTCGTCATGAGACTTTCTCCAGAGTCTTTCCAGGCCCTTGCATCATTTTTTTCTCAAGCCAAAGCATTTCATTAAACCAGGACCCCAACGGGTGAAACCTTCCTGAGCAGTTAGCTGTGGTCGGGTAAATTGTCTCCAAGGCATTCATAATCCAACTATCCACCAGACCCTGATCAGAGTCAACTATTTGCTTTAGAGCAGGTTTAGTGCTCTGAGGTTGTGGATTCAATGCTGGAACATTCAGTTTAGACCAGTTTCTGGACCTAATTGGAGGTTTGGATCCTGATTTTAAATGGCACAGCTCCTTTACATTGAAATAGATCAGATCTAAAAGGTGTCCGTTTTTTGCGTAGGAGCAGAATTACACACAGCCAAATTCAGGACACCCAGATCCTCTAAAAGAGAAGTAGCATGGCTACATTTGAGGTTATCCAAGTGAATAATGATATCACTGAGCAACATAAAATTGACAAATTTTAAAATGTAGGGGCTACTAAGTCAGGCATTGAGGCACATGAATTCCCAGTATACCCTGGAGGTCAGTAAATCAAAGCCCCAGACAGCTTGAATTTGTGTGTGAGGGAGAGTGAAAAAAGAAGGGCCTCACAGGCGGCTAGGGGAAGCTCTTCAATTTTGCATTCATATTCCTTCTTAAACACAATAGCAATCCTCCTTCCTATCTTATCATGTCTATCTTTCCTAACAAGAGTGTAGTTGGGTGGGAGAACAGGGCATTTCGGTTGTTTTCCTACAGAAAGTTAAAGAGGTTTGCTGATGTCTAGAAAGGGAGCAGCAATTTATGCTAAAAATGTAAAAGTGATTTGCACAACCTGCCCCTAACAGTGGCGTTCCAATGTGGCACTTTGTTCCAGATGCCATAATGAGACAACTATCCGATGGCTAGAAGGAGAAATCGCAGCAATTGCATGTCAACAGACTTGCCTACAGATTTGGGGTCTGACAATTTGGAGGGCGAACAGGTCCAAGTGCAATAAATTTGTCAGAAGTATATATCAGCCTTTCCAGATGAAAGAGAATGGAGTACCTGTCCCCTGGCCCCAATTGGACGTGGACAGGTGCGGGCTGGGAGGCCAGTCACATGCATTCACTGCATGTACATGCATTAAATAGCTAACTGAGGAGGAAGCGCTAGAGAGCTAACCTCCAAGATAGTGGTTCAACCAGGAAGTGGCAGAATCATTTGGTGCCTCTCCCTTTCCACTCAATCAGGTCCAGGCAGCCTGGGGTCTTCAGTGAAAGAGCCAGGTCTTGAGTCCCCTTTTGAATTCCTGGAGGGAGAGAAAAGTCCTCAGGTGGATGCTGTTCCAGAGTGTTGCAGAGTTCCTGAAGGGCTGATGATGTATTCAGTCTCTGAGGGGTTGGAGAACATCCTTGACAATGTCGAAAAGTTCTTTGCTGTGGTTGGAGCTGGCTTCAATGTAGTTGACTAAGGCATTCCTTCTGGTGTCTTTCAGGGGTATGTGGTACTGACTGAGTACAATCATGATTGTGGTCCAGTCAGTGGGTTACTTGGTGGTGCGCCATCTCCTTTCCAGTTATTTGCAGTTGCGTTTAGAGGTTATCAATCCCAGGGTGACCAGCTGGCTTGTCTGGAGGATCTGTTGGGTCTGGAGGGTTTGCTGGGGGCGAATCTGTCAGCACTGTTGGTGTCACGACTCACGTGCTGCTTGCGCCTGGAATTTGCAGATCTGGTGGCGTGAATCTTCAATGTTCGGCTTTGGCCCAAAAAGGGGCGACTCTTTCTGGTAGCCACGGTGCTGTAGGCAATGGAGACACCAAGAACAGACCGTGCCCTTCAGAAAGTGGCGCCAGAGGGAAAAACCCCTTCCAAAGGGGAAAAACCTCCAAACAGGAAAAGTCCTGGAGAAAAACAAGAACAAACAAACAGGAATCCAAAAGGAGCAAAAATCTGAAAACACAGAATGCTGAGTCCAAAACCAAAAGGCAAGGAAATCAGGAGCGAAGACACCAACTGAGC
Organism: Pleurodeles waltl; assembly: GCF_031143425.1. NCBI lineage: Eukaryota > Metazoa > Chordata > Amphibia > Caudata > Salamandridae > Pleurodeles > Pleurodeles waltl. The sequence goes on along the minus strand of NC_090444.1, from coordinate 1,083,634,418 downwards.
AGAAAGTGTTGCAGCGCAAAGAAAGAGGAAAAACACAGCCCTTATATACCAAAAAACAGGAAGTGACCCACAGGAAGTAAAAGGACACCATCTTAGATAGGGAAACAATATATAGAACAGAATAGTAGAGGAACCATAGAGAATAGGGAACAAGGAATGCTGGGAAAGCACAGGAATCTGGGAAGGAGGAAAAGACATAAAGAAAGGCACACAACAGACTGCAAAAAGAAGAAAGGACAAAGAAACGAAGAAAAACAGGTAAGAGGGTTCAGAGACCCCTGGGACAGTGAAAGGCAGAAGGAAGAACGAGGCCCCAAGCAAATCTGGGGCCTCGAAACGCGCAGGAGAGGCTGGGGGCGCGCCGCGTCTTAATAACGCGGTGCGCGGCCCGAGCCGAACGCCCGGCAGAAGTCGAGCTCTCGGCTCGCGCCGCACCGCGCGGCGCGACAGTAGGTCCCCCTCCCGAAGGCCCAGGTTTAAGAGGGAATAAACAGTGAAAGCGTTGAGTCAGGAGAGGAGCGTGAACGGAAGAGGCATCTTCCCATGAACATTCACTGAGAGGATAACCCTTCCAATGAATCAGATACTGAAGTCGTTTATGAAAAAGACGAGAGTCACAGATTTCCTGCACTTCATATTCAGGAGCATCATTCACAAGGACAGGAGGTGGACAAGGAAACTGACGTGAGTAAGGATCAGGCACATAAGGTTTAAGCTGAGAAACATGAAAAACCGGATGGATCTTCCATGTATGGGGTAAGTGAAGACGGACAGTGACAGGATTGACCAACTGGAGAATACGGAAAGGCCCATAGTAACGAGGTGTGAACTTGTTTTGAGAGAGACGTGAGGGCAAGAATTTGGAGGAGAGCCAGACTTTATCTTGCAGATGATAATTTGGATTGGTTGTACGTCTCTTGTCTGCAGCCTTCTTCATATACCTCTTGGTATGTAACAAATTAGATCGAATTAGTTTATGGAGTTGGAGAAGGCGTTTGGAGAAATAGTTAATAGCAGGTAGAGGAGAGTTGGATTGTGGAGAAGTAGGGAAAGAGGTAGGATGAAAACCATAGGAACAGAAAAAGGGAGTGACCTTGGAGGCACTATGGACTGAGTTATTGTAGGAAAATTCAGCTAAAGAGAGGTAAGTGCTCCAGTTACTTTGGGTAGAATTGCAAAAGCATCGAAGATATTGCTCTAGTCCTTGGTTCAGACGCTCAGTCTGTCCGTTGGTCTGAGGATGGAACCCTGAAGACAGGGCTCTATTCATATTCAGTGTTTTACAAAAATGCTTCCAAAATCGGGAGATGTACTGAGGTCCTCTATCAGAGATTATGGTATGTGGAAGTCCATGGAGACGGAAGACATGATCTATGAATATTTGACCTAGTTCTTGGGAAGTAGGCAGCTTTTTTAGGCCAGTGAAATGAGCCATTTTTGTGAAAGAATCCACTGTGACCATGATAACCCGGTTTCCTGCTGATGGTGGGAGCGAACACATAAAATCAGTAGAGATAGTATGCCATGGGGCCGATGGAACAGGCAAAGGTTGTAGTAATCCTGCCGGTCTGGTGTGAGGTATTTTGACTTGGGGACAGGCCTGAACGTATCTTTCCACATCCAGTTTCCAGGTAGGCCACCAAAAAAATCGTGAAAGTAGTTCTTGTGTGGCTTTGATGCCTCTGTGACCAGCTACAGGGGAATCATGGCACATTTGTAACGCTTTCTTTTGCACCTTGTTTGTAGGGAGGAATATCAGGTCTTGGTAATAAAAATATCCTTGTTTCTTGTACAATAATGGTCTTAGTTCTTCTATGTCATGGTCCGATAGGTTGGCGTATTCTTGTTGTACTTCTTCCAGGAAAGACTGAGCCACTCCAATGATCTTACTGGGTTCTAGAAGATACTGGGATGAGGAAGGAGAACACTCTGGATATCGGCGAGACAGAGCATCAGCCAGAATGTTTTGAGATCCTGGAATATATGTAATATAAAAATCGTACTGACTGAAGAAAAAGGCCCAGCGGGCCTGACGACTATTCTGGCATACAAAATTTCTTAAACATTGTAAATTACGGTGGTCTGTCCTCACCTCAAATGGTTCCTTGGAACCCATCAGAAACTGTCTCCACTCAAGGCAGGCTGTTTTCAGAGCCAATAATTCCCTTTCAAGTACGGAATAATGTTGTTCAGCTGTGGAAAGGATATGAGACAAATAGAAAACAGGATGTTCAAGGCCATCATCCTCTTGTCGTTGGAGTAAGACAGCTCCGATGGCTCTCTCAGAAGCATCAGTTACTACTATAAATTGCTTGGTGGTATCTGGATGTCTTAAGATGGGGGCTTGGGTGAAGGCTCTCTTTAAGCTTTGAAAGGCTGCTTCAGCAGCCTCAGTCCAGACAAACCCCTTCTTTAAATTGTCCTTCTTTAAGGTGTGAGTTATGTGGCTAGTCTGACTGGCAAAGTCTAGAATGAATTGTCGATAGAAGTTTGCTAAACCTAGGAAACATTGTGTTTCTTTTATGGTAGAAGGAGAAGGCCACTCTAGGATAGCTTGTACCTTTTCTTGATCCATAGCTATGCCGGTGGGACTTAAATGATAGCCCAGATATTTGACTTCCGTTATGTCGAACTCACATTTCTCTGGTTTGCAAAATAGTTGATGATCACGAAGTCTTTGAAGAACTTGTTTCACATGGGAAGTATGGAGTTCAGGATTTCTAGAATAAATAAGAATGTCATCTAGGTAGATCACGACTGTCTGATTAAGTAGGTCTGAAAACACTGAGTCCATAAATCTCTGGAAGATTGCGGGGGCGTTAGTAAGACCAAACGGCATAACCCTATATTCAAAATGGCCAAATGGGGTCCTGAATGCTGTCTTCCATTCGTCGCCTTCTCTTATGCGTAAAAGGTGGTAGGCTCCTCGTAAATCCAATTTAGTAAAACGTTGGGCCCCTCTGATTGCTTCCAGTATGTCCCTGATGAGAGGCAAAGGATAACGATCTTTAATGGTGATTTTATTCAGACCTCGAAAATCCAGGCACGGACGAAGATCCTTAGTCTTCTTGGGCACAAAAAAGAGAGGGGCCCCAGTCGGAGACGACGATGGAACAATAAGACCACTCTGTATATTTTCGTCCAGATACTCCTTTAGAACTTCCCTTTCGGGTTCCGTGAGGGAGTACATCCTCCCAAAAGGAACAATTGTGCCGGGTTCTAATGGAATTGCACAATCATATTCTCGATGTGGAGGTAGCACAGGTTTTGACGGTTTTTGGAAAATATCCTGAAACTCCAAATAGTGGTCTGGGACCCCTTGGACCGTATAAATGGACATACCAGTGGCACCTTCAGTAGCTAAGGATCTTTTCGGAGACCAATACTTGTCGGAAGTAAAACAGTTCTCATGACAAAATTGCGAAGACAAAGAGACTGTCCGGGTAACCCAATTTATATATGGGTTATGTCTAATGAGCCACGGAATTCCAAGAATGATGGTATGGTTAGGGGACGTAATAAGATCGAAGGAGATGTGTTCTTGATGGTTTCCCACCTGTAGACTTAACATCAGGGTAGTGGTGTCTACAGGACCAGAGGATATCAAAGATCCATCCACAGTGTGTACCTGTTCGGGTACTTCTTTTGCTTGAGTAGGAACTAGGTTAGCAGCAGCCCATGTCTTGTCCATGTATATACCACTAGCACCACAGTCTAGTAATGCCATAGTCTTTTCTTGACGACCGTCAGGAAGTTGTAACAGGACAGGAAAGATGAACAAGGCAGTTGTATTGTCATTAAAGGAGCTGATGGAAGGTATAGCTGTAGATCCCGTCCCCTCCCTTCTTACAGAGGACGGGAGGTGGCGTTTCCCGAAGGTCTGGACGGACGTACTGGACAGGTACGGAGTATGTGACCAGCAGAACCACAATACAGGCACAACCCTCTCTTGCGTCTGTCTTCTCGTTCACTAGCAGAGAGCGGACCTCGGGTAGTATCCACCTGCATGGGTTCCCCTTCGATGTCTCTAGCAGGAGTGCGAGGTTCCTCGGAACGCTGCAGGTATGCACGTGAGCTACTTGGCTGGGTAAACCCTCTACTCCTTTTCTTTTCCGATCTCCGTTCCTGAAGACGATATTCGATGGACAGTGCTTGATCCATCAGGCCACGAAGATCTTCCGCTCTGGTAGAATGCACTAGTTCATCCTTTATTTCTTCTTTGAGTCCTCTACGAAATAATGTTACCAGAGTACGTTCCACCCAAGTGGTCTCTGCCGCCAGCTGACGAAAACGGGTTATATATTGCAGGACGTCTTGGGAGCCTTGTTGGATGTCGCACAAGGCTTCTTCAGCGGAGGCTTCCAATCCAGGACGGCTAAACATTTGTTTGAAGCGACTCACAAAGGCGGAATAGTCTGACAATACAGGGTCGTCGGAGGACACCATCGGGGTTGCCCAGGCCAAGGCTGGACCGGATAAGGCACTGATAAGATAACCCACCTTGGTCCTGTCGTGGGAGAATTGAGTAGGTCGGAAGGCGAAATACACCGTTAAAGCATCCAAGAACTCGCGAAGCTTGGTTGGTTCACCAGAGAAACAAGGGGTAGAAGCGGAGATTGTCGGAACATCACTGGTGCGGAGGGCCAAAGCCTGTCGTAACGCAGCATTTTCATTACGTAGTTGTTGCAATTCCTGGGCTTGTTGCTGAATCGTGGTTAACAGAGATTGCTCCGGATCTGCAGCAGCCGCCACTGTATTATCCATGGTGTTTGAGGACGTCGGAATGGTTAGGCGCTGCAATCTGTCACGACTCACGTGCTGCTTGCGCCTGGAATTTGCAGATCTGGTGGCGTGAATCTTCAATGTTCGGCTTTGGCCCAAAAAGGGGCGACTCTTTCTGGTAGCCACGGTGCTGTAGGCAATGGAGACACCAAGAACAGACCGTGCCCTTCAGAAAGTAGCGCCAGAGGGAAAAACCCCTTCCAAAGGGGAAAAACCTCCAAACAGGAAAAGTCCTGGAGAAAAACAAGAACAAACAAACAGGAATCCAAAAGGAGCAAAAATCAGAAAACACAGAATGCTGAGTCCAAAACCAAAAGGCAAGGAAATCAGGAGCGAAGACACCAACTGAGCAGAAAGTGTTGCAGCGCAAAGAAAGAGGAAAAACACAGCCCTTATATACCAAAAAACAGGAAGTGACCCACAGGAAGTAAAAGGACACCATCTTAGATAGGGAAACAATATATAGAACAGAATAGTAGAGGAACCATAGAGAATAGGGAACAAGGAATGCTGGGAAAGCACAGGAATCTGGGAAGGAGGAAAAGACATAAAGAAAGGCACACAACAGACTGCAAAAAGAAGAAAGGACAAAGAAACGAAGAAAAACAGGTAAGAGGGTTCAGAGACCCCTGGGACAGTGAAAGGCAGAAGGAAGAACGAGGCCCCAAGCAAATCTGGGGCCTCGAAACGCGCAGGAGAGGCTGGGGGCGCGCCGCGTCTTAATAACGCGGTGCGCGGCCCGAGCCGAACGCCCGGCAGAAGTCGAGCTCTCGGCTCGCGCCGCACCGCGCGGCGCGACAGTTGGAGATCCAGGTAGTGAAGTTTTTGATGGCTTGATCCACTTTGGAGGAGGTTTTGGGGGTAGAAGTTGAGGTCATCGGTCCATTGGCGTCCCTGGGGAATGTGATCCCTAGAGGCAAGGAGTTGTCTTGGGAGGGGTCACACATGCCCCCTATTGATAAAATATCAATAAGATAAGTTGATCCCTGGGGGCTTATCTCTCCCCAAGGGTATTTGAAGAAAAAGTAGCAAGAGCAACTCATGCCATTTTCCTGCCAGGACACCTGGGGGAACCAGGTGGCGCATTTTTTTTTCTTCAGACCTGATGTGACTGTTACATGAAATGGTGTTGTTTTACTCCTGATGGAAAGCTCTAGCAATCTGGCCATTATTTTTCATTGGGGAGTGCTTGGCTTCACTGGTTCCGATGCAAGTTTTATCCTCTGCCAAAGCTCCTGGCAACTGTCTTTATTCTGGGGCTTGTTCAGTAGCCCCCCGCAGCCCTCCATCAAAGTACCCTCCCTGTTGCACTCTCACCTACCCAATACTTTGGTGATCTTGCAGTTCCAGAAAGTTCTCTACAGTCTTCCAAATATGTAGGTATTTTTAAGAGGGAGTGGAAAGTTCTAGAAAGTAGGCACCTGTGTTCAATCTCAGGGTTATTTATCATCACTCCACTCATGTCCCAACACTCCTGCACAGCATTCTGGAACATTTCTTTATGGTAACTTGAACTGCTATGTTTAAAGAACTTCCCTGGGATCCTAAGCCCTGCCCCAACTTTGACAGCGGGCTGATCCATTCCTACCACACTTCAAAGGGAGCTTCTCTGGTGATTGGCTCCAGAGGCCTGCCTGTCCTCTTTTGTTTCTGTTAGAGTGAGCCTTCTCAGGCCAGGTACAGTGTAAAAAGTAATTAGCACATGCAGATTCAATCCCGCCCACTTCCTTTCTATTAAACAAACCCTAGTATTGTCAAATTGCTCTATTGTGTGAGGAGTTCTGTGATCCTCCCACTGTCCAGCAAAGTAATTTATTTTGCCCAGTAGTAAGAGAGGGAAAGGTCTGATGTCTAGTTATGATTTGAGTCAGGAACGTATGACACAACCTCAAATACTAACAGATATCACAAAAGTGACTTTGGTACATTTTTACCTTTGCATTGGTACTTGTCCTCTATTTCTGGTCTGCATAGATGAAACTGTACTTTGGTACAGATTTTGTCCATTGAAGCACACAATATTTTGAAACATCACTAAAAAGGTACACTATGAATCCCCTCTCACATTATAAGGCCTATACCAGGTCAGCAGCAATCCCTGGAGGGTTTCTATGCAGATACTGGGCTGAACTAGATAGTAATCTAGCATGCTTAGCCTGCACTTATGTGTCCATGTGTGCTCTCATGCAACCAGCCTGGCCTGCTGGGCAGCAGTTGACTTGGTACTGAATAAGACCTAGAGCTTGAATCACAAAGGTAAACTTACAAGTAGGCTTTTTTAGCATTTACAAAACTGCATTTTGATAGTAAGTTTACGAGTGTGGAGCCCCCCAGTCAGGGCAGAGATTTCTGCAAATAAAAGGATAGACTTTTCCCTGTACCCTCACTACACTTTCACCATGAAGACACATGATGCATCTCCCTCTCAACCCGCAGCCCCATCAGAACCGTGCTACATGACGCATCACTAGCACACGCCCTTGCATCACAAGCCTATTGCCAACGGTAGCCTCGACGACGATGCAGGACTCCACATCACAAGTCCTGCAGCTTCTTCCAAACCAGTTGGTGCGCGATGCAGGATTTAGCATTGCAAGCCCACTGAGTGATGTATTTCTGACCAGGACCTTGCATCGCCTCGAACGCACAACACTTCCTGTACATGGGACTCCAAACTCTTTGCAACCAGGATTTAAGGTTCTCTTGTTCAGCTGGACTGTCTAGGCCCCTGTAGCTGGCCCAATGTCTACTGCGGTCGGCCTGAACTTATGTGTGGTTATATGGCAAAATTTCTATATACTTTCTTCTCATTAAAGAAAAAAAGTAACCAATTTCACCAAACTTTACTAAACCAAAAATCTCTGACTCATCCTTTTCCACTTCTAAAATGTCTTCCACCTCCACTCTTTGACTCATCCCAAACCTCTTTCCTACTATTACTAAGATTCTTTTTCCAAAATATCCCCTATCTCCATCTTTGTTATGCTATTCATCCAACTAACAGGCCCTCTGACCCCTCCCAAAACTCTTTTACTATTATGAACGCCTAAATTATCCTTTCTACACTCTTCACACCTCTAGCCATCCCTTCTCCTTCTCCTTCTCTTTCAGACTGCCATGTTACCAGTTAAACAGGTAGGACTGATGGCCGCCAACCAAGAAAGGCCGACCGGCAACGGCGAGGAGGCCCGGAAATAGGTGATCCAACCTCCAGCACCAACAGCACTGCGACCAACTACTGACCGTATTACAAGCCAAAAGTCACATTGGCGGGCACCCATGGAGGTCAGCCAATGGAAGACCGAACCACAGTGATTCGTGGTCACAAAAGTAATACACAGCAGCACACTGGATGGCTTTGAAAACAACACAGCTGACACAGATTGCCATGCTTGACACACTTGCAAAGGGCACTATAAAACACACCCCTTCAGACACCACAATCCTATGCATCCTCACAGCTAGACACAGAAGCCACAGGGCATAAAATAAAAACAACTCTATAGAATAGACACCCCTTCATTTTTTTTCAACATCCCATACCACACCCTGCACACACTTCACTCCATTCAGACCCTTCTGCACTACCCCAGTTGAGTTACTTACTGTCACTTGTTTTTCTGTACATCACCATGTCATGACCCAAAAACCCACATTTTATTGAGGATGTGTTGAAAGTCATGGTGGATGAAATCATTAGAGTAGAGCGACAATTGTTTGGAGCTCAAGTCCAGCAAACACCTCTCAGTAGGTAGACAGAAATGTGGGAGAGGATAGTTGACAGAGTCAATGCTGTAGGCATCACCTTGCGCACAAAGGAGGACATCAGGAAGAGGTGGAACAACCTAAGGGGCAAGGTTTGATCCTTAGTCACCTCGCACCAGCTGCAGGCCAAGAAGACTGGCAGAGGCCCTCCCAGTGCACCATTACACCTCTGTCACGGGAAGGAGAAGGTCTTGGCCACCCTATATCTTGAGGACTCAATAGGAATACCAGGGGGAGGTGAGTCTGGTAAGTCACAACACTAAAAATGTCACCAAAATGCTATGTCATGCATGCCATAGCTCACCTTTTCCCAAATTAGCTTTTACTCCACTCACCAGCCCAGTGTTCTCTCCTCTAAATACTCCTGTATGTGAACATCCAATTGAAGTGTACCAACCTGTGGTTTATTTTTATTTATAGAGTGCATGGTACAGGAGGTGACAGGATTGCAAAGCACTGTTACTGTAATTCGAACCTCCACCCTTGTGTTCACTGCTACAAACACCATTGTTTGGCAAGTCACAAATGAGATGCACTCACCTGAGCGGTACAGGGACTGACAGGACTGCAGCTTCCATCAGGCACTATTTCGGTAACTCCAAGCACCAGCAGAGTGTTCTCTTCCCCAAATAGCCTTTTCGTAATCTCTCAAATTAAGTGCACTCACCTGGGGGTGGGGGGGGGGGTCACATTTGTATTGTGTGTATAGTACAGGGAGTAAGAGGACTGCTATGGCCGGAAAGCCCTGTGTCTGTGAATCCAACCACTAGCCCATTGTTGACTGCTACAAATACCATTGTTTGGCAAGTCTCAAATGAAGTGTACTCATCAAGAGGGTTCACATTTATAAAGTGTGTATAGTACAGGGACTGACAGGAGCACAAAGGCCAGGAAGGCCCTGTGTCTGTGAATTCAACCACCAGTCGAGAGTGTACTGCTACAAATACCCTTGTTTGGCAAGTCTCAAATGAAGTGTCTCACCTTGGGGTTCACATTTGTATAGTGTGTACGACAGGGACTAACAGGACTGCAAAAGCTGGGAATGCCCTGTGTCTGTGAATGCAACCACCAGCCTAGTTTTCACTGCTACAAATGCCCTGGTTTGGGAAGTCTTAAATGAAGTGTACTCACCTGGAGGGTTCACATTTGTATAGTGTGTGTACTACAGGGACTGACAGGACTGCAAAGGCCAGGAAGGCCCTGTGTCTGTGAATTGAACCACCAGCCCAGTGTTCAATGCTACAAATACCCTTGTTTGGAAAGTGTTGAATTAATTGTACTCACCTCAGGGTCATATTTGTGTAGTGTGTGTACAACAGGGACTGACAGGACTCTAACTCCAACCACCAGACCAGTGTGCACTTGTCCAAATACGCTTGTTCGGTATCTCTCAAAGAAGTTTTACTCACCTGGGAGGATACTGTTTGTATAATATGTGAAGTAGAGTGTGTGACCTGAATGAAACTCTTAGTAGGCATTATGTCTATAACTCCAACCACCAGCCCAGCGTGCATCTGTCCAAATACCCTTGTTTGGTGACTCTAAATTGAAGTGTACTCACCAGGGAAATAACATTTCTATGGTGTGTGTAGTAGAGAGAGCGTCAGGACTGCAAATCTAAGGATGCACTGTTTCTATAACCCCACGCACCAGCACAGTAGATCCTTGTCCAAATACCCCTGTCTGGCAACTCACAAATGAAGTTTACTCACCTTGGGGGATGACATTGGTCAGGTGTGTCAAGTACCCAGATGAGCCAGACAGCCAGACTGTAACTCACAGGAGGCACTGTTACTCTGACTGCAAACCACAGAAGAGTGTACATTTGATCAAACAGCACAGTTTTCCAACTCTCAATGTGAATTTACTCAGATGTGTGGGTACCGTTTGTATAGTGTGTATTGTAGATGGAGTGACAGGACTGCTAAGGCCAGGAAGCTATGTAGCTCATACTCTAGACACAAGCTCAGGGTCCATATGCATAAATATGCATCTCTGTGAAACCCCAATTGATGTGTACTCACCTGGAGGGATACCATTTGTGAAATGGTGGGAAGTAGAAGGAGTGACATTAAAGTTAAACCCAATAGGCCCTGCCCCACAAACTTCAAAACCAAAACCAGTGTTCACTTGCCCAAACACATCTAGTAGAGAAGTCCCAAATGAACTCTACACACCTTGGACAATGTAAATTATCAAGTGTGTGCAGTGGAGACTGACATGACTCTGACTCCCAGGAGGCACTGTTTCTCCACATATAAAAAAAACTACATCAGTGATCACTTGATCAAATGCCCTTGCCTAATAGGCCACATTTTAGATTCACCCCCCTGTAATGAGCAGCATACAGATCATGCCCAACTCTCAGATGTGTCTGGCTCTATCTTGACCTACTAACCCAAGATAAAACCATTGAGGACAGGCAGGACAGGTTACCCAGTGTGCTAAACAATTATCCCAATGGCACCCAAAGGCAAAACCAGATTGGTATTGGCAGCAAACACATTAACACTGCAATAAACACATGATGACTAATATCACATTTACTACAAACTCCTTGGTGTGTCTGTATCACATTCAACTAGGTCTCAAAATAGCCAAAAACCTAACTTGCCTAGCCACTGTTTGGCCTGCACTGGTGGCAAGTTGACACTCTCAGGCCTTCCCTCAAAGGGACAAAGATATGCACATCTAAGCAGCTGGGACAGACAAGTACAGCTGGCATGCTCCACAAATGTCATTTGAAAACAACTATTACAATGTTTACCTGTCACAGTAGGATTACCTGCTAAACAACTATGTACAGGTCTCTGTAAAATGCCACTGTAAATGATTGGAGGTCACAATGCAACCAGTAACATTGTAAGCTCATAATATATCAACATGGCCTCTCTAACAGGGGTGCTGAGAGACATCAACACCACCCTGAGCAGGGATCAACAGCAAGACTCCAACCCTTCCTTTGGCAGGTCTACACCTGGCACCTAAACATCGGTGCCAACCACTGGAAGGGAGGCCCTGCCAGTAGAAGAACCTACCTCAGACGCCCCTGCCTCTGAGCAGCAGATCACCCCCCAAACAAGCGGGGACTTCCAGCAAAGTGTCTGTGAGGTGCTGATGGCAAAACTCCTGTCATTGCCAGCAAGTGACCTCTTCCCAAATGACCTCCTTTGCGTGTCACATGTTCACTCTGTTGACTGTTCCTCAACCATCTTCCATTTCCAATGGGAGGAGTACAGTGGACTTCGGACTCCCAATGCTGTGGCATCCACAACAAGGATTTCATCCACTGTGACTGAACTCTTCACTTTTTGGTTCCGTCATGTCCCTTATTTTCATTCTGTGCACAAATTTACATTAAATACTATCTATCAGAAGGTTTGTGTCTGCTTGCTTCTTTTCAGATTTTGCTATGTAGAGATGTAAGACTATATGAAGCAAATGATAAAGACACATGCTACTAGTTCATGGAGGGAAGTGTTACAGATACAGTGCCCTGCTAAGGATTACAGCCAACACACACAAACACATTGGTACAAGTGTCTAGTCACACCAAACATTTTATTCCAATGTACAGCACATAAGCGGTTTGTAAGTCTGGAATGTCATAGCCATAAATGGCTGACTCAAATTGTGTCAAGGTACACAGACCAAGGTACAGACCACGGAAGGAAGGGGCTTGTTAGACATTGTCCTGTAGAATATGGAAACAGAAAAGTTGATGGTGATAGCAGCTTGAGCCTTATCACATACCATGCAAAAGCAATACAACATCACATAAACCAAGGCACAGACACCGGCAGTACAACAGTCCCTGATCACAAGCACATCATGATCCAATGATTATGCATCTTGTGATATGACACAAACATATGTCAGTGTTTTGGCACAGGCACTGTAGCCTGCAATGATGAAACACATATACAGCTACATACAGGTCATACAAGAATAGTGTTTAGCCTATGTGAAGGGTGAATGGCTTGCTTGCTCTTGATGACGCCACATTTTATGGTCCCATGATCACACACATGATGCAGTCAGCCCTCCACAGCACACTATACAAGTACAATGTGCACTTTGACCTTCCACCCAAATACTGTTCAAGTTGCCTTGACGCAGGTCTCATACAGCCAAATCCGTGACCTACATTACCTGGAACAATCCATGTCCACTTCCTGTGTCTGAACAGCATCAGATACCTGCTAATGTCATAACTCTGAAATGCCCATATGAGGATGTCATGGTGAAGGTACCTGGACAAAGGCAAAGCAAGGAGTATAGGCTTGAAAAACATCCTATTACAGAATTCATATGGCCAGCATCTGGAAAGGAAATTACATTGCAATGAGACTGACGCAAACAAGGTAGCTACATCAAGGTGGGGATATGTCAAAGGCTAACCCTTCAAGAGCCCTTTGGCCGATTATTTCAGAATATCAGCTCCCTAGTTTTTGCAAAAACAGTCAACTTCATACATTATAATAACTACAGTTCTTTGTACACAGTCATTATGTCACATGACATACATATGCTCAAGAAAAGTGGGTATTGAAGTACTCTTCCTGCAAGTCAGCTCCTTCCTCTTCACCACTGTCATCCTCACTTGCATTTTGGGAGGCTCACTCGGTGGCACTGCAGGCTTCCCCTCCTCTGGGATGTACGGGATAGTCCTCCGCAGTGCAATGTTGTGGAGCATGCAGCATGCCACAGTGATCTGACACACTTTTCTGGCCGAGAAGAGGAGGGCTCCACCAGTCTGGTCCAGACATCTAAATCTGGCCTTCAGGAGCCAAAAAACCTGCTCCACTACCCGCCTTGTTCTTCCCTGGGCCTCATTAAAGCAGACTTCCCCTGGCATAGTTGGATTCCTTAGTGGCGTCAACAAGCAGGGATGGTTTAGATATGCAGAGTCTCCTGTTATGGAATGGGACACATGGGCAACAATGAGGCCCTCTTATCAGAATTGTGGCACCAGACATTGCACACAATGTAGGAGGATGGCTCTCTATGTAGTGTGCAAAGCTAGGCACACTGTGCAGAGAGTCTTGGTAACCACATGTTGGTTTACTAAGGTAAAAACTAGACCACCTAATGCTCTTATTTTTATGGCAGCCTGGTCGAACAGTTAGGCCAATCTTGGAGAAGAGCAAAGCATTTGATGTACTCTCAGTATCAATAAACGAAGACGTACACCGAAAAGAATAACTTGACACAACTTTAAACAACAATTCAGATTTTAATAAAAGTTTTAAGACCAAGATCATCAAAATTGGGTAAGTACTTTTTAAGTTATGAGTTTTCAAACTTTAGCAAAAATAGTCTTTTTGTGTGTAATCACGCAACATAAGAATCAATGGGAGAAAATAAAAAAAATGCATGTAAAATCAGTCTATGTGTTTATCAATGTCTCCTTTAGTTCTTAGGTCAAGGCCTTCGAGAAGTCCCGGCTTGTGGGGCTGGTGGGTCCCATTGGAGTGTAGAGGACACAAAGGGTGGGGGACCCTTAAAGCACAGCTGGGTCTCCAGTGCAGGGCCCAGGGAGGCTGGGTATAGAGCAGATAGATGAGTCAAGAGCTGTGCGCAGAGGTGCCCTTGGAAGCATGAGGTAAGTCACTTTACGGATCGCTTGCCGGTCAGCAGGGCCACGTTGGTTTCTGAAGTCGCTTCCTCTTGATCTTTTTGGATTCCAGAGTGGACTTTCCTTCCTGGTGTCCAATGCTGAGTGACCTTTACCTGGGGCTATTACACGGTTCAGCATGCAGTGTATACTAGACAGGGCACACAGGCTGTGTGCCATGTCAGTTTTGCAATTCAGGACTGCACCAGGCCACTCAGCCTGCAATGGCAGTGCTGGGTGCACTTGGGTGCATGGTCCCTGAGGGTGGCACAATCTGTGTTGCTGCACTTAGGGGCCTACCTTAGTCCCTCATGGCCTGGGTACCTTAGTCCCATTAACTAAGGACTTATAGTGGCTCCTAATGGTGTGTCCAATTGTACCAATGCATCACAACAGTTTTGGGAAAGAGATCTGGCCTGGGAAACCTGGTTAGCACGGGCCCTGGGCACTCACAACTGTAAAACCACATCAAATATCAGGCAAAATGTGGGGGGCTAAGCATGTCAAAAGAGGCACTTTCCTACACACACACAAACAGGACGGATGTGACTTACCAACCACCCAGGCCCTTTTTGGATACAGTTGTGACGTTAGCTGGGGGATAGGGCTGTTCTCCATCATGAATGAATCATGGACTGAACCCAGATAGAGGACACAGACCTGTGAAATGTATAGATCCACCAAACAGACAAAGTGCACATTGATGGAATGGAAGTTCTTTCTGTTGCAATAGACTTGTTCATTGGCTTGCGGTGGGACCAAGCCAACATGTGTGCCATTAATAGTCCCTACCACATGTGGGAGGCTTGCAAAACCATAAAAGTCAGCCTTCACATGCACTCAATCTTGATGTCAGGGAAACTGGATGTAGCTGTCCAGGTGCTTCAACATTGCTGAGAGGACATCCTTCAAAACCAGCCTGAACATAGGTTGGAACATGATAGCTGACAGGACCACTGTACGTTGGAAGGACCCTGTGGCTAGGAAGTGCAATACTAACATGACTTGTACAATGGGTGGTATGCTGATTGGATAACTAATAGCTGGCACCAGATCTGGCTCCAACTGATGACACAAGTCCAGTATTGTTTGCCAATTCAGGGGATGGTACATGATAATTTGGCATTCCTCCATGGTCCGAAGGTCTGGCAGTGGACAGTAGACAGGTGGTCGATGCATCCTCCCTTTTCCTGGGTACCTATATATATGACAAGAAATGAGTTATAACATTCATCATTGTGTCCCCAGCTACATACATGATGCATGTCAATGATAATGATAACATGTGACAGTGCACATGAACACATGAACGCTGCTAATAACACAAGGGTTACATGTGACCCCCATGGTTTGCCACATGTGTCCACACCATGTATCTGGACCAAACTCAAATATATGCATCACAAATGCCCCTCCAAATATGACTGGAAATCTCAACCACAGAAATGGCCTTTTAAGGGGGTGGATTATGCACCACTGTAAAATACCATCTGTGTCCTGCAACATACTGCAATGGTGTTTGAGTAGAAAGACCTACATGACAAGACAGGATAAGCATATTTGTGTGTTCAAAACAACATTTTCAGAGGTGTGACCGTATTTGAAGCCCAGTACTGCATTGCAGGCCTCTAAAATGGAGGCTGCCTGACCTACTCCACTGAACATTAGGAACCACCTGTGACCGCAAAGTTGTCATGGTGGTAGGAGGTTGCAACAGTAGCGGACACAGTCATAGGCTAACATTATTGCCAGTGGCAGTCACGGCCCATGGCTCTGTCCACTGGCGGTGATGACCTAGAATGCAGTGAACGAGACTGCCATGTTCAGCAGAATCACTAACCTGACTCCTGACACTACTGGCAGCAATACCTCCACTACCAAGCTGCTGTGTACCTCCTCTGGGAACAATCATTTCACATCCAGCAGGTAATAGGCCCCCTATCTTCTCTCCAGAGGAGCTGGAGAGGCTAGTGGACGAGGTCCTACTGCTGTGCGGACAGCTCTATGGTGTACCAGAGGAGCAGGTAAGTACCTAATTTGCACAGATTTCTCTGTCCTTCACAATACTTTCACTCCTCACAGGAAAGAATGTGAAGCCTGTGTGCCAGGTTGATTACCCATGTGTTTGTAAGTCCAGTCTATGTGGCATCAATGGGAGGGTCAATGCGGAGGTATTGTTGGCCAGTGCCATATGTTGAGTTTATTCACATTGTGTTGTGTAGGATTTTTGGGCTCCTAGATCCTCCTTGTGTTTGGTGCACATAACTAGGTGAGGAAACATTACTGTAATCCACTGACCTCTCTTTCCTCATGATTGTTGTGTGTGTCAATCAATATGTATATGCATCATGGCATGAGCTGAGTTTGCATGTTGTACGAGTCAGTTGTGAGTAATGTGAGCAAGGTGTATGTTGCTACAGAGATTTCTTTACACATCTGTCCTTGCTAGACTGTTGTGTGGAAGTCATATCATCACTCTTTATGCCTTTCAGGTTGCCACGCACGGCATGTGCCAATTTGCTGTTGGCTACATGATGTACTGTCATGCATGGAAGTGATGGGAATGAACGTTCTATCTGCTCAGCCTGCAGAGACAAGGGCCTCATACATGTGTCTCTCAGTATGGGTCCTAGTCTAGGCTGGGATGGAGTCACCGTGGCTATACAACAATGGCACGGTTCCCACTCCCTGACACCAGCAGATCATGTCATGTGGGCAATATGAGCTCTTGTGTAAAATCCTGATCTGAATGCGTCATTCTTTTGATTAGATCAGAAATGGGTCAAGAGGTGAGTCGCTGATCTGGTTCATATGTGCATTTAGCATCACAGTCAATGTGTGTTATGACAGGTGCCTTACTCTCACAGCCCTGATGTCACCTTCACACAGGTCATATTTGTCCTGTGCAGGCTTATTGCAAAAAATATGTCCCCACAGTGCAGACAGTGTGCTGATTCCTGAGAGGCCATGATATGTGACTCAGCAGCTTCGTCACATAGCAGACACTGTAAAATGCATGCCTTTGTTGAATGCCATCTCTGTAGGATGGACACGTATATCCAAAAGTGTGTTGTAGATAACAGTTACAAGCAAAGAACCACACCCCCTGAAGTGGCATGAGTCTGCATTTGTTATGCCACATGTCTACACATGGATGGGGTAGCATTTTCTGTACACACCATGCCAGTCCCTCCCTTGTTCCCCATGTGTGATATTTGACTTTGTAATCTGGCAGTAGCCTTTAGGAACTGTATGCAGAAAGTCATTCTCACAGAGTGTGAATTTGTTGGTCCATTCATGCCCAAGGAGTTTACCCTTCAGAAGCCACAGATGTGTGATGTGTCACATAGTGGCTCACATCTCAGTCAGTTGCTAGAGCATGTCTAAAATTATGTCAGTAAGCTTGCTTAGTAATTTTAGGGCCTGAGCATGGTGATGGGTTGATCTGCAGATTGGATCATTTATGTCTGTAGTCATGGCCCTGTACTTGGCTTGTATGTGTCACACTTGGGGAGTACTGACAAATAGGAAAGTTCTAGCTTGATGTTACTGATGTGTGTGACTAAATTATTTGTGCTGAGACTTGTGAACATGATCTCTTGATATGTCCTTGGCACCCATGCAGGTCAATGCCCATCAAAAGAAGGAAATATAGAGAGCCATCACCAAGAAGGTGTGGACACTGGGGGTCCACAGTCGATGGAGCACCCACTACAGAAAAAGTTTGGAGGATCTGAGACGCTGGGCTTGGAAGATTGCGGAGGTCCAGCTGGGGCTGTCCTCCCAACGTGGGCAGGATGCCTGTCGGACCATGACCCCCCCCCAATGGCCTGCATTCTAGCAGTGGCCTATCCGGAGCTTGATGGGCATTTGAGGGCAGCACAGCAGCCACAAGGGGGTGAGTACAGGGCATGTTCTTGCCTGTCCCATTACAAGTGATTGAGTCAGGTTCTGACAGCTACCCCTGATGATTTTTGATGATCCATGCGTCACACAGTGGGTGAGTGATTGTTTTTGTTACCATGTCATGTGCTGTATACTAATGTGCCTTTACTTTTGCGCCAGAGACCAAGGACACAACTGGGAGGAATCCAAAAACCACTTGCTCTGCAGGGAAGACATATGACTTTGTACATTGATCAATCAAGTACTGTTTGATGTTGTAGTGGGTGTAATTTCTATGCAACAGACCACTTCTCGTAAATGGTACAGGCCAAAGGTAAGTAGGTAGTGGATCACTGTCCTCTGCCATGTGTCTGGGTAAATGTGTATGTAGGTATCTGCCACCCAGAAGCTAGTTTCTTTAGTGGATGATGGCTGCTGGTGCCTCACTGCAATCTGTAATGTGAAGGTGTCCAACATAAATGTGACAGGGTTTACATTGTTCTTTGGATGCAGCTATAAATTATTGATTTCCCTTGGTGAGTGGGGAATGTCCATTGACATGATTTATGTGCCATCACTATTGCCAACATCTCTTGTGCCTAAGTATCAGCATGTGTCCCATTCTCTTCAGAAAAAATGTGCAAGCTGGAGTTTCATTCATAGTCTACCTATGTTGATGGGATGATGTCTGTATTCCCTCACATATATGCCCATGGTAAACTGTTTGTGCAATACTAAATTTACAATGGGGATACATTTCATGTTGTGCCACATGCAGGAGTGTGTCACCATTGTTTATTGGCTGACACATACCCTCATGCATCATAGCATGTCATTTTGGATGTACAACTGCAATAGCAATGAGGGGCAGGACGGGTAGGCATAGAATTTAGAGCCACAATGTGAATATCTATGCTCTTGATGTGGCATCAGGTGCAAAACTGCATTGCACATGTGTAATAGGTAAGGTTTGTGCCCTGAGTGTTGGCATGCATCATGGAGTGACCTGCAGTTATTTTGAAATCACGTGTTTTTGGGTATAGGCATTCCTCCACAGACAGGCATCTGGGTTTGCATGACCAAAGTGGGGATAGTGATGTAGCTTCCCATTGGGCAACATGTTGAGGGCCTTCTACAAGTCCTTGCAAATGTCTGTAGCTCTCTAACATGCAAAGGACTAATGGGGTGCCAAACATTAGTTATGACCACCCTAGGGCTTGCTGATTCAATGAGTTGTGTATTTTTGGAAAATCTCTCCCTGACATATTGCACTTGATGTCTGCAATGTTCATTACCTGAGCAGCATTAATACGACCTCCATTACTCCATTGGGATAAATATCACTTGTTTAAGTGTGCATTGTTGATATGTTTCCAGCGTGACAAGGGTTCTTCCAGGTCACCTTCCCCAGGATATTGTACTATTATCATCAACATGGGATGACTTTGTATCATCATTTCTTATTGTTTGGTCATCATGTATGTGACAAATAGAGGTGCGCATGACCTTGTGTGGGATTAGTGGAAATGCATTTTGCATTGGCCTACTATTGTATGCCAAGAGGGGACTGAGATCTGTTCCATGTTGCAAAGCTTTGAGGGTTATGGTGTCTCCCAATGGTTGAATTGTTATTGTGATTGCACAGATTCAGCCATGCAATTGTAGTTGTCTGACATTCTGATCTTTCTGTGGTTGACAGTTGACAGTTCATATGGCAGGCATACATATGGTATGGAACATGTATGGGCCACTTAGGTGGAGTTTGTTGCTGGGGCTTACTTGACATCAGGGTAATGTTTGCTAATCAGCTGAGTCCCTGAAAAAAAGAATTACAAATTACAAAAGGTGCCAGGGAATGAGCACCCTGACCCCTTAGCTCTGGTGTTGGGTTCACAAAGGGTCCCCCTCAGGGAGAAAAAGCATTTTTTTATTGTTACCACGGAATCATGACAGAGTCACGAATCTGTCATAAAAATACAAAAAAACAAGCATGGGCTCCTGCAATTGTTTTTAAAAAAGCCCCTGGGTGGGCCAGGTCCCAGGGGCACTCTTTTCTTTTTAATAGGGGGTGGACTAGGGCCCCCACAACCCCAGGGACCATCAACTCCCCGGGGCGAATAATAAAATATGAGGGGTGGTGCATGGCCCCCGTGCCCCTAGGGCAAAAATGCTTTTATCATGTGGGGGAGGCCCAATGGCCTCCCCCACAGCTTTAGAGACCGCCACCTCCCTGGGGCTGTAATGAAATATGAGCAGGGGCCGTGTGTCCCCCCATGCCACAGGGACCAACCCCCCCATGGGGAAAAAATGCTTTAATAAGTGGGGGAGGACCGGTGGCCTCACCCACATTCCACGGGACCACCACCTCCCTGGGGCTGAATGAATTATGAGATTGGGCTGCAATCTGGGGACCACCACCTCCGCTGGGCACAAACTAAATAAGGTAAAGAGGGTCCCTATTTAGACCCCTAATTGGTACCGGGGATCACCAACTCCCCCGGACCATCTTCACATTGGATGGGGGGGACACTCTGTCCTCCTCGTGGAGCCACTAATGGCACTCAGGACCACCACTCCATAGGGCCAGCTCCTGCTTTGTCCCAGGGTGCCCACCCTGGGACATAGCTATTTGCTGTGGCTTGGCTGCAGCTTTAATGCTGCAGGTGAACCACAGCAAACACTCTAGTTTCTGACAGTGGGACCTGTCAAACAGGTCTGGTTGTTAAAAACTGGAGCTTTCATCTCTGTTCCTTGCAGGCAGACATACGTGCAGAGATTAGATGTTTGCTTCAGCAACTACGGAGCTGCTGCTTAAACCAGCTACGAGGTAGCTGAAGGAATGGGACTGCAGGGCAGGCCTTGAGGCTCTCCCCTCGGTCCCAGAAAGCTTGAAAGGGCTTGTTTACAAATAAAAAGTTAAGCATAAAATAAAAAACATGTAGGGCCCAAGGGGGTCAGACCTGTGTAGACACTTATGCATCCACTCAAAGACCCAGTCAGACATTCACACACCCACTCACAGACCCACTCACACGTTCATGCTCTCACTCACAGACCCACTCACTCAGGCTCACACACCCACTCACAGACCCACTAAGACACTCACCACCCACTCAAAGGCCCACTCAGAGACTCACGCACCCACTCACAGACCTACTCAGACACACACCCCTGACAGACTCACTCAGACACTCCCACACCCCTTCACATACCTAGTGAGAGGTCTATTTATGCACTCACTCACACACTCACTGTCAAAGGCTAGTGCTTCCAGTTAGGAAATACATTAAAAAATATCAGCAATTCACTTAAAAAACAAAGGTTGCAGGGACATTCTAGTTAGGAAACAATATTAAAAGAACCTTAGAAATTCACTGAAAGGAACAAAAGTTTCAGGGATGTTAAAGTTAGGAAATAGAAAGCAGCACACATAGAAAGAGGAAAAAAGGGGAGATATAAAGAGATACCTGGGGCGGTGAAGGCTTTTGACACATTCCCAGATTTACAAAACCTTTTAAATCTGGGAATGCATCAAAATCAATGGATGTTGTGTGGGAACACCCATGGAAATGCCTGCCAGATGCAAAGTAAGGCAGAGCAGTGACTTACGTTGTCTTACTCCATATCTACAAGGCCATGAAAAGCCGGAAAGAGTGGCTTTGCATTGTCTTATAGATATGGGCCAGCAGCCTGCCACACCTCTTGTGTTTCTAAAAGTGATGCACCGTTGGTGCAGTCTGCTTGCAAATAATGCCCCTACTGTACAATACAGCCACTCACACACCAACACATTTAACCAAACAGCCACTCAAACAGCCACTCACTCACCAATAGACCCCCTTACACAGCCAGTCATTAGCTCATACTGCTATTCACACACCTACTCACTCATCCAGTCACTTACACACCCATACAGCAACTCAAACAGCCACTCACTCACCATACAGCCACTGACACACCCACTTACTCTCCAAGACAGTTACTCTCACAGCCACCCACTCACCCACACAGCTAATCATATATCTACTCATAGACCCATACAGGCACTCCCACACCCACTCACACACCCATGCAGGTACTCAGACACCCACTCAAACATGGATACACACAGTCACTCACATAATATATGTTGAAAATAGTATCACTCATTAGAAGTACAGAGTATACTATTTTAACTTTTGTAGTACCTTCATAAATTTGCTTAACACTCATAAACTTTTAGAAAACACTCACTGGATGATGTCCTCAGTGATGCCATTTGAGATGTCATCAGTGATGTGACTGACCATGTTATGATTGATGTAATATTTGAGGTCATAAGCAATAAATTGTGGGGGCGTAATCAGGTGAAACACACAGAACTGTAAGCATACGACACAAGTTACTCAGGAACTACAAAAGGTAGAAAAGTAGTGACAGGACAATGTGTACCCAACAAAAAAACAACTTGGGTTTATTCAATCCAAATGCTGAAGAGCAAAGGGCATTGCCCAATCCAAATACAAGTCCATGCACATGATAGTGCCCAAACCTGACTCCAATCGCTGAGAGGAATAGCCCACAGGAAGGGACATCAAGTGGCAGGCACCTCAGGGATCATCCTTGGGTGGGGTGGGGTCGGATTTGGGATGGGTGAGTTTGGGGGGCTTTTTCTTCAGGGGGTGGGCTTCGTTTTGGGGGGAGGGGTGTGAGTACTTGCAGGGGGGCATGTGTGACAGTGGTGGACTCAGATGTGGAATGGATGGGTTAGGATGTGGGTGGGAGCCTCTTGGGCTTTGGAAGGGGGTTTGGAAGTATCAGGAAAAAGGTCAGAAAGTAATCTCTTCTTGGGAAAATGGGTAGGGTCATCAGAAATGGTTGGGGACCTGGAGGTTGAGGGAGTGGTGGGCTTGTCTGTAAGTCTAGATGCCTTGGGTTTATGTATGGGTGAGGTATGCTTGTTTTTTGGTGGTGTCTGTTGCATGTGTGAGTGTGGGCATTTCTGTACCTTTGTGGGGCTGCGAGAGGGAGGTGCTGGGTTATGTGGGAGTGATGGATGTATGTGTGTCTGTTAGGGTGGTGTCTGTGGGTGTGGCATATGTGGTAGATTTGTGTGTGTCTTTTGGGGTGGTGTGTGTGGATCTGATGGCTATTGTGGATGTCTCTGTGTGTGTTGGGGTGGTGTCTGTAGGTATGGTGGATGTTGTAGATGTGTGTGTGTTGGGGTAGTGTCTGTAGTTATGGTGAATGTAGTCGATGTGTCTGTTGGTGTTGTGCTGGTGTCTGAGGTATGGTGTCTGAGGTTTGTGGGTCTGTGGGTTGTAAGGTGGTATCTAGGTGTATGGTGGGTGTGGTGGATGTGTCACTGGGTATTGTGGTGTTGTCTTTGGGTGTGGTGGACGTGATGTGTGGGTTGGTGGGGTGATGGGGTTGTCTGTTGAAATGTTGGCTGATGTGGTATCTGTGGGTGAATGTTGAGTGCCTCCATGCCGGTGTATCTTGTGTTGTTTGTGTCAATGTGTGCTGCATGTGTGTATTGAGGTAGGTGCAAGCGGAAGTGTTATGTGCTTCGGACAGGTAGGGGAATAGGGAATTTGGACTGGGAAAAGGAAGGTGGTGGGGTGTTGGATTGTGGGTTGTGGGGGGTGGATTGCTGCCGTCAATGAGCAGGCCAGAGCCTGAAAAGATCTCTGTAGGCTAAACACGTCACTGTGAATGTCTTCCAGGTAAGCATTTGTCTGTTGAAGTTGGCTTACCAACACCTGGATGGTAGTATGCCACACAGAGATACTCCTCAGGAGGTCAATATCCTCCTCATTCAGGGCAGTAGGGGTAACAGGGGCGGGGACTGAGGTGCCTGGGGCAAAGGAAACACCCACCCTCTTGGGTGAGCGGGCAAAGCCAATTGGGTGGGGAGCAACAGGGAGGGTGGCAATAGAACTGGGGGTGGTGGACAAGAATGGTACAGGAGCAAATTCCGATGGAAAAGCCACCACTAGGGAGTGGCCACTGAAAATAGAATCTGAAGACAACGAAGTTGATCCTGTGTCCTCCGTGGAACTCCCCTCTCCTTCTGGTTTACTGGGTCCCTACATGTCAATGGTGTCATGACTGGAAGTACAGTGGCCAGATGCTTCCCCACTTGGTTTTTCCCTGTCCCCTTTCCTTGTCTGGCATGATGCTGCAAATACAAATAGGAAAAGGGGCACCATATGTTTCTGATCACACTTGAAAAACAACTGGGATTAGCAAACATTACTATGACTTCAAGTAGGCCTCAGCAACAAACTACATCAAAAAGGCTCCTACATGTACCATGCCATAAGCATGCATGCCACATGAACTGTCAACAGTTGCCCACAGGAAAATCAGGATCTCAGACAACAATTGCATGAGTGACGTTGTGCACTCACAATAACCTTGGAACAAGTACGAGACCATATCATTTTCAATGCCTTGCCTCATGGAGTATACCTCAGTTACCTGTTGTCATACAATAGAAGGCCAATGCCAAGTTAATTCCCACAGGTCACACACAAGGTCATGCATAAGTCTATTTGTCACATACACAATAACACAAAAGAAAGAAATAATGCTCACAAATCCTGCCACTTTGCGACAGCAGTACAGTATCCTGAAGAAGGTGACATGGAAATGCTCAGGTCACACTGGAAACAAATCAACAATGCACACTTCATCATGTGAAAAATGTCCTCACTGAGTCATGGAGGTAGTGCTCATGTTGCTTAGATATACTACACATTTGGCACCGAAATGTACACTGTAAACAAAATGTGCAAATTGTCAGGGAGATATGTCTCCAAAATCCACAACACAATGACTCAGCTAGACCAGGAAAATCACTACTGGATGGCATACCTTACAATGACATACTCTGATTGCACCAGTAGAAGCTGTTAGTCCTTTGTATGTTGCAGAGGCCCTGGGATTGCAAGTACTTGTAGAAGGGCCTCAACATGTTGCCCACTGGGAAGCTATATCAGTGTTCTGCAAACCCAGATGTCTATGGATGAATGATTGTACCTAACCACACGTAATTCCACCATAGCTGCCAGTCACACCATGATGCCAGCAAACCGTCAAGTAACAAACCTCCATTTCACATGTCCACAGCACCTTGCCACATGATGCCACATCAATGGCATGGAAATGCACATTATGAGTGAAAACTGTAGTCCTACCTATCATGTCCCTTATTGCTACTGCATTTGTACTTGCCAAATGACATGCAATGACCAGTGTAAGTATGTGTGAGCCAACAATCAATGGTGGCACACTCCTGTCTGTGGCACCACATGAAATGCAGCCTCATTACATATGTCCAAATCCAAATAAAGGTTGGCATGCACATGTATGTGAGGGAATACAAAAGGTATCCCATGAACACAGATAGACCATGCACAAAACAACAGTGTACACATTTTGTCAAAAGAAAGAGGGCCATTGCTAGAATACAATTCTTACTATTTCAAGAGTGTGAGTGCAAGAGTATGATTAAAGTTGTAAATGCCAACAAACTCACACAGGTTTTGTGAGCCTTTACATTATTTCACAGTAAATGTCATCTTGATCTGTCGCCTCGCTGCCATTTCTTGGAGTTAAATACTAGAGATTTCTATGGCTCCTTTGACTGAGAACTGTTTTGTAAAAATGGCTTTGTGAGTCAGATTTGAAGTCTTTATACCTAGTCTATTTTTGTTTAGCATGGTGCAGGAGCATAAAGTGATCACTTGTTTAGTGGTAGGGTTATCTCACACCTTCCTGGAGCATATTTTGCAGTCCAAGAAGGAAAGCATGGTCTAACCAAATGAGAAGCTGTGTTATGTGTTCAGACACCACATTAGCTACTTTCTGCAGTCTATCTGTAGAGCAAAATATTGGGATTTTTCAAAACAAGCTTTTTTTTTACAAGAATGAAGTAAGTGACAGGTGCTACATGTGCTCCTGCCAAAGCACCTTCTTCCCCTCCCCTATCCTCTCAATCCCTCTCCATGCAACCTCAATTAAGTCCTGCCCGCAGCTCACATTTTCACATTTTCAGGCGGTAAATGAGAGCATTAAACGACAGGAAACAGAGAATTCTTTATGGTTTCATACCTGATAAAACCTACTCAACTGTTCCCTGTTCCATGGGCTTCAACTCATAACCATATGGCGTTAGCCTAGTGTAACAATGAACTATAGCAATCCCCCCGTCAAATGCACTGAGCAACTCTTAATAAGGGTCTTAGGGACAGATGTACGTACCTTTTTTCTTGTTGCAAAAAGCCAGATTCACAGAATCAGGCTGTATGCGACAAGAAAAAAGCGTTTTGGTATATATGGACCCTATTTTCGATTCGGTAATTTATTTACCAAATTGCAAAACAGGTTTGCGAGTCGCAATTAGGAAGGGGCGTTACCTTCCTAATGGCGAGTCGTAGTACGATGTATGATTGTTTGGTGACCGTGAATGCAGTCACAAAGCAATCACAGTTAGCACCAATTTCAAATTGGTGCTAATCCATTTGCAAATGGGAAGGGGTCCCAGTGGGACCCCTTCCCCTTTGTGAATGGTAGCGAAAATATTTTTTCAGAGCAGGGAGTGGTCCTACAGAATTCATTTTTGTTTTTGAAATGTCTCCCATTTTCCTTTGAGGAAAAGGGGCTGCATTTAAAGAAAAAAAAACAGTTTTATTTAAAAGCAGTCAAAGACATGGTGGTCTGCTCTCCCCAGCAGGCCACTATCTCTGTGAGGGCGGCCAATCCCAATGGGGTCGCAAATAATGACCTACCTCATGAATATTTATGAGGTAGGTCATTTGCGACCCCATTGAGAATCGCAGTGTCATTGACACTGTTGTACATCAGGTTTTGCGAATTGCAAATTGCGAGTCACTAAGACTTGCAATTTGTAGGTCGCAAAACCTAATATTCGTACATGTGGACTTAAGTGAGTGTAAATTTGGGAGTGGAGGATAAATATTGTTGCCATCTATTTGACTTCCTCAAAAGAAAAGTCATAAAACTAACAGTCAAATTCCCTGGTCAAAAATGACCCCCTGTTTAACCAGATATGCTGTTATGTGCTCCCAGCAGATTGGCGAAAGGTTCAGTAAGGGAGAGAAGCAGGAATGGGAGGGAATATGACAAGAGATGGGGATGAAGCATTCCAATTAGGCCCAGGCAAATTGTGAAGGCAAATTGTGAATAACACTGGCATAAGTGACGGAAATGTGATAATTTTATTTTACACTTTTTTCAGAGAACATTCCTGAAACTATGCGATTGTGCCGTTTTGCAGAATCGCAGTGTTAGACTTGACAGTCTTAGGGTGGCCATTCACAACTTTTTGGCTGCCTCTCTCCACTTATCTGATAATGTTTTTGCTGATTTTAGGACTCTGCACTTTACCCCTGCTAACCAGTGTTAAAGTGCATATGCCCTCTCCCTTAAACATGGTAACATTGGTTCATACTGAAATGGCATATTTGATTTACTTGTAAGTCCCTAGTAAAGTGCAATACTTTTGCCCAGGGCCTGTAGATTGAATGCTACTAGGGGGCCTGCAGCACTGGTTATGCCACTCACATAAGTAGCCCCTTGACCATGTCTCAGACCTGCCATTGCAAGGCCTGTGTGTGCAGTTTCACTGCCACTTTAACTTAGCATTTAAAAGTACTTGCCAGCCTCAAATTTCTATTTTTCAACATCTAAGTCACCCCTAAGCTAGGCCCTAGGTAACCCATAGGGCAGGGTGCTATGTAGGTTAAAGACAGGGCATGTACATGTGTGTTTTATATGTCCCGGTAGTGTAAAACTCCTAAATTTGTTTTCCACTATTGTGTGGCTTGCTCCTTTCATAGGCTAGCATTAAGGCTACCCTCAAATACTGTTTGAGTGGTAGATTCTGATCATAAAGGGGTTACCAGGTCATATTTAGTATGGCTGGAATGGTAATACAAAATCCCGCTCATTGGTGAATTCGGATTTTATATTACTAATGGCACTTTTAGGAAGTGAGCATTTCTCTGCACTTGAAATCCAATTGTGCCTTACAGCCTGTCTCCAATCCATGTTGAGCTGCATTGGTTGACAGCTTCCTTGTGCATTTCATTTAGACAACCACAAACACAGGATATTCAGTCACACCTGCACTCGTCTCCATACTGAATGGGTCTTCCTGGGCTGGAAGGGGGAGGGCCTGACACTTACATTTCAAAGGCTAGTGGCCTGCCTTCACACAATGGACTGCCAAATCCACCTGTACTGAAAGGGGACCTTGTGCACTTCAACACCACTCTTTTAAGTCTCCCCCACTTCAAAGGCATTTTTGCGTATATAAACTGGGACCCTTACCCCACCAAATCAGACACTTATGGACCTGAACTGCAACCTGCCAGGAGGAACTGCCTGGCTCCCCAAAGGACTTATCTAGACTGCTTTGCTGTGAAGGACTGCCGCCCTGCTGTTGGCCTGCTGCCATGCTGCCATGCTGCCCTTTGACTTTGCTGAGAAGTGCTCTCCAAGGGCTTCGATTGAGCTTGCCTCCTGTTTTCTGGGCCACAAATGCTTCATCTCTTCAAAGAACTCCTTGTGCACCCAAAATCAACACACAGCCTGCCAGAAACAACGCATAGCATGCCCTGCTATGAGAAAATCGTGCACAGCTGAACCAGAATGACGCAGCCCAACTTCCTGAGCGAAGATTGACACAGCGCCTGCGTAGCAACCAGAAATTCGACGGACAGCCCTACTGGATCGACGCACAGCTAAGATGGAATGATGCAGTCCGAATTCATGAGTGAAGAGTGAACTCAGTGCCTGCCGTGAAACAGAAACTCTGATGCGCCACCTACCGGATTGACTCAGCACCTGTGTCTTTGTCCTGCACGCCCAGGTTTTTCACGCATCGTCCCTGAACATCAAGGAGAAACAAACATCGCAGTGAGGAACCAATACTGCGCACCAGAAATCAACTCAAACCCCTTGCAGCGTGGAAAGAAACAACACATCGTCGGTGCTGTGACAGAAATTCCAATGCACACCTCATTTTGCGACGCATTTTCTCCTCTGTGGTATACATACGTGTAATTTTTTTAAGCAGAACAGGTACTTTGTGAAAACAAGAGACAACTGTTGATTTCTATGACTTAAGACTCTTTTTAATCTTGGAAAAGTGATATCTCAACTTCTGCTTATTGAATCTTTATTGTTTTGACCTACATTTAACCAGATAAATATCTTGTATTTTTTAGAAAACATGTGTAGTGTATTTCTGTGGTGTTTTCACTGTGTTACTCTATGATTTATTGCACAAATACTTTACCCATTGCCTTCTAAGTTAAGCCTGACTGCTCATTGCCAAGCTGACAGAGGGTGGGCACAGGATCATTTGGATCGTGTGTGGCATACCCTGACTAGGATTGTGGTCCCTACTTGGACAAGGGTTTATTCCTCTGCCAACTAAAGACCCCATTTCTAACACACAGGAATACCACAAGTGACCAGAACGTGAGTTGCTGGTGTTCATTAGTCTTTTGGTGCCATTTTTTTAGCAAGAAGTACATTGTCATGTCACAAACTGAAGGAAGGGCACCTTTCAAGCCAAAATATACCACAAAATATACAAAGTATAATTACACTTGAAGTTGTAGAAATTTCACGTAAGTACACAAAAGCAAATTACATGATTTCTCACTCCCTGACTTCCCTATTTTGACTCCCTTTTAACCACTGCATTAATTTTTCAAATTAATTCCTGGCATAGCTCACCATTAAAATTCTTCTTTTGCTTTTTTAGGTGCATCTAGCCAAAATCGTCATTCTGTTTCCAAGTTCAGACTACCTACACCTGTCACCATCAGACCAATCCCATTTTCAATCATTTTCTCTTGTGTTCACAAAGCATTACAATGTCCTGCCTTGCCTTATCTGGTCTGTATCTAGTTACACTCCTTTTATCATATTGATAACTTTTTGGGGTATTCTTTTTCTGTCAATTCCGCATTCTGTCATGTTGGTTTCGGTATGTACTAATTGTATTCATTTTATGTTCTGCATTTTAACAAATCTGTTACAGAAACTCAACAGCAAAATGGAATGACATATTTATTTTTCCATTTGGATACTTTAATGTTATCCTTCTAGGGCCATTTTTTACCCTTCCAATGTGAACCTTTCAAGGGTTTTTCATTTTTTTCTAAGACATTTTTCAATGACATGTATGTCTTTAGGTAATCTTAGCTTTAGCCAGTCATATTTGTTAATTTTATGTGTATTGTTGTTTGTCTGCTTTGTGATGTGCAACAAGTGAAGCATTTTAGACCTGTCAGCCGTAGGGTGCTCTTCCCCCAAACTGTTTGCCATCGTCCTCTACTTTTGCCGATCTCGTTTTTGCTATCCTCACAACTCTGCACACTTTACCACTGCGAACAAGTGCTAAAGTGCATGTGCTCACTCCTCAAATCATATCACACTGGCTTATTTCCAACTCATATATTTAATTTAGTTTATAAGTCTCTAGTAAAGCAGTACTACATGTTCCAAGGGCCTGAAAATGAAATGCTACCAGTGGGCTTGGCGGCTGGTGACAAGGACTTGTGCAACAAGCTTTCTGGTGTTTTCCGGGATCCATCTGAAGATCTTGCAGTGCATGCAGAGAATATGGAAACAGAAGGAAGCAACTGCATTGACTTGTTGTTTCATGGTCAGCTGGCTTACCAGGATTATGCCGAGGTTGCGAGTGTGGTCAGTTGGTGTACGAGTGGGTCTGAGTTCTTCCGACCACAAGCTGTGGTTCCAAGTGGAGGTGTTCTTTCCATAGATCATTACCTCAGTTTTGCCTGAGTTTAATTTGAGGCAGTTGACTCTCATCCAATCGGCTACGTCAGACATCACGTTGAGTAAGTTAGTTTTGGAGTTAGAGGGGTCTTTGGTGAGTGAGAGGACGAGCTGAGTATTGTCAACATAAAAGATTATGTTGAGTCTGTGGGATCTGATGATGTCTACGAGGAAGATCATGTAGATGTTGAACAGAGTAGAGCTGAGTTATGATCCTTGAGGCACGCTGTATATGATGTTCTTGGGAGCGGAGGTGAAAGGAGATAGATGGATGCTCTTGGTGTGTCCTGAGAGGAACGAAATAATCCACTTGAGGGGTGCTGTTGGATGCAGATGTTGTGAAGTCTGTTGAAGAGGATGTAGTGGGTGACGGCGTGAATGCTACAAACAGGTTGAGGAGAATCAAAGCTACTGTTTCCCCTTGGTCGAGGAGGGTTCTAATGTCATCTGTTGCGGTGATGAGCGTGGTTGTGGTACTATGGCTGGCCCAGAAACCTGATGGTGATGCGATGAGTAGGCAGTTTCTTTCTAGGTGGTCAGTGAGCTGTCGGTTGATGGCATTCTGGAATACTTTGGCTGGGTATGCAAGCAGGTTAGATCGGATGGTAGTTCTTGAGGTCAATGGAGTCAGCTAAGGGCTTCTTTAGAAGGGGTCTGATGTCTGTGTGCTTCACTCTAGGAAGCATGCTGTGGAGATGGAAGAGTTGAGGAGGTTGATGAGTTCAGTGCTGATTATGTTGGATCTGAGGTTGAAGAGATGGTGGGGAAGGGGTCATGGGTGCCCAGGAGTAGATGGAGGAAATGATGGTCGCAGTGGTCTGGATGGCGAGTGAGGACCAGGTGGTTATTGCTGGGCTGGGTAATGCTGGTTGGATGAGGTTTTTGAGGCTGAAAGAGGTGTGTTGAGGGTTAAAGTTGTGGTAGATGTTGGCAATCTTTCTGTGTAAGAAGCCAGATAATGAGTCGCAGAGTTGTTGTGAGGGATCTACTATGTTTTCTGTGGCAGTCGGGTTGGAGAATTCCTTTTATGATTTTGAAGAGTTCTTTGGTGTGGTTGGCTGTGGTGTCGATAAGGTCCGTGATGACTGTTCTTTTGGCCTTCTTGATGCGCTGGTGGTAGTCGCTGAGTGCTGTTTTGTGTGCGAGTCTGTGGGAGGGGTCTTTGGAGATGAACCATCACTTCTCGAGCAGAAGACAGTTGTGCTTGCTGGTTCTGAGAACTGGGGCCTACCAGCTGGTTTGGCTTGATGTTCTGTTAGATTTTGCCAGTTTCAGAGGGGTGATTTTGTCTTTGCATTTGCTGATCCATGTGGAGAAGTTGTGGACAGCCTGGTCGAGGTTGGCTGATGTGTTGGTTGGTGTGGTGCTGAGAGCTTGCGTCCATTGTCTCTCAGTTACTTTTCCCCAACAGTGGTGGGTGGTGCTTTGGTGCTTGGTAATGTTGTGCTGGGTCTTGGAGATGGTGAAATGAATGATTCTATGACCGGTTCAAGAAGTTCTGTTGTGTGGGTGAATTTGATTCTGTTGCTGGAGGAGAAAATGGTGTTGAGGGTGTGTCTGGGTCTGTGAGTGGGTTTGGAGACTAGGTGGGTGAGTCCGATGTTGTTGATGTTCTCCAGTAGGGATCTGGAGTTGGCGTCCTTGGGGTCCTTGATGTGGACATTGAGGTCATCAAATACCATGTAGTGGATGGGTAATGATGTTGCTGATGGCATCTCAGAATGCTGCCGGGGTCCTGGTGGTCTGTATGCGAGAATACCTCTCATGGTTGTCTTGGCATCAATGTGTAGTAGGAAGTTAAGGTGCTCCATGACAGGTGTTGGGTCTTGTTCACTTGGGAGCATTGGATGGTTTTCTTGAATATTATGGTGATTCCTCCTCCGTGCTTGTTGGGGCAGTCCCGATTTATCATCTTGTATCTGTTGGAGTGGCGTTGGTGATATTGGAGTTAGAGGAGGGATTGAGACATGTTTTGGTGATGAAGGTGACATCTGGGGTGAGGGCTGTGTTGGTGTCCCAGATTTCCGTGATGTGTTTGCTGAGGGAGCTGGTATTGAGCAAGGTGCATTGTAGTGGTTCCGGGTTGATGATGGTCTTCTGGGAGGTAGTAGTGTTTGGTCGTGAGTGGGTAGGTGGCTGTGTGAGGCAGGAGAAGCACCAGTGGCAGCAGGCGAATGGTCCTTCGGCAGAGCTCGGAGGTATGTGGAGCAGTGGGACTCTTGGTGTCCAGTGATGAGGACCAGGAGCTTGTCTGTGGAGCGGGTGTTGGGAGAAGCAGGGGTCCTGGTGCTGGGCGCAGTCAGGGCACAGATGGGCACAGACGGGCTTGCCTTTTGCACAGCTCTGTGGGGGAGGCAAGAGCTGGGCAGAGCTGGGAAAAGGGCAGAGCAGGAGATGGGAAAAGGATGGTGTGGTGAGAATGGAGAGGAGCTTGGGGACAGTAAGCCAAGGAGACGTATGCTGGTGGTGCTGGAGGCCAGGGGCCTGCTACCAGGATCTGCTGGTTGGCGGTGTTCTGGCTGCTGGACCTCTCCTAGAACAGGCGCAGCTCGTGGGCAGGTGGCAGCGGGGAGAGCTGGAGGCCTCCTGTAACATTTGTACCTCGCCAATAGGTATCCAGAATGTTTAAATTGTGACAATCACTGCGCATATGTTTAAGTGCCCAAATAACGCAATCAGTTTACTTCAACAGGTAGTGCTCACCTCTAACATAAAGGTGTAAGGAAGCATCAACTTACGAAGGCACTCACCCATATAGGAGAACGTGCAGACGTGCAGATCAGAACCAGTGTCTTCCGGGCTCAGGTGCAACATACTATTCAGATAGCGACTTGTGCTGCTGTCGTGCTAACAAGAAACTCTGCATGTTTAGACCATCAGGCACTCCTACTGACCCTATAGAGACAAGTTGAAAACGACCAAATTCATAATCAAATAAATATATGAATAGTACATTAATATTATTAGGACGTATTATCATTAAAGTGCAATTATGATTTTAATAAAAATAACAACAATAACGAGATTCATGCGGCACTCCTTTCCATACGTCTGACGTTTCTGAGAGCACGTGTTTACTCTTCATAAAAGCAGACAAGTCGTTTCTTAGAGTGATATGATTATGTTTAGGATATATTTACTCTAGCTTATGACAGTGGTTATTTAATTTGTCAATTTCCACTAAAATATTCCTTATCGTATGACCTGTGATGTTTAATTCATTTCACAAACTCACTCTTAAGATTAAAAGTTTGCGTGGTAAGGACAATTACACTCTAAAATGTTTTTTTTTTTTTTTTTACTCTGTTTATCGTGCCTTTCCCACAAACTCAATCACGAGAAACGCACAGCATAAGTCAAATAATGACAGCAAGTGTCAAAGAAGAACGGAGACCAACCAATGGAAGGACAAAAATAATGAATTTTCCCGACCCAGTCACCTGTTCATTACCTCATCAGGCCAGTGCTACCTATCAATTTCGCAACAGGGCGATAAATATTAAAACGTCACTCGTCTACCCTTTCAGCATGTTCTATATAAAATCTCTCCTGACATCAATTGTTTCCGCAATTGTTCCCCTCCTGCTAGAACCGAAAGCCTCTTCATCAATCTTTTACCAGAAGCAATCTCGTTCTAATTTTTCTCGCTATTTCGACCCCTCCCCTTCCAAAGCCCCACTCTTTTTCTACATTACTTTTTTTCCTCCTGTTGTGTGCTGGCGTAAGGCACATGAATATCATTCCACTCCACAGTGCCTGCGCGCGCCTCCATCGATCAGGAAATAAAAAGTACATTTGAAGAATGGTTCGTGACCCCGCCAAGCTACAGACAACAGAAGCACATTTAACGATCCCCCAGCTCCTGACACTCTTGACAAAGAGAGCTGAAGCCTTGCTGTGCTGTCACCGAGCAGGCATTTTGTTAGTTGTTTGTGCGGGTTACGGAGGTTATAGAGGACACGTGGGGGTGAGGCTGGTGCTGTTATTGTTGATGCTGCTTCTGACAATGCCTCAATTCAGGTGCTCTGAGGAGGAGCAAACATCACTTCCTCTCCTATCTCCCTCCTTGACATGTGTATCAGGTTCCGACGAAAATGCACATTTATCAAACTCATCCGCTGCGTGGGGAAGTGGCTGGCTTAGCTCTCCCCGCCTGCTCGGCCCCGTGATCCTTTAATGTAATGTACTAGTTGCCCAGGTTGAACTGTGGCTTTACGTTTACCCAGGCTGATAAGAAAGGTGCGCGGCGCTTGGAAACGCGCGTGACAGATGACTCCCTGCCGCTCTTGCAACGACCACCCACGTAGAATGCTGCTTTGCACCCGCACACAGTTCCTCCTCCGCGTATCTCAGGATACCAATTGTACTCTCAGAAGTCAATGAAAATTACCTTCCACCATGTACAACTATATTTTGCTGTTTTTTTTTCTCCTGATGATTTATATCGCTTTAACAGAATTTGTTTCTGGTAAGCGCAATTTGCTGTCATATGGAAAGGGCAAAAGGGTTTTACAGAAACTGGATTAAAGAAAGGCATGCTTGAAGGCACATCATGGTTGTTCCAACACTTAAAAGATGTTTTCAGCGATTTGATGCTTTGTGTCTTTTTTTAAGCTACATGTGCTTCAGGTGTTAGGAGTCAACATTAAATGGGCACAGTCCTATAGCTGTTAGTCAGAGGCTCTTGTAAGAGGTATTTAACAAGGACACTAGTACATTACAGGAGGCAGTTGTTGCCCTCAACATTTTGAGAAGGTACAACTTGGAGGCAGGAATTGCAGAGTGTCGGGTGCACGTGTACTGAAAACAGTCTCCAAATAGAGTGGCTATTCATTGAACGGAGGCTTGCTGACACGGAGGAAGTGCTGAGCCGAGGAGTGGAGCGAGCACAGCTGTGCGGCTGTGCTTCCCGAGAAGACTACAAGCCTACCGGATGCCAAGGAGGGGGTGCCAGACGCCGATCGAAGCAAAGACTTGAGTCGGGTGAGCGGCAGGAAGCGATCAAGCCGATAAAGTCGATAAAGCTGATTAACTTTGTGCAGCTCCCAGTCGTGCCTCTTATGCCGTGCCACTCCCTGCCCCCTACCGAGCTGTGCTGCTGCTGTGTTGTGCAACATTAATCATCAAAGTAACATTAAAATAAATTAAATTAAATCAAGCAGCCCCCATGCAGCTCCCCCAGCACCCCCTAGCACCCACCAGCACCTCCCTGCAGTGCTGACCTCCCCTGCCTTCCCTATTCACTGGAGAGTGAATGAGGGTAGGAGGTAGGAAGGCAGTAAGTTGGGGCATAGAGGGGGATGGGACACAGAAGGTAGGAGGCAGGAGGCCACGAGTCCAGGGGTTCAGAAGTAGAACAGAAGAAGGCTAGTGGCTACGAGGCCTAATTAGAAATATAGCACAACACAGCAAAATACAGCAAAACAGGGCAGTCTTGGCAATATCGGCAGTATTGGTACAGAATTGGTGAATGCAGCAGTCGCGGGTGACCTCTGCCAATGGAAGAGTCCAGGCCACCACAGAAGCGGCCCGGCTAGGCCTGGGTGCGGCTTGTGGGAGAGCCACTGTGACCCGCTCGCCATACT
Organism: Pleurodeles waltl; assembly: GCF_031143425.1. Taxonomy (NCBI): domain Eukaryota; kingdom Metazoa; phylum Chordata; class Amphibia; order Caudata; family Salamandridae; genus Pleurodeles; species Pleurodeles waltl. Next base: position 1,083,597,962 of record NC_090444.1, on the reverse strand, counting down.
GAGTACCAAGCCAGCGGGCTCTGCTGAACTCTAGGCGGAGAGGAGGACTGCGTGCTCGTGCCCCTCATTAGCTGAGGTGTGGTGGTGCAATAAAATCGACTAAACTTGGTGCTCAAAGGCCATCCTCACTGGGAACCCCTTGGGGCCGACCAAGCTCTTTAGCTGTCTGAGGAGGATCCAGGAGCAGATTGAGGAGGATCCAGTAGCAGATTAAGGAGAAGTGCGCGTGCCCCTCAATCCTTGAGGCATTTCAGCACGTCTATAAAACAAGTGTGAAGAAACACCATAAGGCCGGTGAAGATGTGACCTGGGAAAGAAAGGGCCTTTTAACCAATAACAAAGAGGAATAAAAAGATCCATAAATCCTCCTCTCTGCTTTCAACAGTAAAATGGAAAGCAAAAACAAAGTCAGAGAATCAGTCCTTAATCTCCACAATATCCCTTTTCTTACAAACGTGAGAAATCAGTGAACATCCCTCTTAAATTTGACTTTCTGAAGGACCCTGTGGACGCAATTCTTTCTATACCTAATGGCTGTGCGGATCTCCCCATCCTATCTCCCCCATAAAAAGCTTAAGAAGTCGGCTATACGAACCAAGTGATATAAGTGGCCTCAAGGAGGAGGGGGTGGCTGAAAAATCTGCTTTTGATAATGCAACAAAATCAATTGAGAATATATATAAAGAAAATGTCTGGGGTTCGATCAGCGATTTAGAATATTGGCCCTCAGGTCATCATCACCGTTCTCAGTCGCTTCCACTTGTCCCGCCCTGAAAATGCCAATTGACCATCCACAATTAGGTTTTAAACCTCTTCTTGAGATAAAAGTAGTTATCAAAAGAGGTATAGATTCCATGCCAAGACTATCTGTTTTGGGGCCACAAGAGGCCTGTCAAATGCGGAAGGAGAACCACACATCAGAAATTATACATACTTCGAACAATAATAACAAAATAGGCTCATTAAACCGTAGCCCTAGTTCTCCATCTCGTACACAATTAGAATTGAGCTCCAATTTACACGTCTTTAAAGGTCCTCCAACTAAAGATATGGGAGAAATTCCACATAAAATGAAGGCTTCTACCACAGACACTCAATCAGCTATCTCCGCCCTTGATGTTAGATCCCCAAATGCCTCTGTTATATCAAAAGCACAAATAAATGAACTTGAAGGTATGGAGTCTATGAAGGAAAACTCACCAACTATACGAATTACTCCAACTAAATTGGATCAAAATGCAATATGGGATATCTTCTTTAGGACCTCGCAACTAACTCTTGACGCCCTGTCATATCAGTCTTCAAAAATGGATGTCCAGGTGGACCTGCTAAATGTCATAGCAAAATCAGTCTCAGGGATAGATCAGAAGTTGGCAAACCTAAACATCTTGATTAAGCGAGCACAGAATTTTGCAGAGCTAACAGAAACTGACTGTACCTATGAGCCCATAATTAACAAACTGGCTACACTCCAAAAGGCCTTAAATTTAATAATAACATATCTTAAGGTGAATCTAAGTAAGATAAAATCTGTAGATCAAGAATCCTCCAAGTGGTGGGAGGTGGGGGGTCAAAAAGTAAATATAGGCAGTCCATCTACTCGCTGTCCTAAGACAAAAAACAATAAAAAAATAGATTTCTTTGAAGACCTGGGTTGGGGTCAGGGGGAATCCCCAGGAAAAATATGTCTACTGAAATTCTCTGAGGAGGAGAAAAGCTGTCATTCAGAGACCCAAATACCTGAAAATTCCCCGCCCCCCTAAATCTGTGACATTTTCATTAAACTCTGAAAAGCTGTCCACCAAAAGACAAAAGAAAAAGCAACGGAAAGCAAGGAATACAAAAAGCTGTCCACCAAAAGACAAAAGAAAAAGCAACGGAAAGCAAGGAATAAAAAAAGGGACATTGTAATGGGCCCTACTACTATAAAGATGAGCTGCTCTCTCCCTCAAGATATAATTTATGGGACGCAAATGTTTCATGACTTGAGTACCAACAAAAAGAACACTCCAACAGTCAACAATTTGTTCCCATAATTCAATATACAAAAGAGGGGTCCTACTAACCCTGACCATAGGGACTCAAATTATTCTAATTTTATAGTACAGCATAAAATAAATAAGGACAGACGACAGGATCTGATAACCTTAAAGGGAGCAGATCCAGCAAAGCAGGTACCTCAAAATATTAAATTATACCAAAGGGAGCCCAAAACCGAAAGGAGCATTACTCCAGAGACTCGTAGAAGGTCTTTTGAAGAAGAAGGCATATGTATTACAACTATAAATTTCAAATGTGCCAAACAACAAACACTCAGGTATCAAATTCAGGACGGCCGGATAGAGAACGTTCGCCAGGATTCCAGAAAATAGAACACAAAGGAATAGCTCTAGTGGGAGACCAGACAACTCTATAAGAAGTCCAAAAACAGTCCTCCCGCAGTTTGTAAACAATTGATTCTGGACCCACAATACCAGTCTAGAGGCCCTTTTGATCTTAAATCGAGGGTATATATTAAAACACCTACAAGTTATTCCAGCCTTAAAAGCTTTAGAATCTACTGATATTGTCTCCATAGAATTCCTGCCAGGGGTAAAGAGCAACAAAGGTAAAACTAACGAATCAACTCTGGTTACCTGGAAGTCATCACAAGTGTTAAAAGAGTCATAAAATAAAAAAGTTATTTCACAAGATGGGGAATTTGATTTAGTATACTCCAACAAATAGGGTATTTTGACCCATTAGAGGCCCAAAATAATAAGCCCAAACTAAATAGATCAAAAGGCTTAAATCAACCTTTTTCAGTCCTTATATCTGCAATTGGGAATCAATGCCCTGAGGAGCAATATAGAGGGCACAAAGGCCCATATTTATACTTTTTGACGCAAAACTGCACCAGCGCAGTTTTGCGTCAAAAATATTACCGCCGGCTAACGCCATTTTGGTGCGCCGTGTGGGCGACATATTTATACTTTGACGCACGGTGGCGCAAACAACAGGTGGGAGTTATTATTTTTGATGCACACTGCGGCGTCAAGTCGTAAAGGAAAACGACGTTAATGCGGCGGAAATGACTGTGGGTCGATTTACGACACCGCAAACTGGATATGCCCCGTTTTTTTTACGCAATAGCGTCAAAAATCACAGCGAACACAGCCATTTCACCAGAGGAGAGCCAAAATGGATCCCAGACGCCACTCCAGACCCAGGAAGATGACAGCAGACCAGGAACCAGCCAGGAGGACCCACACAAGAACCAGGACACTTTTAATAAGAAAAGAAAGTGTTGCTTTAGTGCAGAGGAGCAGGAAATACTGGTTAAAGAGGTGACGGAACACCAGCACCAACTGTTTGTCAAATTAAAGTTGCCAATCAGTAGGAGAGAGGCTATATGGCAACAAATTGTCGACAAGATTAACAGTGTAACTGAAGTACGCAGAACAGTCATCGAGTGCAAGAAACGCTGGCATGACTGCCAACGCAGGACCAAAGAAAAGATGGCAAGGAACAGGAAGGCAGAACTGCAGACTGGAGGGGGGAGTCCAGCACACCAGGAGGCCCTGGACCACATGGAGGAGATGGTCGCAGCCATCATCCCTGAGGAGATCGTCACAGGGATTCAAGGACAGGACAGCGCAGACTACCAGGAAACAACACACATGCAGGGTAAGTTGCATGGGGAATTAAAATGCACAAATGTTAACTGCAAGCGGGGGGGATACCGACCACAAAATGCATGGAAGTCAACATATACATGGAGTGGCATGGGTAAAGGGGCATGGCATTGGGGCATGGCCTGCACAGACAGAAGCTGGGGCACACCATTACACTACACCAACAACAGTCCCATGGGGGCATGCTGTCATGCCAACGATGGAGCAAAGGGAAAGCCACGACAGGAGGGAAGGCCAATACATCAAACTTACATCCTGGCACTCGTCAGCCAACATACCTCCTACATTAACTAGGGCCCTATTAGAAATCCTCTAGCCAAACCGACAACTGCAATGTAACTGCGACAACAGTTGCCACTACCACCTCTGATCTGTGTGCAGCTCAAGTAGCCAATGACAGTAACCTCCCCATGGATCATACCTAAATTAGGGGGTGAGGATGACATCTGCAACAATCCCCAGAAACAAGACAAAGGCCCCAGTACACTCAAATGTCAATGCCCTTAGTTGTCACAAACATCAGCCAAAGTAAACAACAATAGGAGCGACACAGCACTAAGGAGACACCCATGCTGCATATGTCAGGGTCCATCCTGTGCCTGGGTAACAAGGCAACATCCCAAATGTCATACTGCTCAGACAACAGCATAGAGGAGGGGACACATGTAACTGGTCACTGAAATACACCTGCACAGTCAGAGGAGGAAATAGGACACTGATACGACTATCAGGGCAATCCAATGTAACACACATTACCCAATCAGCAGGACCCATTAACAATGTCAACATCCATATCAGATCATAACATTGCCATGCATAGGATATGCCACATGTCAATTACATTTAAGGCGATGTGAACGATCAGGGATTGGGGCAGGTCCAGATTGTTAAGTGTGCTGCCAGGGCCATCAGAACACCCACAGCCAGTGAAAGGTCTCACCATGAGAATGGATGTACACGGAGGGTCGTGTAGGAAAAGAAGGTGGCAATTCTCTGTTTGGCTAAAATCAACACCTAGAGGCGATGAGGCTGACAAGTCTAATAACTCAATAACATACATGTGACACACAGGTGGGCCATAGGCCTGAAACAATGCCCATCTGAAGGACTGCAGATATTAACACAAAGCAAGATCACAAAGTGAATTCATCAAAAGGCAGGCACGTCACGTCAAAATTGCCACAACACAGACACACTAATTGTACCCTGTTTCATTGCAGAGGAAGATGGATCTCCTGCCGATATGCCTGTCCCAGATTTCCCTGGTGACATGGATGACGAGCCGATAAACATTCCCCAGGAGACTATCCAAAAGGACCTTGAAACCTTCCAGACCCCACCTTCTGTCACGAGGAGGAGCACAGAACAAGCAGCCATCGCAGAGGAACCACCCACCACCCCAATTGTAAGACCTGCCAGCTCCAATACAGCTGAGGACTCAGACGACACTGGCACCAGCTTTGAGAGAACTGTAGTTGGAGTACAGCGGGAGCTGGCCAAGGAGGTGCGGGTGGGGATGCAAAATATGGCAGCCAGCCTTGAGGGGGTGCGTTCGTGCATGATGTCATTTGCAGATCAGGCAGCAGCTATGCAAGCCCTAACATCTATCTATTAGGAACTGCAGAAAACCCAGAAGGAAATCAGCACAGCTGTAATACAGTTGACCCAACACCTACAACAGCAATCCTGTCAACGCGTGCACGAATGCAACATTGAACCCCTCAGGGCCGAACTGGCTGCCTACCATCGTGATGTGGCTGCTATTCTCAAGAACCAGCAGCCCTCCTTGTAGCAGTACTGCCCTTAAGACCTTCACAGGGAGCAACGACCGGGATGTCTGACTCCACGCCTTCTAACACTGACGTGTGTTTTGCCCCTTCACAACCAACAACAACAAGGACAAAGCAGGCAACACACACATCAGAAGAAGAAGACATGGAACAGATCACATTCACAAGGAAAAGTACCCGGAAGCACTAGTCCCTGCCACATGGCCAACTATTACCAAAGTCCTGCGTTTTGAAACATGACAGTCTTACAACAACTGTACTCAAGCACTGTTCTGCTAACCACTGTATATCTTGTCACCCAGCCCAGTGATTGTCTCTCTCCTACTCAGTGGCTAAGTCTGTCCCTCTGCACTGTCTGAAACAGCAACCCCAGCACGACAAAAGCATTTTGGTAAACCCTTGTGTTTGATCACAATGGAAGATATCACTATAATGGACTCACAATCATGGACAATGTACATATAGCACTACAGCACTTTTCAATAAATAGCACTTACACAACAAATCTGTCTCTGGGTAATGTGACATATCAACTGTGCAGTAGATAACTGAAATGTGCCTACTGTCAAATTACGTAGCTTGTCAATACAACTGTCCAGATATTATGTAGTTAGAGAAATCTGCCCAGTGACCATGATTGCATCATACTCTGCCCATCCTGAGGGAATAATCTGATGAAGTGAAAAACCATACACCACCATGCTGTGTAGGACAGAAGAATGCTTCCTCAGGGGATAAGTAAGTCATCAAATAGTGGCCGCTAAATGTTGTCAACATGCAAAAATAACACAATAAACATGCCACACTAATCTAAGTAAATACAAAAAAAAACTGCACAAATGAAGGTGTCTGAGTTAACATACAAATAGGTAATCGTGCCAAACAGTGTCACAAATGATGTATGAGGGTCATGAAGACAAGAATACAAGATTGCCAATGAGAACTCATCTTATAAGGGTGTGCATGATCATCACACTGCAGTCAGACCTAAAACTGTGTCCCCAATATCAAGTCTGGAAGCACTGTTAATGACTTTGAAAACACACTTATCAACAGAAACACATTGGGAACCATATTAACTGTGATTGGTGGTTGCAACAAAGGGTAGACACTTTGCAAGGTAGCTCTGGGCTAGCTGCCAATCGTACAGCTCAGTTGGGATTTGTTTGTAGCATAGGACACAGATGTTATAGTACAAAATTGATGTACACTGAATCCAAACCCACGATCACGTACCATTCAACACATACTATTAAGGGGGTAACCAAATATTTATTAAAAGCTAACCATAGATGAGGAAACTGAAGGAAAAATCTTACCTACCCTAATCTACCCTGACTACTCATCACCCACAACTGTCCCTAACTAACCTAAGCTACACTTACTAATCACATGTAATGAAACGTTCTAAACATCTACCCCCCACCCCCCTTATGAGGTGGGACACATTGAGGACAACACATGCTAACCTAAACACATACTATACTTTCCTAAACAAATATATATTTTTATGGTATTTTTTTTAAAAAGTTTTTTTCTTTTTTTGGTATTTGTTTTTTTTTACACAGAAGAACCCCAACATAGCCCCCCACCCACCCACACATGTAATAAGTCAAAAAAGAAACAAGCAGGACCCCCCACCCCCACCTACTAACACTAACTAAACTAACAGCCTATACTAACCTAACACTAAGCCCCCTAAGCCCACTAACTATAGGAACAAGGAAAGAGGAGGGAGGGTATCATGTCCATCAAATCAACTGTCTAGAGGTTGGCCCTCCGGAGGGTCCTCTTTATATCCTTGACCCGCCGTTTAATGTGCCGCACATCCAGGCTCAGGTGGCTCACCTTGCCATCTTATGTTCAAGTCTATTGAAGGCTGTAGGGTCAACAGCTGGAGCAGTGGCAGTCTGGGTACCGGTGGAGGAGGTCTGTGTGGGCTGTCCTGCACCGGTGGCAATGCTGGGGCCAGGAAGTCCAGCAGATGTTGGATCAACAGTGGCAGCTGTGGGTGGGACCACCTGGCTCTGATTGGTGGTTGTTTCTGTGGTGGGTGTGGTGGGCAAAGTAGGCCCACCCTGTGGGAAGGCTCGCCATGCCCCGGAGGCACGTTCATGGCGATATCGCCGGGCCATCCTCCGGAACCCCGACTCCACCAGCAGGATGTGCTGGTATCGCATGGCCCGACGCTGAAATTCACGGACCTGGTTTGGAGTCATGTTAGCTGCTGTGAAGACAAATGCAGATATGCTACATTAGTAACTTCATTGTGTGAAACGGCACAGCAAGTTAATCAGACATTACATCTACTGTACTTATAACAGGTCATATCACGATACAGAGCATTGAATGCCCTTGAGGAAGTATATGGCAGGCCAGACAACAAAGGTGACATCACACAAAGCACATCCATAACCCACAAGATGGTTAACAACTGGCTTTGACTTGCAATCTGAGTTCTGACAGTTAACATCTAAGAATCATGCTGCATATCCTCCACCAAGAGCTGGGCTACAAATGTCAGTGTACGGAAAGCAAAACTAAAGCCACATGGTCTGCAAGTTGTAACTGGACTTTCCAGTATGGTACCAAGTGCCAAACCTGAGTGAGTATACTAGTATGCAACCAAACCGTCACTTATTCACAGGTATGTGTAACATACTGGTAGCATCAATACTAGGGACCCCATTCACAAACCCATGGCCGTGTTTGAGAGGGGGCGGTGGATACACAACTATAATTTGCCAACAACATGTACACCGAGGAGTGTATAGGCAACTCCACACATGTTTGTCTCTACAGACACACCACAGGTAAGGTCTATCTACAATTTGGAGTCAGCAAACCCTAGAGCACTCATAGGGTCAGACATGTCAGGAAATTCAGAACTTAGTACACAACATATACTTCCAGTGAGGCCTGACTTACATCAGACACAGAGTTGCTAGAACATCCATGATCATGAATTACATGCACACCTAGGCCATTACACTCAGGTTCCACAGACTTGATGCACTACATGTGGAAGTACATGCTGCTAGGAGGTTCTGCCTACTGTTTCAAACTTACGTAGGTAAAAAGTGAAGCAGATGTCTATTGGGAAGCTATTAGCTCCACCAATCTTAGAGAATGTGGGTCTGACAGGCTGACTAGATAGGGGCTGACTTCCATTGCGACTCTTAGTGATACAAGTGTCAGACACATGACTATCCCCTGTACTCACAGTGGGGCCTACAGGGATGTCCTACAATCCCTACATGATACCATTGGATACGCATTGGCAAACTCAAAACATGTGAGAACTGCATTCCCACTCATGGAACAAGTGAAAAACTTGACCAACGCATCACACCTTGCTATGCGTCCAACTCACACGAGTCCATAACCAGCAAACACAACACATAACAGACATATCAACACTTACTGGAGTGGTCTGGGTCCTCAAATGTCGCCACCTCTCCCACAGTGTAGGGTGCCGGTCCACCTGTAAGGTATGGAAGGAAGAAATGTGCTCAAAATCTGTGCACAGTGCAACAATTTCATAATCATTTACAATGTGTAGGCTGAATAAGGACATGGCAGCCATTCAGACATGCTGGTACTGCATCTGATATTTCACGGCCAACTTGTACATAGCATGGGTCTCCTGTGACAGTTACACACATATCTGCACACATACATTAGCCCTAACTATCATGTGGTTGCAAACTTGCCCCATAATTGGTGAGCACTAAAAAATATGGAGTGTAATCGTCTCATCATGTGCATCCAAGAGAAACATCCAACGCCTGGTTACTTGAGGACTGCATTACAAGTCAAACATGCCTTGTGGCATGACACATTTATTGCACATAGGCCCAATGTACAGAGGGAGGGGCAGGGACTCCTGTAAGCCATCCTGTTGTTACAGTATAGTCAACTGATGTGGCCCAGCTATGGTGATTTGCACCAACCATGGAGATGTGAAGCCATGTGCATACACTTGGACTGCCATCCATATTTGGATTGTGGCTCAACTAATTCCAACAAACATCTTAAGATGTTAGCTGAGGGCACCTTACACCTTACACCTTTTCACGATGTTTCAAATCATGAACTGACATGTATCCAAAAAGATCAAGAAACCAAATAATCCCACACATTCATAGTACTTCTGTGAACGCTTTCCTTCCACACTCACCAGACTAACATGAGACCAGTGTTTGAGCCACTTTGCTATTATCAATTGACGTGAAGGCAGCACTCATTTTCATCATCATGTAGTGATTCTAAAGTCAGTCTAGCAATTGCATCAACATAGTTGGCCTAAATGTTGGTACATCTGTACTTCTCTGTCAATAATACCCTATATAGACATGATTGGCTCCTATTTTGTTAGCTGTGCTGACAAAAAGGCCGCACCAGTTTCCTTCATGGTAAAGTTACCTGTAGGTTTGCTGAGCACGTGCTACCTGACAGCTAGCAATTGTGATCCTTGCCATAGTGCATCAATGATCCCCTTATATTTCACCAGCATTACACACAGTCATCAAGTTAGCTGGCAGACATTGCACTAATCCCCTGATGTCACTACAGAGCATTTAATCGTGCACATTAACAATTGTCGTACTCACCAACGGTGCCACCAATCATGATTCCCAGGTGGTCCAAGAGATCCTGCTCCCTGGTGATGAGGTCAGCCCACCGGTGCTTCAGCTGGTGGTCACTCCTCTGGCTGGCATACACACGCTGCAGGTGATGCAGCACCTTTCCCACCGCATTCTGCACGCCTCTGTCGGGTACCCCTGTATGACCCTGCCCCCTGCCTGGATCAGCAAGAAATGTGTCACCAGCCAGATGAAGCCCCCAACTCCTCTTCCCCCATCCTGCCAAGACGTGGCTTACCAGACATACTTATAGTTGAAGATAAGGAATAGGGGTAATAGAAATAGAAAGGGGAAATGGGTGAAAGTAGGGGTAAAAAGACAGAAAAAAAGTAAACCTAAACACTAAAAGAGCCCAACTATCCCCAAGCTAACACTACTCACAACAGACTCCCACAAACTCGAAATACACAAGATAAATGGACAAATTAGACAAAACACAGTACTACAGTATACACAAACAATATTTATTTCACAAAAGGACTTTACAGATAGCACACAGGACAAATACAGCACAAAATCTCTGGAAAACACTCTCTACACAGCCACACAGTCTAGAAGGATCATAGACTGCAAAGTGAAAGTGAAGGTACACTCACTGTACATGATCTGTAAACAGGATATCCTATTACATGACTTCCTGTATGAAAAGTCCCGCCTTTTTTGCGTTATGCGTTATATTTTGTTGCACAAAACTGTATTTCCGTCATTTTTTTTACGCACAGACGTGAATATTCACTCCTGTGCATCAAAAAAAAGAAAAAAACGCAAATACAGTTTTGGTAAACAAAAAATGACACACACCGATAGGGACGTCAAAATTACAGTGCATTCACTGGTTTGGAACATTTTTACTTGTTTTTTGGTTATTTTACATTTGGAACACATCAGAGATTGGCTAAGTGAAGACAGTATGGTGTTGATGGTGTATGTTCACATGTGTGACATCATACTGCAGCGGAACATCATCCACTACACCCTTCACAGAATGTTTAAAGTTGGCTGACGTCATAGATGGTCATAAGTGTGGCCTACGTATATGTGTGGTACAAATTGTGCATGTTTGTCATAAGGAGAGGATAGCAATGTGACGCACATATGTACAATACCTAAATGCCTTTGGCTCAAAGTGTGTGCTTTGACAACTAATGTGTTGGTTGACCAAGTGTGTGTGTATATCACATGAAGCATTATTGTACATATGGTTGTATGAATGTGACGTCCATGTGTCCAATCCTAAGATGCAAGTCAAATTTGGAATGAGCAAGGGCATGTGTTAGTCATACATGTAACAACACCTGTAAAGTATACTTCCAAGTTTTAGGGTCACGTAGACACCACATGTGACATAGCATGCACCAGATGGATGGCAGACGCATGTTCATGTCAATGGTCCACATTTTCTGCATCCTATTTCCTAGAGTATTGGTAAGAGCTTCCTAGGCACTAGTTGATGAATCCCACAGTGAGTCATACACATGCATTGAGGAAGTGGGTACCATGTTGTTTGCACAGACAGACAAGGGTCAATCTCATATGTATGATGACACCACAGTTGAGGCCATAGAAGTAACCCCCAACTATCAAGTGGCTGTGGTGGACCAGCATACAAGACAGCACGTGTCCACATATTTCCAGTGATCAATTGCACATAGGTGTCTTGTTCATGTGTGTGGTCCAATGATGATCCTGTAGATTGTTTGGGGTGTAATTTGTCACAGTTCGGACCAGGACTCATCATGAGTCAGTGGCAGCTATTCCTGTAACTACTGAGTATCCTTTGTTGATCAATGTGAGTAAAGTAGATGTGGACATGTGAACCAACCTGTGGATGGTCCCACCCTGTCACTAAAGATGTGTAATGAGACAGTCAACAGGGCAACCTTGGTGTGCTGAGTGAGATAATATCTCAATTGTCATGTTCCGGCAGGTGTCATTACAACATTTGTACACAGGTTGGCCTCTGCAATTCCCACTGCATCTGGGAACATCATAGCCTCTGTGCTGTTTATTCTCACAGCTATTTACCACACACGCCCCATCACTATGTTGTGCGCACTGTGATGCTGTGTGTGAACTGTCATGGTTTTGACATTTGTGTATTATCCATGTACATTATCAGAGGTTGCTGGTTGTGCTGAAAGCCCCGTACCCAATCCCTGCCTATGACCCTGGGACACTGTCACACTTTGTCAATCAAGCATATATGCAACCCAGACAAGGGATGGGCCATGAATTTTGCATTTCCAAGAGGATGTAACTCAAATGGTACAGTTAAAAGGCGGATGATGCTATACAATGTATTTGGGTATGCATGGAAGAAGCCCATGCCCAATGCCCCCTGATGAATGGGAGGTTATCTTATGCACGTGTGGCACATATGTAGACACAGGGATACTTTAGTGTGACGCACAGACAGTTGCCAGTCAGGCTGACAGAATGCAAGGTGACTACTGGACTACTGGACAAGTTACATAATCAGTGGTCTGACTGAGACTGTTTGGAGGACAAACTAGACAGTTGACATGTCAAACTGTGCACGTCCTGTGTTTTTGAAGGTGACAAATGAACCCAAGGGCTGTGTTACACGGCTTAATTAGTATCAATGGTTGACGGTCTATTTGACATAATGGCAACTCCTATGCTGTTCCAGGCATCATCAGGGGCAGTGCTTTTTGAAATGGGTGGTGTGCATGGAGGTGATCACAGGTGTGGGATGCATCTGTTTCTCACCAGTCCTGTAGGTGAGACTTGCATTCTAAGGGCCAACAGACATTTTCACAAGGGGAAGCAATCTACATGTGCTAACAGGGCTTTGAAACTAGAAGACAGTGTATAAATTGACCTGACGTCCATGCAGTCAGATGTTATATGACAATGGCATACCTTAGGAAAGGGTGTAGCACACTGGTTTGCTAATGTTGGTCTCTGTGTGTAGAGGAGGTATTATCAGGGTACACATCTTAGTATTCCAGGGACCTCTTCCGACAGGTGGGTTGTGACCAGGTGCATGGGTGTGTTAGGAGTTAGGAAATGGCCTGACATGTGCATGGAATGTCATGTGCGCAATGCATGTTATATGTGTGGCACTTGTGCTGTCTATGTTCTGCTTCTATGGAACTCTAGTCAAAGATATTCCTTGCAAATATTGGATGCAGTTGGAGTAACTGCTGTCAAGGGTCTTGTCAGACATTCCTGTTAGTGATGCCAAAGCACATTGACTGCCTCATGTATGAGGCTTGTTTTCCCCTTATTGAGTGATGGTGTCATAGTTGTGTGCCATATGCTGCGTTGGACCTTGCTTTCAACATGTATGTGTGAAATAGTTGTGGTCCTCTGCTATTGGCCTTCAAAGGAGATATGTACATGATATATGTCATTCAGAGTGTGTGTGTATGTGACCATTGTATGTTAGGCATCACATTAGCTCTGGGATGTTCTGTGTCCTACTCAGTATCTCAGCAATGCTCCATGAGGCAACACTCTTATTCTGATAAGTAGAGATGAAGGTGTGCAAAAAGGAATAGCCAGACCATGATATGGTGATTAGAATAGGTGTTTATTTAAATTAGTTAACTAAAGTGGTGAAGGTGACCATAATCAGAAGAAATTATTTACAATCTGTTGCCGCCTGCGTATACCAGCAGCTGTGTTCTGTAGTTCCCCCTCCTGTTGCAGGCCAGCATCCTCCTCTTCCTCCTCTTCAGGCATGTGTGGCTCTGGTTCCAGGAGGGGAATGTTTCTTCTGATACAAATGTTGTGCAATATTGCACATGTGAGGATGATCCTACAGACCATCTCAGGGGAATATAGGAGGCTACCACCAGTGATGTCAAGGCAGCGGAACCTTGACTTGAGGATGCCGAAGGTCCGCTCGACAATGCTGCGTGTCCTCCTATGGGCCTCGTTGTATGCACGCTCTGCAGCTGTACTTGGTTTGCCAAAAGGTGTCATAATCCATGGCTGGATGCCATACCCCTGATCAGCTGCAAGAGAAAATGAATGGGATCATGTTGATGTAGCTGGCATTATTGAAAAGACCTTTAATGGCAGTAGTTGTCTTGTTTTGTCTGTGACTCTTTTGTGTACTAATGTGACATCCAATGCTTGTAGGCTGTACCATCTGCATTGTGTTGTTTCCTTGGCTGAACGAGTGTTTGTCTGCTAACCGTTTGTCAGCAGTATGTTTTGGGATTTGCAGTACAGTGTGCCCTCCCTAGCATTGTGACTTGTGATACAGGTGTCCGTGTGTCTTCACTGGGGGTGAGATGATAGTTCCATGCACAGTTAAAATTGAAAGTGTTGTTAACACGTTCATATCAAAGTACCGTGGACATCCCATACCTTGACACTTATGCAATGTATTAATGTAAAGGTCATTGGGACACTTACAATTTGCAAGGTGACATTTAGGCAACCACACTCATTGACGTCTTCACATTAGGCTGTACAGTAATTTCCAATGTGTGACAGGTTCAATGGTGACTTAAGAAACATGGCTAGTGATGTCACGACCTCAGTGTGTTCCTGTTCACATGTTGATGTTGTGGTGTATGTGTTGTGTGTCCTAGAGGGTTGCTGTGCAGTGGGTATATAAGTAGGTTTTTGTACTTACCAACAAGTAGTCCATTGCCATACCGTCCATCCTGGAAGTGTTCATTGATGGTGCAGTGACGGAAGATGTATGAGTCATGTACACTCCCAGGATATTTAGCCACGATGTTGGTGATCAATCCCTGGTGATCGACTATGTCCTGCACGTTGATGGAATGTGTGTGCTTCCTGTTGTGGTAGAGGTGTTCAGTTGCAGTAGGTGGCACAAGGCGTACATGTGTGCAGTCGATTGCACCAAGGACATGTGGGAAGCCACTGATGAGGTAGAACCCCTGTTTTGTTTCCTGCTGCTTCTGCAGTGTGTTAGGGAAGCAGATGTGGCGGGGTGTCAGTCGAATGATGGCATCCAGTACTTTGGGCAAAAAGGTGAAGAATGATGGTTGTGATATTCTGCCAACCAGGGCATCAGTTGTTTGAAAAGAGCCACTTGCCAGCATGTGAAGTACGGCAAGCAGCTTTGTTTCTGTTGGGATGGTGCAGGGTGTCACCAAAGTGGGGGCCAACTGCTGTTCAATGTTTCGCAGCAGCTGCTGAATGGCCTGCCAGTTTAACCGGTACCTCTGTATGATGTTGTCTTCCCTGAGGCCCTGAAGGGTGGTTCTTGGGCGGAATATCCTCTCCTGCCTTCTGCGCTGCCTTTGGGGTCCCTGCTTGTGTTGTTGTAGCTGCTGTTGTTGCTGCTGGGCTCTACGTCTGCATGCACGCTGGATTAGAATCACCTCCATGGCTCCCTGTTGCTGCTCTGCTGCTCTGCTGCTCTGCTGCTCTGCTGTTTGTTTTGTGTGTTCTGATTAAATACAGGTGTGTTTGCCCCATTTTCACGCCTGCCCTGACCCAGGCATTAATTTTTGACGCAAATCGGGCTGTGCGTCATTTTCGGGCTCCGCCTCCCGGCCGTGCGTAATTTTTGCCCGAAAGCATAAATACGACGAACGGCCGTTTAAGCCATTTTTTGGACAGGAACGCCTACCTTGCATATAATTAACGCAAGGCGGATTGCCGCTTCCAAAAAATTACGCATACAGTGGAATTTTGTCATCCGCGGGCTCGGGCGTCAAAGTTTAAATACAGGGCAACGTTTGCGCTGATTGTGCGTCAAAATCTTTGACGCACAATCGGCGCAGACAGAGTATAAATATGCCCCAAAGTATCCTACGCTCACCCTTAACAGGATCTAGATCTAGGGTGGCTGTCGACAGCACTCCACAAAGGTAATAGTGGCTTCCGATTAGCCTGACTCGATCTTGCTTGGTAACTCCCTACGACAAACCTCTCCAAGTATGCTCCTGGAATATAAACGGGGTTAAATCAAATCTCCAACAAAAAGATCTTACCAGTCTATGAAATAAACTTCAAATTATTTTCTTACAGGAGACCTGGGCTACGAACCCATTTACGATTGACAGCTTTATGGGCTATTTTACCCCAGCAGTTAGGGGAAAAAAGATTTGGTCACCCGAGGGGGGTGGGGGGGGCAGCAATCTTTATTTCAGCTGGATTAAATATAGCATGCAGACAGGTATATGAGGAAAATGAAGACTTTTTGATAGTAAAATTGGATGGATGGGACAAAGAGTTTACAGGCCCACTTTTGTTAATTAATGTCTATATCCATCCTGATGTACCCTCCAGAAAACACATATCCTCTAAATTGATAGACATAATTTTAACCGGCTATCAGGATCTAAGATCCCTGGAGTTTTTAGTAGCGGGGACATCAATATGAAACTATTAAATACCTTTGAAAGGGATTCCAACATTATGCTGCAAGATCAGCAGTGGGCAATGCCGCAACAGTCCCTGGGGGTTTAGAGCTAGCTAAACCTGACACCAAGGCACTCAGCTTAGTAAAAGACCTTGAGGGCCTCGGACTCAGACTCCTTAATGGGAGGTTTCCACAAGACACTCTGCCAGCAGTCACATGTTATGCCACTGAAACCCAAGCAACACTTGATTACACCGTGGCCTCCTTGTCCCTATTTCCTCTAATCACTAAGTATCACATTATAAAGACAGATAAGAGTGACCATGGTCAACAATTTATCGAGATTGGCTGTGGATTTCCTGAGGCTTTAATCCTGCTCCCACTGCACCAAGTGATGTTACTACCTCAAACTATAAATAACTTCAATGGAATGAAAAATCAATGGAGTCGATTGGTAACCTTTCAACTGCGATATTTGAACAATGCCATCATGATTTATTTTGTGACCCAATAATCGTATGGTCAACGTTTCTGGACAAATTCGCAATTAGTCTTCTTACACATAGACAACAAAAAAAACACCAAAGTAAGGGGCGAGGGAAAATAAAAAAGCAGATAAAAAATTCAGCACATATGACCAAATTAAGAAGGCAACGGAACAGACTTCTAAGGCTATATAAGATAAACCCAATGGACTGTCACATTAAGGATAATCTAAAAAACATCAACAATTCATATCGAAAACAAATATAGAACCATAAAATGCAGAATACTCATGACTTTTGGGCTAAGGCACTATTCCTTAGTAAAGAATCAAATGCACAGGATTTCTGGAAAATGGTCAATGAATTGAATAAGGTCCCAATGAACTTAACCAGTTCAAATATTTTGGAGTCTTTATGGACTGAATACTTAGCTTACTATTTCGGCGGACATGATAGAAAAAATGAAGACATGAGGACAAGCAAACAATGCTCAGAAGGAACAACACCAATTCTCCCAACTGCCAAAACAAATCCGCATATTTAGCCTTCTCAACGTCGGAGGTTGTCAACCTAATGAAGAGCAGTAGAAGTGCGGGGGCCCCTGGCCCCAATGGGATCCCACATGCACTATTTAAAATAAACCCAGCCTTTTGGGGAGAAAAATTGGTTTTGATATATAACCATTGTATAGAAGTAGGAAGTATTCCAAACTCTTGCAGGGGTGCCATAATTCATCCAATATTTAAAGGAGGCAGCAAATTTCATCCTGAAAATTATCGACTGATTATGCTAACGGAGGTAGAGGCAAAATACTATGCTGGTCTATCATTTGAACATCTTCACACCTGGGCTACTGAAAACAATATAATTCCGCCAAATCAAGCTGGGTTTGCAAAGGGCCCTGGAAGAGCAAACAAAAAAATCAACCTCTGTATGTGTTTTGTAGACTTCAAATCAGCGTTTGATTTGGTACAGCAAAGTCTTCTATGGGAAAAGCTAGGTGCCTGGGGTATCCCAGAGAAATTATAAAAGGCTATTCAGCAGTTACATAGAGATACATGGATTAGAGTTACGATAGGGGATGGTTTCTTCCTTTCAAGGAAAATTGAAACAAAACAAGGACTGAAACAGGGGTGAGTACTGGCCCCATATATTTTAAATCTTTTTTATCAGATTTAACCCTTCAGCTCAATAAGCTCAATAAGGTAAACATGCATTCTCCTAACGTTGGGGACATGT
Organism: Pleurodeles waltl; assembly: GCF_031143425.1. Taxonomy (NCBI): domain Eukaryota; kingdom Metazoa; phylum Chordata; class Amphibia; order Caudata; family Salamandridae; genus Pleurodeles; species Pleurodeles waltl. The sequence goes on along the minus strand of NC_090444.1, from coordinate 1,083,579,812 downwards.
CCATTTCCAATTTGCTATACGCCGATGATGTAGTACTCTTAAGCCAAACTAAAGTAGGTCTACGTCGGCTTATTGCAAATGTAATTGAATATGCTGAGCAGAACGGAATAGAAATCGGAAAAAACCCAAAGTAATGGAAGTCTGTAAAAAAAAACGTTAGAGCTGATAAATGGCACACACAAGGGGGAGTATTAGAACAAGTAAACCATTATATATACCTGGGTGCATATGTGATAAACGGGATTCCTTTCTCCCTCAGATGCAGGATTTACATAGGAGACGAAACATTCTACTGCTTGCTTTTGGCACTCTGAAAAAGTTGCTAAATGGCCCTAGCTATCGCCCCCTCTTACAAGTTATTGCGGCAAAACTAAATTCACCTTTAGGCTACAGTAGTGAAGCCCTGTGAGGACAAATGGCACCATTCTAAATGGAATAGTTGGAAAAATATTTAGGTTTCTATTCCAACTTCCAGGATACGCTTCACAAGCTCAAATTAGGCTGGAATTTAGGTACCTAAACCAAAATACAGCTAGGAAATGCAGCTACATTGAAACATGGAAACACCTACAATTAACCAAGGAAAATCATCTCTGACAGGCACCCTGGAAGTAGATCAGCTCGAATCTAACAACCAAATCTAGACAGTATTTAGTTCAGGATCTAGAGGACTTGGAGGTACAGGAACTATGGGATTCAAATCTTTCCTATTGTACCTTTAAAAAAATCCTAAAGCAAATAGCAAAGAACAGATCAACACTTATGGATAAGAGCCTGTTAGCAACCAGGTCGCACTCATGGATGGTTATCAATGAGTTCAAAGTTTTGAAATGCCAGCCATATCTGGAGGCTGGGTGGTCAAAAGCTAACAAGGATCTTTTTATCAAACACCGTTTTGGTCTTATTCCTGGAGGTGCTTATCTACCCCCATGGGAACGTACGGCAGGAAGCTTCCAGTGTAGGCTCTGCTGGTGTGGAGTGGAAGACATTACCCATCTGATCTGTATCTGTAATGGTCTGGTGAATGAGCGTAAGACTCTACTAAAAACAGCTTTTAATCGGAGGGGAATACGTTCCTGTAGAGAAGCTGTTATAGCTTGTTTTAAACCTTCTGACTATACCCTGATCACCAGATTTATAAAGTTTATGCGTTTGATAAAAAAATACCATATATCCATCAATCATTATAAACATAATATATGTTTGCTGGCCTACAAGATGAAGATCATGCCGACTTTAAATTTCCCCTCTTCAAAATCCATGGATGTACTTTTGCTTTCTGAGTACCAATTTATCTATAAATAATTTTACAATTTAATATTTAAAGTGTTTTAAGGTATAATGATATTAAGAACATTTAGTATTTTTTAAGGTACCTTATAACACACGTAGAGTTGTATTACATGATGATAGGATTGGGAACGTGATGCACCCAACTGAAATACCTATGCGGATATGATTACATTGTTTTCTTTACTCATATCCAAGAGGTCTTTGTTAGTAACGACAACTAATAATAATATATAGCATGAAATGCACTCGGATAGTTTTATGGAATCTATATGTTTAAATGTAAAAATTGGTGTGAGCATGTATGATGTATTGGCTTTAATTAACTATGCATTTAAATAAACTTGAACTTTAACTTTAACACTCTCCTAATTGGTTTGCACCTGTGTCTTTGTGTAGAGCAGTGATTAGTTTGTAAAACAATGACTGCCGGTGCCCAAAACGCTGCTCAAAAGCCCACGTACGACCCTATTACATGCCAGTGCTCCAAACAGCATGGCTGCATAGTCCTGAATCCACCCCAGGTCTTTTTGATCCACTGTGAGGATCCCTGCCCCTATCTCACTTTTTCAGATTCCTACTTTCTACCTTGGTGACAGTTTTATGTATCTCCTCCTCTTCCTATTTGGAGGTTTTCCCCCTCTTTCATGCTGGAAATGACTTATGATGAAAATTCAGTGCTGGTCCGAATAATGAGGGGCAGAGGTCCCCACTGGCAGACACCTGCTCAAATTAGGCACTGGTCTGTGGAATTTACCTAGGCTGTTACTGAGCTGCTTCAAATAACAGTTACATGCAAGGGTACAACTACTTCTCAATAAATAGAAAACCAAAGAATCAACACAGACTCCAGCAATTTGTTACAGATCCAAACATTTATTGAGTCCTACCTATGAGTTTCTCTTAAAGCCTCATCAGCAGGGCTCAAAGTCAATATGACCCATTTGTGAAAATGAGGTTAGCTTTCACCAGTGTCATTTTTCAAAATGATCAACATTTGCTCTGGAAGCCTAATAAATGCTGCCATTCTTGTGTATTGAGGTAAGGGAGAGAGTGAAAAAGTGAAAGTACTTGTTAGAAGCAGGAGTTGTGAACAAGAAGCTTATGAGCAAGTAAAGGGAAAATGGAGGGGAGGTTATAAGTAAGAGAAGAGCTCATAAGTAGAGTTTGCGAGGTAAAGGAGGATTCAAAACAGGGAAAGTAATATGTGCATCTGTTTGTGAGAGGAGTATTTAATTAAGAGGTGTGGGTGTTAAAGTGCATATGAGTGAGAATGTACTTGTAAAATGAATGTGTAGTATATAAAAAGGATTTTTGAGAAAAGGTGTTAGAAGTTGAGACTACATAAGATGTGAAAAGAAAATACAATAAAGGAATATATATATATATATATATATATATATATATATATATAGTTATACAACAGTGACATACCTATCAGAAAGAATATAGTGTGTGTGTTTGTGTGTGTGGCAGGTGGAAAGAAATTGATTTGTGAATGAAAAGCATGAGGCAATGCATGTGTGTGAGAGATTGGGAGCATAAGAAGGCAAAGTAAGAGAATAAGAGTGGCAAAAATGAGAAGAGCATCACAGAAGTTATGTTAGGCCTGCCATCTTTGGCATGGTTTTTCCCCTTTTTGCCTCCACACCTCTTTTTTTTGCTGACTTCATTTTTGCTGGCTCTAGGACTCTGTACACTTTACCATCGCTCACCACTGCTAGAGTGCTTAAGTTTTCTCCTTAAAACATGGTTAGGGTGATTTATACCTAATCAGCACATTTAATTTACCTGTGAGTCCCTAGTAAAGTGGCACTACCTGTGTCCAGAGACTGTAAATTAAATGCTATTAATGGGCCTAAAGCACTGATTGTGCCACCCACTTAAGTAGCTCTTTAGACATGTTACAGGATTCCCTTGCAGCCTGAGTGTGTGCAGTTTTACAATGCCTTTCACCCTGGTAAAATAAACCTTTTGCAAGGTAATAGAATTTCCTTTTTAATACATACAAGTTACCCATAGTGTAGGCTCGGGCAGTCCAGAGGACATGGTACAATGGGTTTAAAAAGTAGGACATGCACTTTTAAGTCTTACAAGTCCTGGTAGTAAAAAACTCTTACATTTGTTTTTCACTACTGCAAGACCTACCTCTCCTATAGACTACTATTGGAGTTACCTCATTACATTCAATAAGCTGTAATTCCAAGTAGAAACAGGTAATTCATTCATGTTTGTTGTCTTTAGAATGATAAAGAAATGTTCTAATTCATGGTGAAGTTACAGTTTTGAAAATGCCACATTTAAATGTTCCTGCCATAGCCATTTAGCACCTAAGCCTGTCTCTTGGTCACATGACTGGATGTAGTTGACAGTTGCACTTTGTGTATTCCTCCTAGACAACCACACACAATGGGGAGCTTAAGTATGACTGGATGGGCCATCGCTGACAGGGTGGGACGGAGGAGCTGCACCCAGCCCCCTTTAAACTTGAATAAGCAATGCACTGCCTAGACACAACGGGCTGCATACCTCCTGCAGTTTGTCTGGGGCAAAGGCCAGGAAGACAAAGCACCTGGGCATTTCAAAGACATGCCTCTAGAAACTTCCTCTCATATCAAAGGCACAAATATACATATTGGACCTTAGAAAATAACTCTTCACTATATTTTTGGATCAGGGAATACTTTGTTATGAAGAAGGACTGCTGTGATACTGAAAGAATTCCACTCTGCAGGACTGCTGACCTGCAGGGTCTGCTGCTGTGCTGTGTTGACCTGCTGCCTGCTGCCCTGTTGCCTGAGTGAGAAGAAATGCAAAATTTCCGATGCAGAGTATAGGTATATCTTTAATGCATATCCCAAAGCACCATGTATATACAGACTCCCTAAAATCCATAAACACAAGACGTCGCCACCCGGGAGACCAATCATTTCGGGCATAGGTTCGCCTACCGAAACACTCTCAAAATATATAGATAGTTTTCTGCAATCATTTGTCAGAAACCTCCCTTCTTATTTGCAAGATACACAGGATGTTCTGATGAAACTAGAGGACATCACATGGTCAACTGAAATGACATGGGTAACTTTAGACGTCAGCTCCCTATACACTTGTATACCCAAAAATAAGGGTCTGGAAGCTATACAACACTTTCTGGCGAGCAGATCTGCCTCCCACCTGGAACACACAAACATGCTATTGGAGATGGTTGGGTTTATACTTGAAAACAATGTATTCATTCACGAAGGAAGATGGTATAGACAGGCACAAGGGGTTGCGATGGGCTCACGCTTTTCGCCCTCATATGCAAACCTGTATATGGGACTTTTTGAAAAAGTACATGTGTGGTTGAATGGTCCTTCCCATTTTACAGACCACATTTTCTTTTGGGGAAGGTATATTGATGATGTACTTATGATCTGGACTGGTGAAGAACAACTTTTGGTGGAATTTGTAGATTACATCAATAACAATGACTTTAACATCAAGTTGACATATGAATACAACAACAACAAGGACCGGATACATTTCCTGGATCTGGAAATATTTGTAGAAAATAACTATGTACATTCAAATTTATATTGCAAATCCACTGCGTGCAATGCACTGCTACATGCAGAGAGTTCTCATCCCACCACACAAATAAATGCCATCCCTTTTGGAGAAATGATTCGAGTAAAAAGAAACTGCAGTAACAACAAACTTTGTGAATTAGAACTCAACAAGTTAGAGAACAGATTCGTCCGGAGAGGATACTCTAGATCAACCTTAAACAGCGCTAGAAAAAAGCTCAATAAATTGCCAAGAATATCCCTCCTGAGAAATTGTAACAAAAAGAAGAAACCTACATCTAAGAGATTAGTGTCATTTTGCACCCCATATAGCCAAAATAGTCAGGACATCTATAAAATCCTTTTCAAACATTGGGACGTCCTACATACTGATAACACCTTAAAACATGTTATAGCTGCAAACCTACTATGATCCATAAGAAAGGCACTACCATTAGGGATTTAATATGTAAAAGTTTTTTACCACCTTCCAAGGACACATCGACGCAATGGTTATCGAAGAAACCTAGTGGCTTTTTCAATTGTATTAGATGCAATGTATGTAATTTGGCTTTACATAAGACTTTTACCTTCAATTTCAATGGTAGTAAAACATACAGGATCGATGATTTCATAAACTGTAACACTAGATATGTAGTATATGTACTGATATGTGAATGTGGTAAGATTTATGTTGGGAGCACCATTAGACCTCTCAAGGAGAGGATTCAAGAACTTGTACGTGCCTTGAGGAACAACGATCCATCATCACCCATAGTACGTCATGTCGGTAAGGAACATCCTGCGTTGGAAATTCCCAGGTTCAAATATATGGGTATTAGCCAAACACGGATACATCCTAGAGGAGGGAATCGGGAACTTGAACTTAGAAGGAATGAGGCAAAATGGATACTGAGGTTGAGGAGTATAAAATCAGGCATGAACTTAGATCATGAATTGCATTATTTCCTATAAATGTATATGACTCTATAAACTTGTCTCATTAGGTAGAGTATACTACCAGAGTACAACATATGTGAATTACATATATCAAACTGCCTAATACTGAGGATACTTACATCTTTAAGCATGTGTAACAACCACTTGCATGATGCACCACCCTTCAATTTTATTTCATTTCACTTTATATATATGGAACACACTAAAGATTTTTAAATGGATGTCAAGTACGTATAATGAACTAACATCATATATTTACCAATACCCATGTACCTGGGTTACGGGTGGATGCACCATCAATCTCCCTGTACTAAGCGGCTGTACTAACTCACATGTCATTTACTAAATACATTGGATACTTTTGACCATTATCTGGACTTTCTGTATACTCTTCACTTAATAAGGGCATCACCATATGGAGAGGATATTTCAGTAGATCCCTTGAGGATCCTGGGTCATTTGGGTCTGACTAGGGGTTTCCTCTTTTGATTCTTTGAAGGGAATGCAATGGTTTTCGGCCTTTTAAGTAGAAATGCGACCATTTAAAGATGGTGCCACAATTCGGGGGACCTCTTTCTTCTGTCTATGGTATACAAATGAGGCCGGTCCGAGATATAATCTTGAATTGGATCTTAATTTGGAATATACTCTGTGGGACAGAAATGTTTTGTTGTGGCCCCGTAATTCTAAGATGTCCCTGGGTTTTTGAGAGGTGCCCCCTATTTTTACCATGTTACGCTACTCATTTGTAATTGAGGCTGGTCAAACTCTGATGCCGGTATTCGAGCACCATTTCTTAATAAATACAACATCTTCGTCTGATTTGGCCCCGACAGGGGTCAAATGCTCTCTCATGTTTCTCCGCACTCCCAGGTCAGCATACTGATCGAGATGCCGATTTAGAATTTGAAGATGGCAGGTGTTTCTGTAATTAACGGTTGGGTCTTTCTATATAGAGAAGAAAAAAAATGGATTAGTCCTTTCTCTATTTCCGTTGACCATATATAGATGGATCTCGGAATTGCTGGACTGTTTGATGCCGGTACTTGAGGGCTGGACTCTACGATGGAACGATGATGACAAATAATTAAGGTATCACATATATTCAGGGAGACCATGATACATAGACTTTACAAGTATATATATATTGAATTTTACTTAAGCACTATTTACCTTTGCTTGATTTGTTACAGATACTATATATTTTGGACCTTCGATTACTTCTTGACAACACAGGTCGTGTTTATGAACATAAATACATTCAATATTCGAATTTACTTACTTTATTGAGGATAAATAAACACAGGTTGGTAGATATTTGGATTGACTAATAAATTTAGGTCCTAATTGGATTAGTAGATATGGGACTTTAATGGTTTTGTTTTACAGATTCGTTTTGGAAATCTCACTTTGGAATTGACTTAATTGAACTAAAAAAAGAATAAGGTACATATAGGTTCAACAAATCTTACAATATGATAACCTGGGTCTCTGTACATGCATGATAATTAATGACTATTTTTAACTCTGGTCTCCTACTGCACTATTCACAACTTTCTCATTTTAAAAATGATTGCTACCAATTTGCATGAGGGCATGATGTTTTTGATTCACTGGTGTGTCACTTCCGGTCTTGTATTTGGTCTGTGATAATACTAATATTGATTGTGGTCACCAGGGAGGATGGCTGTTGTTTGTATTTTAATTCCTATTTTTAATGTGGTAATGGTTGTGGCATTATGGTATTTTTTTAACTAATCATTATATATGGTCACTTTGTAGAATGACACTTGCAGTGTCATTATGAGGTTGTTGTATTGAGGCATTTATGGAATATTGTGCAAATAGTAAAGTTAAACAACCTCTAGTGTACCGGGTTGTAATAAGTGACTTATTGTTTGTTTTGTCAGCCTTGATAAAGTCCGTCAGAGGACGAAACACGTGTCGGCTGAATTTGATTAAATCTCAAGATCAATTTTCGTATTTGGATGGAAAGGAACAAGACGAAACATTTTATGGACTGAATTTGGTCTGAGCCTCACCCTAACTACCTGTACATCACTTCACAAAATTGTGTTATATTTAGATTTTGGATATTAAATTTGTTAATGAAACAATATATCTTTGTGTAAACCTTACTTGTTACATTGATGTCAAAGTCTGGTTTATTTATGTGTGCTGTTTAAAATCTCTGAATATAATGATCCATGAATAGAACTGACAATTTATGTACTTTGCTTTTGTGTGCTCCATTCTCATTTTAGATATGTGAGAAGAAATGGACCTGCATCTCTTGAAATCAGAACCCCAGAGTGACTACAAGACTAGTTGACTGGCCTCCTGATCTGAAGCCTCAGGGACACAAGAGGCTTCCAACAACCTTGCAACTGCATCTGAAGTCTACCATCTCTGAGTGTACCCTGCCAAGTGCTGCCACCCCAGTCCTAGACCCTTGGAAGTGGGCTTTAGGTGCTCTGCCAGCCTCTGTAGATCCAATGTAACCAACACATCTTCTCTGCTAAGCGGCGCAACCCAAAGCAGAACAGATGCATATCCACAGATGTGTGTATTGGACCCATTGCAAAGACCTGCATTGCTGCCACAGCCCACAACTTCATTGGAACCACCTCTGTGCAATGCATCATTGACGCAGGCCCTCTCATCCCTCATCAATGTCAGCCTTGATGATGTACTCTGTATTGCAGCCCCTCAGCTCCTCGGAACTGACACTTCGACTCAACTGGCAATTCATTTTTGACACAGATCCTTTTAGCACTCAGCAAATCAGGAGATAAGGCACATTGTTCAACGGACCTTACTGGGTCCTTGTAGCCAGCCCGTGCTCCATCGCAGTCAGCCTTAACTTGTTACTTTGTCCCTGTCCAGCATGACCAGATATCCACAGTTAGTGCTTCCTGCTTTTTGGTGCTATTTTCACTAAAATCTTTATAATTGCATCTCTCCAGTTCTACTGATTGGATTTTAGTAGTTTTGGTCTTTACATATTAGAGAAAGCTCTATTTTTCAAACTTGGTAGAGGATCCCTTTTTTGCATTGTGTTTTTATTTGCTTTATTACTGTTTGAAGTGTTGCACAAATAACTTACACATTGCTTCTAAGTTAAACCTGATTGCTTTGTGCCAAGCTATCAGAGGGCTGAGCACAGGTTTATTTTGGGTTGGCTTGTGCCTCACCCTGACAATAATAGTGTTTGCTGTTTGACCAGGGCTCACACCTCAGTTAGCCAACACCCCAATTTCTCACATTAGTGATTAGTGGTGAGGATCAGGACTTGTGTTTGTGCAGTGCCATACAGTTATTTAATGGTCACCACCATCCCATTTCCGGGAACAGTTTGAGTTTATATTCATCTTGATTGGCCTTTTTGTCTTTCCAAATTTTCTCACTGACTGTTGTGCCTGAAATCACACCGGCAAGGATGAAGTTTGAGCTGGGAATATGGACTTCTACACTGTGGTCCAGGTCAAGGAGTTCTGCATGGAGAGGGGCCTTCCAGCAAAGAGCACCACCAGGAAGGTGGAGCTCCAAAATGCTCTGAAGGCCTGAACTGAAGCTCATCTGTCATTAGTTACAGCAGCAGAAGGAGATGATGAGATGGAAAGGCAGGGAGAGAATCTGCCTGAGGTACAGCATTCCACTGAGGGGAATACATGACCCCGACTTGGAACTTCCTGACAGAGCAGAGAGCAGTGTGTCTTCTCAAGGCCCACCTCCAGAGGAGCTGGCTGACAGAAAGGCAAAGAGGGAGTTTAGGTTGAAGATGGTTCAGTTCAGAATGGAGGAAAAGAAAATGGCCATTGTAGGAAAGTACCATCTTGCCTGGCATGTTACCCCCATTTTTCACTGTATATATGTTGTTTTAGTTGTATGTGTCACTGGGACCCTGGTAACCCAGGGCCCCAGTGCTCATAAGTGTGCCTGAATGTGTTACCTGTGTAGTGACTAACTGTCTCACTGAGGCTCTGCTAATCAGAACCTCAGTGGTTATGCTCTCTCATTTCTTTCCAAATTGTCACTGACAGGCTAGTGACCATTTTTACCAATTTACATTGGCTTACTGGAACACCCTTATAATTCCCTAGTATATGGTACTGAGGCACCCAGGGTATTGGGGTTCCAGGAGATCCCTATGGGCTGCAGCATTTCTTTTGCCACCCATAGGGAGCTCTGACAATTCTTACACAGGCCTGCCACTGCAGCCTGAGTGAAATAACGTCCACGTTATTTCACAGCCATTTTACACTGCACTTAAGTAACTTATAAGTCACCTATATGTCTAACCTTTACCTGGTAAAGGTTAGGTGCAAAGTTACTTAGTGTGAGGGCACCCTGGCACTAGCCAAGGTGCCCCCACATTGTTCAGAGCCAATTCACTGAACTTTGTGAGTGCGGGGACACCATTACACGCGTGCACTACATATAGGTCACTACCTATATGTAGCTTCACCATGGTAACTCCGAATATGGCCATGTAACATGTCTATGATCATGGAATTGCCCCCTCTATGCCATCCTGGCATTGTTGGTACAATTCCATGATCCCAGTGGTCTGTAGCACAGACCCTGGTACTGCCAGACTGCCCTTCCTGGGGTTTCACTGCAGCTGCTGCTGCTGCCAACCCCTCAGACAGGCAGCTGCCCTCCTGGGGTCCAGCCAGGCCTGGCCCAGGATGGCAGAACAAAGAACTTCCTCTGAGAGAGGGTGTGACACCCTCTCCCTTTGGAAAATGGTGTGAAGGCAGGGGAGGAGTAGCCTCCCCCAGCCTCTGGAAATGCTTTGTTGGGCACAGATGTGCCCAATTCTGCATAAGCCAGTCTACACCGGTTCAGGGACCCCTTAGCCCCTGCTCTGGCGCGAAACTGGACTAAGGAAAGGGGAGTGACCACTCCCCTGACCTGCACCTCCCCTGGGAGGTGTCCAGAGCTCCTCCAGTGTGCTCCAGACCTCTGCCATCTTGGAAACAGAGGTACTGCTGGCACACTGGACTGCTCTGAGTGGCCAGTCCCACCAGGTGACGTCAGAGACTCCTGCTGATAGGCTCCTTCAGGTGTTAGTAGCCTTTCCTCTCTCCTAGGTAGCCAAACCCTCTTTTCTGGCTATTTAGGGTCTCTGTCTCTGGGGAAACTTTAGATAACGAGTGCAAGAGCTCATCCGAGTTCCTCTGCATCTCCCTCTTCACCTTCTGATAAGGAAACGACTGCTGACCGCGCTGGAAGCCTGCAAACCTGCAACATAGTAGCAAAGACGACTACTGCAACTCTGTAACGCTGATCCTGCCGCCTTCTCGACTGTTTTCCTGCTTGTGCATGCTGTGGGGGTAGCCTGCCTCCTCTCTGCACCAGAAGCTCCAAAGAAATCTCCCGTGGGTCGACGGAATCTTCCCCCTGCAACCGCAGGCACCAAAAAGCTGCATTACCGGTCCCTTGGGTCTCCTCTCAGCACGACGAGCGAGGTCCCTCGAATCCAGCGATGCTGTCCAAGTGACCCCCACAGTCCAGTGACTCTTCAGCCCAAGTTTGGTGGAGGTAAGTCCTTGCCTCACCTCGCTGGGCTGCATTGCTGGGAACCGCGACTTTGCAGCTACTCCGGCCCCTGTGCACTTCCGGCGGAAATCCTTCGTGCACAGCCAAGCCTGGGTCCACGACACTCTAACCTGCATTGCACGACTTTCTAAGTTGGTCTCCGGCGACGTGGGACTCCTTTGTGCAACTTCGGCGAGCACCGTTTCACGCATCCTCATAGTGCCTGTTTCTGGCACTTCTCCGGGTGCTACCTGCTTTAGTGAGGGCGCTTTGTCTTGCTCGATGTCCCCTCTCTCCGCAGGTCCAATTTGCGACCTCCTGGTCCCTCCTGGGCCCCAGCAGCGTCTAAAAACGCCAAACGCACGATTTGCGTGTAGCAAGGCTTGTTGGCGTCCTTCCGGCGGGAAAACACTTCTGCACGACTCTCCAAGGCGAGAGGGATCCGTCCTCCAAAGGGGAAGTCTCTAGCCCTTTTCGTTCCTGCAGAAACCTCAGCTTCTTCTGTCCAGTCGAAGCTTCTTTGCACCCGCAGCTGGCATTTCCTGGGCATCTGCCCATCTCCGACTTGCTTGTGACTTTTGGACTTGGTCCCCTTGTTCCACAGGTACCCTAGATTGGAAATCCACAGTTGTTGCATTGCTGGTTTGTGTCTTTCCTGCATTATTCCTCTAACACGACTCTTTTGTCCTTAGGGGAACTTTAGTGCACTTTGCACTCACTTTTCAGGGTCTTGGGGAGGGTTATTTTGCTAACTCTCACTATTTTCTAATAGTCCCAGCGACCCTCTACAAGGTCACATAGGTTTGGGGTCCATTCGTGGTTCGCATTCCACTTCTGGAGTATATGGTTTGTGTTGCCCCTATCCCTATGTTTCCCCATTGCATCCTATTGTAACTATACATTGTTTGCACTGTTTTCTAAGACTATACTGCATATTTTTGCTATTGTGTATATATATCTTGTGTATATTTCCTATCCTCTCACTGAGGGTACACTCTAAGATACTTTGGCATATTGTCATAAAAATAAAGTACCTTTATTTTTAGTATAACTGTGTATTGTGTTTTCTTATGATATTGTGCATATGACACTAAGGGCCTCATTATGACCCTGGCGGGCGGCGGAGGCCGCCCGCCAGGATGCCGCCCTCCAAAATACCGCGCCGCGGTCAAAAGACCGCGGCGGGTATTACGAGTTTTCCCCTGGGCTGGCGGGCGGTTGCTGAAAAACCGCCCGCCAGCCCAGGGGAAAACGACCTTCCCACGAGGATGCCGGCTCGTAATCGAGCCGGCGGAGTGGGAAGGTGCGACGGGTGCTGTGGCACCCGTCGCGTATTTCAGTGTCTGCAAGGCAGACACTGAAATACTTTGCGGGGCCCTCTTACGGGGCCCCGCGACCCCCCCTACCGCCATCCTGTTCATGGCGGCTTTCCCGCCATGAACAGGATGGCGGTAGGGGGGGTCAGAATCCTCATGGCTGCGGAGCGCGCTCCGCAGCCATGGAGGATTCAAACGAGCAGCAGAAAGTCAGTGGGAGACCGCTGACTTTCCGCTTCTGACCGCGGCTGAACCGCCGCGGTCAGAATGCTCGTTGGAGCGCCGCCAGCCTGTTGGCGATACTCCCGTGGTCGGTGGCCCTGGCGGCCACCGGCCGCCAGGGTCAGAATGACCCTCTAAGTGGTACTGTAGTAGCTTCACACGTCTCCTAGTTCAGCCTAAGCTGCTCTGCTAAGCTACCATTATCTATCAGCCTAAGCTGCTAGACACCCTATACACTAATAAGGTATAACTGGGCCTGGTGCAAGGTGCAAGTACCCCTTGGTACTCACTACAAGCCAGTCCAGCCTCCTACAGCCATGTCGGTAGAACAAAGTAAATTGGCCATGGAGGAGATAATTGCTTTTGAACAGTTGGCTCATGAGAGGATCCTTAAGGAGCTGAATATCAAGACTAGGGTGGTCATTATGAACATGGTGGTAAATACTGCACCGCCAGTGGTGGCGTTAAGTACCGCCAACAGGCTGGTGGTCAGGACCACCAAATAATGAAGCACATGAGAAACAAGTAGCGGGCCATACACACACCGCCATCTTTGTAGTCCCGACGAGGAAGGAGGAGGCCGCCCACAGGCCCGCGAAAAGACCCTACCCGCCCAGCAAATAATGAAACACCAGACCGCCAGCAGTTCCGGGGCAGGAACCACAGCCAGTCAAAGTGTGGCAGAAATGAACAATGTAAAAGGAAACACTCACCTGAGGTATTCAGAACAAGCTAATGCAGACATGGAGCGAGAGTTGGAAATAATGCCACTACTACTCCTTGCCATTTTCCTCCAGGACCATGACCGACGATGAAGACGACGACGATAAGAACCTCAGCCCAGTACACATGGGAAGAAAGGGCACAGTTTCCCACCCCACCCACCCACAACACACTCCCAAAATCTCCCACATCCCAAGCCATACATACCCTAACAAGATGTAGTTACAAGACACAAGGCAACAAAGACCTGCACCAATGTACACACATGTGCACACCACACCCCCACAGTGAAACACTGAACAACATCACAATATTGTGACAACAGCACTACTGGGACCTTAAATTTTATTTTAAGGAAAAAAAGTAATGTCCAAATAAGGGCATTGGCCAGTCCATTTTAAAGTCCCTGAAGAGCCAATATAGGCCAACTTGACTCCCACATGTGCTGAGGGTACTCCACTAGAAAGGGGCATCAATGGGGTAGCCAGGCACCTCAGGGAACAGGGGCAGGGGGTGAGGGGTGTGGGGACTAAGGTCTGGAATGGGGGGTCTTGGGCTTTGTTTTGAGAGGTAGAGGGGGTTTGGGCTTGCCACTGGAAGGAGGTTGTCCGGGGGGTGGCAGAGGGACCTGGGGCAACACGGGGCCTCTTCCTCCCTGGGGCAGGGGGACAGGAATGGGAAGGGTAGACTGCGGGGGACTTGGATGAGGAAGGAGCGGACTGGGCAAGGACATGGGAACGTTTAGGGACAAGACGGGGTGGGCCAGTAGGTTCAAACAGGTCAACACGGGATAGGAAAAGCTTCTTAGGTGCAGTTGGAGGGGATTTAGAGGCAGGTCTGGGAGTGGAGGTTGAGGGAGTGCTCGTATCAGGTGTAGGTGTGCCGGATGTGGATGCAGGTGCCTGTGTAGTATGCTTATGTGTGGTGGATGTGTGTGGTGTGGACGTGTGCGAATGTTTGAGTGTTTTGGGAGGAGAGGGAGTGGACACAGTGGGACAAGAGCAGGCTGCCAGTGTAGATGGATGTTGTCCGGGTGTCTGCAGGTCTAGTGAGTGTGCTGCAAGTGTCTGTAAATGTAGTCGAGGTGAGTGCAGGTGTGGTGTCAGGGGTGCATGTCTGGATGTCAGATGTTGTGGTGACTGCATGAATGGGGGCAGCAGCAGTGACTGGGAGTGCAGAGTGTATGGGTGTGCATGGTGAGGTGACAGACAGGGAGGTGGGGTTTACATACTGGGGATACTGGGGAAGTGGATGTTGCTGTGTGTGCTGTGGTATGTTGGGTGTGTGCATGCCTGTGGTGGGAAGTATGGTGCTTGTGTTTCTCAGTGTGGTCCTTGTGTTTTGATCTGTGTGCATGGCTGTCTGTATGTGTGCTTGGGATGGGTGAGAGGAGTGGGGTGATGGAAGGGGTAGAGGTGGTGGTAGGGGGGGACGGAAAGATCAGGGACACTGGCTGCCATCAAAGAGGAGGCCAGGGCCTGAAAAGATCTCTGTAGGCACTGTGAATGCATTCCAGGTATGCATTACACTGCTGCATCTGGGATACTAGCCCCTGGATGGCATTCACAATGGTTGCCTGCCCTACAGGAGGTCAATAGCCTCCTCCGTGAGGGCAGCAGGGCTGACTGGGGTAGGGGATGAGGTGCCTGGGGCGAAGGAGACGCCCACCCTTCTGGGTGAGCGGGCATGGGCAACTTGGTAGGGAGCAAGTGGGAGGGCAGTGATGATATGGCGGTGGTGGAAGAGGACAGAGAATGGATGGACCCAGTAGGATCCACCACCACCAGGGAGTTGCCATCGAAGGAGGTATCAGAGTCACTACCTCTAGTGGTGGTTGCCTCCCCCCTGGTACTCCCCTCACCACCCAATCCACTGGTCCCATTGGCGTCGGTCGACTCTGCCTCCTTGGAACCGTGGGCTGCTGCATCCCCACTCACAGGTGCCTCAGCTCCCTCTCCAGATGATGCTAATGTACACAAAGGACACCAGAGCACAGGGGTGGGGAAACAAAACAAGAAAGAACTATGTCAAATCCTGAATATATGTAAATTTTGGCTCACACACAACCCCACCCAGGTCATGCACATACCCTCAGCAGAAACAACATATGTAAAGAATGTGCCCCTGACTAGTGGGCATGACCCCAGAATACACCAAATAACCTTCATGAAACACGACCCTGATACACTGTTTGAACACCCATAACAGACCATGCCCAGCCAATGCACTTACAATTACATAAGGCTACAATGAATAACAAATGACAGAAAGGGGACCCCTAATAGGCCTGTAGAGCTTGCCAAAACTAGCTCTTACACATCCCAAGGACTGGGATGGGGCAGGACTGCAGGGACACACCTAAGTACCTGGCACTACAATGGATACATCCCACTGCACCCAAATTCAACCATCAAAGTGGTATCACCACAGTGTTGCTACTCACCTCCTTGTGGCTGCTGTGCTGCCTTCAAGAGCCCATCTAAATCAGGATAGACCACCGCCAGTATGCGGGCCATTAGGGGGTCAGGGTCCGACGGGGTACTGTAGGAAAGTACCATCTTGCCTGGCATGTTACCACCATATTTCACTGTATATATGTTGTTTTAGTTGTATGTGTCACTGGGACCCTGCCAGCCAGGGCCCCAGTGCTCATAAGTGTGCCCTGTATGTGTTACCTGTGTTATGACTAACTGTCTCACTGAGGCTCTGCTAATCAGAACCTCAGTGGTTATGCTCTCTCATTTCTTTCCAAATTGTCACTAACAGGCTAGTGACCAATTTTACCAATTTACATTGGCATACTGGAACACCCTTATAATTCCCTAGTATATGGTACTGAGGTACCCAGGGTATTGGGGTTCCAGGAGATCCCTATGGGCTGCAGCATTTCTTTTGCCACCCGTAGGGAGCTCTGACAATTCTTACACAGGCCTGCCACTGCAGCCTGAGTGAAATAACGTCCACGTTATTTCACAGCCATTTTACACTGCACTTAAGTAACTTATAAGTCACCTATATGTCTAACCTTTACCTGGTAAAGGTTGGGTGCTAAGTTACTTAGTGTGTGGGCAGCCTGGCACTAGCCAAAGTGCCCCCACATTGTTCAGGGCCAATTCCCCGGACTTTGTGAGTGCGGGGACACCATTACACGCGTGCACTACATATAGGTCAGTACCTATGTGTAGCTTCACAATGGTAATTCCGAATATGGCCATGTAACATGTCTAAGATCATGGAATTGCCCCACCAATGCCATCCTGGTATTGGGGAGACAATCCCATGATTCCCCGGGTCTCTAGCAGAGACCCGGGTACTGCCAAACTGCCTTTCCCGGGGTTTCACTGCAACTGCTGCCAACCCCTCAGACAGGTTTCTGCCCTCCTGGGGTCCAGCCAGGCTTGGCCCAGGATGGCAGAACAAAGGACTTCCTCAGAGAGAGGGTGTTACACCCTCTACCTTTGGAATAAGGTGTCAGGGCTGGGGAGGAGTAGCCTCCCCCAGCATCTGGAAATGCTTTGATGGGCACAGATGGTGCCCATCTCTGCATAAGCCAGTCTACACTGGTTCAGGGATCCCTCAGCCCTGCTCTGGCGCCAAACTGGACAAAGGAAAGGGGAGTGACTACTCCCCTGACCTGCACCTCCCCTGGGAGGTGCCCAGAGCTCCTCCAGTGTGCTCCAGACCTCTGCCATCTTGGAAACAGAGGTGCTGCTGGCACACTGGACTGCTCTGAGTGGCCAGGGCCAGCAGGTGACGTCAGAGACTCCTTCTGATAGGCTCCTTCAGGTGTTGCTAGCCTATCCTCTCTCCTAAGTAGCCAAACCTCCTTTTCTGGCTATTTAGGGTCTCTGCTTTGGGGAATTCTTTAGATAACGAATGCAAGAGCTCATCAGAGTTCCTCTGCATCTCTCTCTTCACCTTCTGCAAAGGAATCGACTGCTGACCGTGCTGGAAGTCTGCAAAACTGCAACAAAGTAGCAACGACGACTACTGCGACACTGTAACGCTGATCCAGCCGCCGTCTCGACTGTTTTCCTGGTGGTGCATGCTGTGGGGGTAGTCTGCTTCCTCTCTGCACTAGAAGCTCCGAAGAAATCTCCCGTGGGTCGACGGAATCTTCCCCCTGCAACCGCAGGCACCAAAGAACTGCATCACCGGTCCTCTGGTTCTCCTCTCAGCACGACGAGCGAGGTCCCTTGAACTCAGCAACTCTGTCCAAGTGACTTCCACAGTCCACTGACTCTTCAGTCCAAGTTTGGTGGAGGTAAGTCCTTGCCTTCCCACGCCAGACTGCATTGCTGAGAACCGCGTGTTTTGCAGCTACTCCGGCTCCTGTGCACTCACTGAGGATTTCCTTTGTGCACACCCAAGCCTGGGTCTCCAGCACTCTAACCTGCATTGCATGACCTCCTGAGTTATCCTCCGGCGGCGTGGGACTCTCTTGTGCAACTTCGGGTGAGCACCGATTCACTCCACTTCGTAGTGCCTGTTCTGGCACTTCTACGGGTGCTGCTTGCTTCTGAGTGGGCTCCTTCTCTTTCTGGGTGCCACCTCTGTCTCCTCACGCAATTGGTGACATCCTGGTCCCTCCTGGGCCACAGCAGCATCCAAAAACCCTAACTGCGAGCTTTGCAGCTAGCAAGGCTTGTTTGTGGTCTTTCTGCGGGAAAACACTTTTGCACGACTCTTCACGACGTGGGACATCCATCCTCCAAAGGGGAAGTTTCTAGCCCTTGTCGTTCATGCAGAATCCTCAGCTTCTACTATCTGGTGGCAGCTTCTTTGCATCCACAGCTGGCATTTCCTGGGCATCTGCCCACTCCCGACTTGATCGTGACTTTTGGACTTGGTCCCCTTGTTCCACAGGTACCCTCGTCTGGAAATCCGTTGTTGTTGCATTGCTGGTGTTGGTCTTTCCTGCAGAATTCCCCTATCACGACTTTTGTGCTCTTTGGGGAACTTAGGTGCACTTTGCACCCCCTTTTTAGGGTCTTGGGGTGGGCTATTTTTCTAACCCTCACTGTTTTCTTACAGTCCCAGCGACCCCCTACGAGGTCACATAGGTTTGGGGTTCATTCGTGGTTCACATTCCACTTCTAGAGTATATGGTTTGTGTTGCCCCTATCCCTATGTGCCCCCATTGCATTCTATTGTGACTATACATTGTTTACACTGTTTTCTATTGCTATTACTGCATATTTTGGTATTGTGTACATATATCTTGTGTATATTTGCTATCCTCATACTGAGGGTACTCACTGAGATACTTTTGGCATATTGTCATAAAAATAAAGTACCTTTATTTTTAGTATATCTGTGTATTGTGTTTTCTCATGATATTGTGCATATGACACTAGTGGTACTGTAGGAGCTTCACTCGTCTCCTAGTTCAGCCTAACATGCTCTGCTTAGCTACCTTTTCTATCAGCCTAAGCTGCTAGACACCCCTATACACTAATAAGGGATACCTGGGCCTGGTGCAAGGTGTAAGTACCCCTTGGTACTCACTACAAGCCAGTCCAGCCTCCTACAGGCACCCCTTCCTCACTGGGAGGCTTTCCTCGGCTGGGGCTCTCCGGTCTTCCTGGCCCAATGCCTCAGATCCTCCTACTGCTTCCTGCAGCAAGTGCTCTGCCGGTTGTAGACCCCTATGGTCCGCACTTCCTTGGCGATGGCTTGCCACAGGCCTTTCTTGTGTTGGGAGCTGACCTGCATGGGACACACAGAGCAAAGAAACAGACGTCAGTATAGGTGCACCATATACAAATGCCATTCCATATGGAACGGCCATTGTTGACAAGCATTTGATCAACTTACAGGCAGAACATGCCAGACAAACTACGGCTGGGCAGTCACACATCGAGCACACATGCATACAGACATCCGCCACATTCACACACATCTACCGATGACAGATGGCAACTCACCTGCTCCTCTGGTTGCCCATAAAACTTCGCATAAAGGGGTAGGAACACTTCCACCAGCTTCTCTAGCTCCTCCGCAGTGAAGGCCGGGGCCCGTTCTCCTGTAGCACGCATCATCTCAGGGACCAGAGTCAGGACACAGCAGCATATGCAGTGGAATACTACCCTTCACGTGAATCAGGACTCAAGTATCAAGGGTCTGTCAAAATGGCATAGGTACCGCAGCGGTGTGCTCCGTCACTGTCAGCGGTGATCATGATTGCCCATAGTTCCCAACTGGTAACCATGTTATCCAATGATCAGGTGCACGGCGGTGAACACTGCCTTCCGCCATGATGACTAACGCCAGCAGAATTAAGTCACTTCCACTCTATTATACCTGTTTGGCAGGAGAATGCCATTTTGCTAGCACCACGTCTCTATAGCCTGGCCCAGGGCCTCATTCAGAGCCCCATTCTCTCTCCCCTTCATCGCTTGCTGACATGATTCTATAATCCTCACATGTACCCATCTTTGGAAGTGTGTCCACACTGTGATGCCATTATGACAGAGTAACCTCAGCACACATTTGCCTGATGGTGTACCTCATTCTTTCCGTTTGTGTGCATTACCTATGTGACGCATTTTGAAAAGTACAGTGACATCATGGGATGCAAGTGTATGTTGACACTCAGAATGTGTTCTTTCTTCCCCCATAGGTACAGACCCATGTGGTGAGGGAGGACCCCATCTGTATACAGACCCCTGGTAGATCTGGACACTATGGAGGAACGTCACATCATTATCACTTACCGACTCAATAGAGCTACAATCCATGACCTCTGTGCAGTAATGGATCCTGTTCTGAAGCCAGCAAATCGAAATCAGCATGCCATTCCTACAACTTTGCAAGTGCTATCTGTGCTCCATTTCTTTGCTACGGACTCATTTCAGGTGACTGTGGGCATGGCTGCAGGGGTCTCACAGCCAATGTTCAGCCACATCCTGTGCAAATTCCTGGATGCCTTCGTTCAACACTTTTCCCCAAAGGGCTAAACTCCCTACCATCAAATCTGGATTCTATGCCTTCGCTAAAATCCCCCAGATGATAGGTGCCATTGATGGAATCCACATAGCTCTCATACCCCAAGGGTGAATTAACAAACAAGTGTATTGGAATCAAGAACTATCACTCATGAATGTACAATTGGTGTGTACTGCTGATCAGTACACATCACGTCAATGCCAGGTTCCCCGGATCAGTCCATAATTAATTTGTCCTGAGAAACAGCAGTGTACCACACAAGATGGAATAACTACAAGGGGACAGAGGCTGGCTCATAGGTGAGTGTGTATGACACTGGATCAGTTACATTGCTGACAGCCAGGCTGTATGCAAGTAAAGTCAGTTTGTTCAAGTGCTCTTTTGCCCACTTTTGCAGGTGATTCTGATTACCCCAACTTGCAATGGCTCCTGACACCTGTGAGGAATCCCAGGACAGATGCAGAGAGGATTTATAATGAGGCCCATGGATGTACTAGGAGGGTAATAATGCGCACTCTAGGTCTCCTGAAGGCAAGATTTCATTGACTCCATCTCTATGGGGGATCCCTTTGCTATGTCCCTGACAAGATGTGTAAGATAGTGGTGGTCTGCTAGATGCTGCACAACTTGGCTGTGAGGAAAGCTAGCCCACTTCTGGAAGAGGAGGGTGCTGTTCAACCAGCCCTGCAGCCTCATAGAGGGGATGAGAGTGATAGTGAGGAAGAAGAGGGGGAAGATCTCAACTCTAGGACCCAGCTAATCTGGCTATACTTCCAGTGACTCTAAGGTACTGTTCAGTTATGCTGATGTCTTCACTGCATAGTTACAGTCTGACTCATGTAATAAGTACTGTGGTGTCTTTTGTCAGTGGCAATGCTAACTGATGACTGAAGTGGCATGTGCCAGGGAACCCAATATTAGGTACAGTGCTATATACTCCAGACACTACAGTGCGTTGGATCCGCTCCTGCAATAAACGTGTGATTATGATAGTAACTGGCTAATGCATACACAATCACAATTGATATCTCATATTGATAAGGGACATACGATTTGAGTGCATAGGTGTATTTATTAAATGGCAATATATACATGTGTTGAGAAAGTAAAAGGGAGTGGGCACATGATGAAACAACATGCTCAGGTACATATGCTCAGCTGTTGGTAGCACTGGATTTTGGTCCATGTGGACATTGGAAGATGGTGTGATGGCAGTGGCATGTCAACAAGGTAGCTCAGTGGCACACAAGGGATACAGTTCAGTGCAGAGTCACTTCCTGGCGCTGGGCTTGGTCTTGGCTGGTGTTTCAGTGGCAATCTGGGTCTGAGGGCACGTTTGCGAAGGTGCAGTCGGGCTGCAGAGGTAGGGGTGCTGGTTTCAGGTGTGTCCTCTGGCAGTGCCACCAGTCCAGTGGTTGCTGCTGATGTAGAAGGCAGGGCAGTGTCCTGGCTAGTGGTAGGGACTTCCAGGCGGGTGGAGGACTTAGGCTGGTTGTGGTACTGGTGCTGCAGCACCCCTGTAATGGAGGCCATGGAGGCATTAAGCTGTTTCCATTGCTCCATGGCCTCCTGGTGGTGTGCTATCTGCAGCCTCTGATTCTGCTCCAGGGTGGCCAGGATCTGGCCCATCCGGTACTTGGTATGGTGGTATGCTCCCAGGACCTCAGATATCACCTCCTGGGCTGCTGCATCTATCCTTTGGCCCTCCCACTTGCCCTAGCCCCATGTGCCTGTGTCCACTGAACAGATCTGGCAGTCCCACTTGCAGTGGGCCCTTCATCATCCTGCCTGTTGGTGGGTGGAGACTCTGGCCTCTGTACATGTGGGCAGCCAGTCTGTGGCCGGAAGACACTGGTGTGAGGTCGTTTGGCCAGAACTGATGATGGTGGCTGATTGGTAGGGGTGTCAGTGGTATCCTGGGTGGGGCTTCTGGAGGGTGACAGTCCAGGACTGTGTGATGGGGCAGGGAGTACCTCTGTATCCAGACATCCCTCTGCACTCTCCTGAGTGGGGCATCCGTCTTCAGGTGGAGGGCTGGCACTCCTTGACATCTCTGTCCGGGTGGCATGGGTGGTGGTGCCTGTGTGTGTGGGAGTAGACATGTGGGTGTCAGGTACTTTTTCGGCAATTGTTGCACTGGTCTGCACTATTTGATGCTTATATTCCCCTGTAGTGACATGCAAGGTCCCTGCATGTACATTTTGTTGCATTTTATGTGGGGGGTGGAGGTGCATTGTGTGTGCTGTAGTGCCACTGGAATTCCATGCAGGTGTAGGTGACTGTACACAGGGGGCTGGATGGAGATTTGTTTGTGGGATTGTGGGCATGCAGGAAACTTGGATATGGGTGTTATTGACTGGGTAGTAGATGGGGTCGTGGTGGTAATAAGGGAATTGGGTGGTACATGCATTACAGGTGTGGTAAATATGAAGTAATTGTAGTTAATTTTACCCAAGTCCAGTCCTCCAGTGAGCCCGGTGGGCCCCTCGGGATGCAGAACAGCCAGGACCTTCTCCTTCCAGTCGGTGCATTTAGGGGGAGTAGATGGGGTACCACCACCAGTCTTCTGCAAGGCCATGTTGTGCCTGGATGCCATTCACCGAACCTTCCCGTGCAGGTCGTTCCATCTCTTCCGGATATCGTCCCTTGTGCGTGGATGGTTTCCCACTGCGTTAACCTTGTTGTCAGGGAGACCAGATCCTCGGGGCCTGCACACGTTCCTAACATATCCAACACCAGACAGCTCCAAAGCTCTGATAGATATACCACAGAGCCTGAGAGAGTCCAAGTGGGGGAAAAGGGGATTAGGTAGGGAACAGCTGGGAAGGAGCCCTGTAGGAAGCAAGAGGTTAAACAACACAATATAAAGATATAATCACATTGACTTTCAATAGACTTTGGTTCTAAGAGTACTTATACTGTAATCATGGATAACCTAAGAAATTACTATAACTAGACCTCAAGAAATCTAGGTACCTGGAAGAATCAAGAATGGGTTAAAACAATGTTTCATATGAGCTTTTCATGAAATACCACATACTGTCTAGAATACAAGAACCTTCTTGAATAATGTTTCAGAATAAACATTGCATTTTTAAATGAGGACAAAGGCTATCTGAACATTCCCTGGAAACAACAGCAACTGTACTAGGAACTTAATATGCACAAAGAATGTTGCACTTTGAATTAAGCATTTCAAAGAAATCCAAAAGCTCAGGATAAATGTGTGCACCTCAACAAACATGGCACACCAAAGTTTTCAATGTCATGAAATGATTGCGCACACTGCCGATCTAAAAGCCAAGCATTTTATGCCAGGGTTGAATTGTGCACACTGTTGCCGATTCAAACAAGAATATGACAATGCCATGAAATGTTCATGCACACTGTTGCCGATCTGAATGCCAAGGTTTACATGATAGAAATGAATTGCGCACTCTGCCTATTCGAACAATGCAATGCAAAAGGTTAACATACTGCATATAACCACAATGCATGAATTATGCTTTTGCATAAAGACTGGGTTTTTGCATTTTTGTCACCCATAGAGCGCGCACTGTCCTGATGTTGACACCTGTTGACTACCCGCTGCCATAGCTCCATCTTCCTGGTCACGGGTGTCTGCTCCACCTGTGCCCCGAATAGTTGTGGTTCGACCCTGAGTATTTCGTCCACCATGGTCCTTAGGTCCCTGTTTGTGAAGTGGGGGGTGCTTAGGGGGTGCCATCATGTGTGTTGTGGGTGGTGTGTTGTAGGTGTGTTGGTGAGAGTGCTGTTGTGTGGTTGTGTGTGTGGCTTGTGATGGTGTTTGGGGTATGTATGGGTTTTGGTGGTGTATTTGTGTGTGTGACTTGTGTGATGTTGAGTTCGGTGTATGCATGTTGTGTTGTCAATATCTGTTGTGCTATTGACGATGCAAAGGATTGTGGGGTGTGTATGTGTGGGTTTTATAGTGTTATGGATGTGTGTCAGGTGTGTGGTTTTCAAACTTGCCAATGTGTGCATTTGTTGTTGGTGGGTCCCGTTACTGGCCGTGGCGGTCCGTACCGTCAATGATCATTCGGCATTCACTGTCCATCAAGCTGATTTGTGCATCATTATTTGCATGGCGGTGGCAGGGTGGGGTGTGCTGCCTTTCTACCATCCTTGGCCCTGGCGGTGGGTGGAGGTTGCAAGATTTTTGGAGGTTTGTCTTTTTGGCATCATTATTCAGGGGTGTGCAGTCCACCGCCACTGTCGGTCTTCTGTTCACCGTTCTCGGCCGTCAGCGGTGATTGCCTCCAAGTTCATAATGAGGGCCTAGGTCTGGGTAGAACTCATAGAAATTTGCTCCACAAAATTCCACAGAGTTCCAAAAAAACTCAATGAGAATCCATAAATAGGTTGAAGAATGCTTGTACCCCCATTCATGCTACTTTTTCAGGCCAGTAGCACATTCCACGATGAAGAATCATTGCACATGTCACCACGCAGTTGCATGGGCATGACCATTTTGTTTTACCTACTTTCTGTTCTCTGCATGGTCCTGGGCCTGATTTTTTGTTTCCCTCTAAACATCCAAAATTGCATTTACGTACATCTGGCCCTGACTTCCTTCCTAATTTTTCTTTTCCTTTCCTTCCCAGCGCCATGTCTGAGGAGCAGAGCCAGGCATGAAGCGACTGTACCAGTGCAGCTTCTAGCTGCACACCATGCAGTCTCCAGCACCACCAAGGGGTGCAGCCTGCCCCATTTTTTTGGAGGTGGAGGTGGCGCTGCACAAAAAAAATAAGTGCCACCATCTCCACCTCCAAAAATATGCTGGCTGAAGTCAGAGGGTATACATCCTAGGGGAGCATTGGCGGCTGTGGTGGAGAGTACACCCATGTACCGTGGTACTGCGCACCATGCAGCAGCTGAAGCACTGCTGGGCTGACGTACTCAACCAGGAACAATACCAGCTCAGCCGGCTGATATCAAGATTGTGGGGCTCAGTGAGTAATTATTCATTTTTTGTGTTCTTCAATGCTAATATTGTTTTTTCAGATAGCATGCTGCTCACACTCAGAGGTAAGTTAAGTTTACATTACTAATATCATGTGATCCAGTTTGAGCTAGTCATACTCTTTGGCGCTTGCTTGGGCTGATTATTTAAGAAGTCATGCAGACGTCTTTGTCCTGTCACTTAGATAGAGGTAGTAGTAATACCAGTGAGTTAGCATTCTCTGTGCCTTTCTCTATGTAACTCACACCGTCACAATCTCCCAGTGATGTGTAGTATGCATAACAACATTGAAAATGGGGTGAGTGGGCACATCAAAGAGGATTGAAAGAAGCAAAAAAATTTTTTACAATGCACTAGTATTTCCACATGTAATTTAGCTTTAAGAAGTTAGGAATAGGTCAGCTCAATTCTAGAACTATAAGCGATCTGATTTAGAAAAGTATAATGCTACTGCGTTTGGGGAGATTAACTGTACCACTAATCTATTTTTTTGTATCCTTTATTTCTTCCAACAGCACGCCACAGGTGCCCCAAAGGCAAGCCTTTCTGCTCCCGTCTGCACCTGGATCCTACCCAGCGCTGGAACCCCTGGCTCTCATCCCCCCCACCGCCGCCACGTACATCTTCGTTACGACTCCACTGCCCTCCGCGCCCTCAACACCGCCCGCTGTCTGCCTGCCTTCAAGCCTCCGTGCAGACTACCATGGACCCTTTGCCTGCCGGATCTGCACCTTCACCAGCCTCCAAGCCAACGACCTACCCACCAAGGCAGAACACAACCATCTTAGATGTATCCTTCTCAACACCCGCTCTGTCCACAAATATGCAGTAGAACTATGGAATCTTATCGACTAAGCTTCCCCAGATGTCGCCTTCCTGACCGAGACCTGGATGAACCCCTCCTCAGCGCCTGACATCGCCATAGCCATCCCTGATGGCTACAAGATCACCTGCAGTTACCGCTCCAACAAACCAGGAGGAGGCATTGCCATCGTCCACAAGAACACCCTCAGGATCAAGACCAGCACCGAAGACACCCTCAGCACCGCCGAACACCTGCACTTCCAGATTCACACCTACCCAAACACCACCCTCTTTGGGACCCTTGTCTACAGGCCCGCCAGCACCCACAGCAGTTCAGTGACTCCATCACCGACTTAATCAACATGCACGCTCTCGCATCTACTGACTACATACTCCTCGGGGACTTAAGCTTCCACCTCAAGAACATCAACGACAACAACACCACCACCCTATTTGACAACCTCTCCAACCTCGGCCTCAAACAGGTCGTAACGACACCGAGTGACTATGCAGGACACTGTAGGAAAGTACCATCTTGCCTGACATGTTACCCCCATATTTCACTGTATATATGTTGTTTTAGTTGTATGTGTCACTGGGACCCTGCCAGCCAGGGCCCCAGTGCTCATAAGTGTGCCCTGTATGTGTTACCTGTGTTATGACTAACTGTCTCACTGAGGCTCTGCTAATCAGAACCTCAGTGGTTATGCTCTCTCATTCCTTTCCAAATTGTCACTAACAGGCTAGTGACCAATTTTACCAATTTACATTGGCATACTGGAACACCCTTATAATTCCCTAGTATATGGTACTGAGGTACCCAGGGTATTGGGGTTCCAGGAGATCCCTATGGGCTGCAGCATTTCTTTTGCCACCCATAGGGAGCTCTGACAATTCTTACACAGGCCTGCCACTGCAGCCTGAGTGAAATAACGTCCATGTTATTTCACAGCCATTTTACACTGCACTTAAGTAACTTATAAGTCACCTATATGTCTAACCTTTACCTGGTAAAGGTTGGGTGCTAAGTTACTTAGTGTGTGGGCACCCTGGCACTAGCCAAGGTGCCCCCACATTGTTCAGGGCCAATTCCCCGGACTTTGTGAGTGCGGGGACACCATTACACACGTGCACTACATATAGGTCACTACCTATGTGTAGCTTCACAATGGTAACTCCAAATATGGCCATGTAACATGTCTAAGAGCATGGAATTGCCCCACCTATGCCATCCTGGTATTGGGGAGACAATCCCATGATTCCCCGGGTCTCTAGCACAGACCCGGGTACTGCCAAACTGCCTTTCCCGGGGTTTCACTGCAGCTGCTGCTGCTGCCAACCCCTTAGACAGGTTTCTGCCCTCCTGGGGTCCAGCCAGGCTTGGCCCAGGATGGCAGAACAAAGGACTTCCTCAGAGAGAGGGTGTTACACCCTCTCCCTTTGGAATAAGGCGTCAGGGCTGGGGAGGAGTAGCCTCCCCCAGCCTCTGGAAATGCTTTGATGGGCACAGATGGTGCCCATCTCTGCATAAGCCAGTCTACACCGGTTCAGGGATCCCCCAGCCCTGCTGTGGCGTGAAACTGGACAAAGGAAAGGGGAGTGACCACTCCCCTGACCTGCACCTCCCCTGGGAGGTGCCCAGAGTTCCTCCAGTGTGCTCCAGACCTCTGCCATCTTGGAAACAGAGGTGCTGCTGGCACACTGGACTGCTATGAGTGGCCAGGGCCAGCAGGTGACGTCAGAGACTCCTTCTGATAGGCTCCTTCTGGTGTTGCTAGCCTATCCTCTCTCCTAAGTAGCCAAACCCTCTTTTCTGGCAATTTAGGGTCTCTGCTTTGGGGAATTCTTTAGATAACGAATGCAAGAGCTCATCAGAGTTCCTCTGCATCTCTCTCTTCACCTTCTGCCAAAGAATCGACTGCTGACCGCGCTGGAAGCCTGCAAAACTGCAACAAAGTAGCAACGACGACTACTGCGACACTGTAACGCTGATCCAGCCGCCTTCTTGACTGTTTTCCTGGTGGTGCATGCTGTGGGGGTAGTCTGCCTCCTCTCTGCACTAGAAGCTCCGAAGAAATCTCCCGTGGGTCGACGGAATCTTCCCCCTGCAACCGCAGGCACCAAAGAACTGCTTCACCGGTCCTCTGGGTCTCCTCTCAGCACGACGAGCGAGGTCCCTTGAACTCAGCAACTCTGTCCAAGTGACTCCCACAGTCCAGTGACTCTTCAGTCCAAGTTTGGTGGAGGTAAGTCCTTGCCTCCCCACGCCAGACTGCATTGATGGGAACCGCGTATTTTGCAGCTACTCCGGCTCCTGTGCACTCCACGAAGATTTCCTTTGTGCACAGCCAAGCCTGGGTCTACAGCACTCTAACCTGCATGGCATGACCTCCTGAGTTGTTGGCTCAGGTGGCGTGGGACTCTCTTGTGCAACTTCGGGTGAGCACCATTTCACTCCACTTTGTAGTGCCTGTTCTGGCACTTCTGCGGGTGCTGCCTGCTTTTGAGAGGGCTCCTTTTCTTGCTAGCCACCCCCTCTGTCACCTGACGCAATTGGTGATGTCCTGGTTCCTCCTGGGCCACAGCAGCGTCCAAAAACCCTAACTGCAAGCTTTGCAGCTAGCAAGGCTTGTTTGCGGTCTTTCTGCAGGAAAACACTTCTGCACGACTCTTCACGACGTGGGACATCCATCTTCCAAAGGGGAAGTTTCTAGCCCTTGTCGTTCATGCAGAATCCTCAACTTCTACCATCCGGTGGCAGCTTCTTTGCATCCACAGCTGGCATTTCCTGGGCATCGGCCCATTCCCGACTTGATCGTGACTTTTGGACCTGGTCCCCTTGTTCCACAGGTACCCTCGTCTGGAAATCCATTGTTGTTGCATTGCTGGTGTTGGTCTTTCCTGCAGAATTCCCCTATCACAACTTCTGTGCTCTTTGGGGAACTTAGGTGCACTTTGCACCCACTTTTCAGGGTCTTGGGGTGGGCTATTTTTCTAACCCTCACTGTTTTCTTACAGTCCCAGCGACCCTCTACAAGGTCACATAGGTTTGGGGTCCATTCGTGGTTCGCATTCCACTTCGAGAGCATATGGTTTGTGTTGCCCCTATCCCTATGTGCCCCCATTGCATTCTATTATGACCATACATTTTTTGCACTGTTTTCTATTGCTATTACTGCATATTTTGGTATTGTGTACATATATCTTGTGTATATTTGCTATCCTCATACTGAGGGTACTCACTGAGATACTTTGGCATATTGTCATAAAAATAAAGTACCTTTATTTTTAGTATATCTGTGTATTGTGTTTTCTTATGATATTGTGCATATGACACTAGTGGTACTGTAGGTGCTTCACTCGTCTCCTAGTTCAGCCTAAGCTGCTCTGCTAAGCTACCTTTTCTATCAGCCTAAGCTGCTAGACACCCCTATACACTAATAAGGGATACCTGGGCCTGGTGCAAGGTGTAAGTACCCCTTGGTACTCACTACAAGCCAGTCCAGCCTCCTACAGACACACACTCAACCTTATTTTCTCCGCCAGCAAACAGGTCTCCTTCAGCCTCATCAGCACACTCCACTGGACAGATAACCGCTGCATCCACTTCTCCTTCAAGAAACCCCACAACACACCATCACCCACAATTGATTCCCCACCGCAGATGGAACAAGGTGACTAAAGACCAACTAATCCTACCCTCTTCCAGAACGCACCCATTAACACCACCGACACTGACACAGCTGCCCGAAACTTCAGGCAATGGCTCAACACTTGTGCCAACACTCTCGCACCGACCAAAAATCCCTCCAACAGACGCACCGACACAAAGGCCTTCTGGTTTACCGCCGACCTCCACGAATCAAAGCAGAAATGCCAAAGACCAGAAAACAATTGGCACCATGCTCACACACTGGACAACCACACAGCCTTCAAAAACGCCATCTGCAGACACCACCAACTCATCTGAACCACCAAGAGAACCGCCTTCAAAGAATGTCTCGACAACAATGCACACAGCCACAAGGAGCTCTTCAACATCGTGAAGGAACTCTCCAACCCAAGCTCCAACGCCAATGACTTCCCACCTTCACAAGACCTCTGCGACTCCCTAGCCTCCTACTTCCACCGCAAGATCGCAGACACCCACGACAGCTTCAACACTCAGCCGCACCCAACAAACACCAACACCACAGACTAGTCACCGACCAGCCTCCTGCTCTCCTGGACCCCCGTAAACGACAACAACACCATCAAAATCATAAACACCATCCACTCCGGCTCACCATCCAACCCCTGCCCTCACCACGTCATCAACAAAGCAAGCTCTGTCATCGCACCCCTGCTCCAGAAGATCATCAACAGTTCCTTCGAGTCTGCCACCTTCCCGGAGAGCTGGAAACACGCTGAGATCAACACCCTCCTCAAAAAAACCAAGGCGGACCCAAAGTACCTCAAGAACGTCCAGCCTATCTCCCTGCTCCCCTTCCCAGCAAAAGTCATCAAGAAGGCTGTCAACAGATAATTGACCTGCTTCCTCAAGGAGAAAAGCACTCTGGTCCCTTCCCAATCTGGATTTCACAGTAACCACAGCACCGAAACTGCCCTCATCACTGCCACTGATGACATCAGAACCATACTGGACAATTACAAAACCCCAGCCCTCATCCTCCTGGACCTCTCAGCCGTGTTCAACACCATCTCCCACCACACCATACGCGCACGCCTCAGCAGTGCAGGAATCCGTGACAGAGCCCTAGACTGGTCACCTCCTTTCTCACTGGCAGAACTTAGAGAGTCCTCCTCCCTCCATTCTGCTCTGAAGCCACCCAAATCATCTGCGGAGTACCCCAGGGTTCGTCCCTCAGCCCAACCCTCTTCAACATCTACATGGCTCCGCTCGCTGACGTTGCCCGATTTCACAACCTCAACATCATTTCATACGACGTCGACACCCAGCTCATCCTCTCCCTCACCAAGGACTCCGCCAAGACCAACCTCCATGAAGGAATGAAGGCCATCGCCGAATGGATGAAGAACAGCTGCCTTAAACTCTATTCCAACAAGACGGAGGTCCTCAGCTTCGGCTCCACCCCCTCATCATGGGATGACTCCTGGTGGCCTGCCTCTCTCGGATCTGCTCCGACCCCCACCAACCACGCACGCCACAGGGATTCATTATGGGCACCTCACTATCCATGACCCATCAAGTCTCTGCCATCTCCTCCTCCTGCTTCAACACCCTCCGCATGCTCCGAAAGATCTGCAAATGGATCCCCACGGAAACCAGAAGAGCAGTCACCCAAGCCCTCGTAAGCAGCAAACTGGATTACGGCAATGCCAAATCCAGGCCAAACTCCAGAAAAGGCTGCAACACATCCAGAACGCCTCTGCATGCCTCATCCTGAACATTCCCCGCCGCTGCCACATCACAGGTCCCCTGAGAGACCTGCACTGGCTCCCCGTCAACAAGAGAATCACCTTCAAACTCCTCACCCATGCCCACAAAGCAGTGCACAACACCGGACCAGAATACCTCAACAGACAGCTCTCCTTCTATACCCCAACCCAACAGCTCCTCTCTGCTGACCTCGCTCTTGAAACCGTCCCGCACATCTGCAGAACTACAACTGGCGGCAGATCATTCTCACACCTCGCTGTCAAGATGTGGAACACTCTTCTAACCCACCTGCGTCAGACCAAGGACCTCCTTACCTTCAGGAGACTTCTCAGACCTGGCTGTTCGAGTAGTAGCAGCACCCCCCTCCTCAGCACCTTGAGACCCCAGTGTAGTGCGCTTTACAAATTCCTTGATTGATTGATTGATTGATTGAAGGGCAAGAGGGCTTCCATGGTGGGTGAAGGAGGTTAAGGGGCTGCTTACACCAGTGCTGTGGTGGGTGGAACTACCACCTGCACCACCTGCCCCTCTACCGATGGTTCTTCTGGCCCAAGTAAGTCCTGTTATTAATATCTTGCAACGTTTCCCTCTCCCCAATATTGAAATAATTTTGTCTTGTTTACTTTTTTACTGTCTCATTTTTTCAACTCCTCTTCTATCTAATGTGTGTTTAATTATTGTTATCACTGCATTACTCCTTTTTCCTAAATGCCATGTTTCTGTAGCTTACTTTCATTTGTCTGTACTAGTCTGAAGCTTTCTTCTGCTTTGTTGGTAAGCTTTTCCTCTCCCTTTATATATTTTGTGGACTGGTACGGTAAGACTAAGAGAATCAATTCTTGGTACTCTACTGTGAAGATTGCAGGCCCAAGTATGCTAATATTCACCACACATGTTTGTTGCAAAGGCTTTCTTTTTCTTGCTCACGCTCAAACAAGAGAGAGGCAATGGCCATAGTAGATACCCTCAATGTTGTGTTATCATCCATTTATACAGGATACCAGCAGTTTCCATGGCAGGAAAGTATGAGATACCATTACATTTTTCAACCAAGACCATATGTCCTTTATTGCCTAATATTCCACTCTTTCATTGTACTTCACTGACTCAGAATCATCATGGCTCTGACCCTCCATTACGAAACGTTTTTTGTTGGCTTGACTACTTGGCTTTTTTAACACTGTCAACCAAAAAAACATCCAAAGAGATAGTTTTGATAGAGAAAACTGCTAAACAAACTGTACTAAAGTATTGCAGTTGTATTTTGTTAAAAAAACAATAATAAGGAGAGGTGTATCTGGCATCTGAAATGGTTAATGTTTTTTCTAGCTGTACAGGCTATCAGTGCCTGGGCCAGTGTCTGCACTAGTGTGCCACATGTGGCAGAGGGGGCAGCTCGAGGGGGAGTCCCCGCAGTGCCAGTTACAGTTGGTGGTAAATCACATTGCTTGCTCATTGACAAATTAAGTATCCTCACTATGGTGGTCATTCTGACCTCGGCGGTAAAAGGCGCCTACCGCCGGTCAGAAATCCTCCATAATCCCGCCGCGGTCGCGGAAACCCGCCACGGTCATTCTGACCCGCAGAAGGCAAACCTCCGAAAATCCGACAGCCACAACAGACCGCCAGACCAGCGGTCGGCGGAAAAGTGGAGGTGACAAAACCTCCACCGTCACGCCAACAGAAATACGCCCATGCCATTACGACCCACGAATCCACGCAGCGGTCTTTCAAACGCGGTATTCCATTGGCGGGACACACCGCCGCGGTCAGAATACACACAAACGAACAAAACTCAGCCACATTGGCCGATTTGAATACCACACACCTGATACACATACACAAACCACTCCCACACACACAATACAATATAAAACACACACCCACATCACCCACAAACCCCTACGACCAAAAATTCTGAAATAAGGCCAGAGCGAGACACCACCATCCACAAACTAGCAGCCACAGCCACTCAACACCATCACCCACACACTATCCACACACAAAACAACACACACCACCACACTCAACACACTTAACTACACATACTCCACCCCACACATCATACACACCACCCCATGGCACCCCAAAGACACCCCCGCTTCTCAGACGAAGAACTCAGGGTCATGGTGGAGGAAATCGTTCGGGTAGAGCCCCAGCTGTTCGGCACACAGGTCCAATACACCAGCATTGCCCGGAGGACGGAGCTATGGCAGAGGATTGTCGACAGGGTCAACGCTGTGGGACAGCACCCCAGAAATCGGGAAGACATCAGGAAGCGATGGAACGACCTACGGGGGAAGGTGCGTTCCATGGTATCCAGGCACAACATCGCCGTGCAGAAGACTGGCGGAGGACCCCCACCTCAACCCCCACAATTTACAACATGGGAGGAGGAAGTCTTGAACATCCTGCATCCTGACGGCCTCGCAGGAGTCGGCGGAAGAATGGATACTGGTAAGTTGAAGCTTCACTACTGCTTCCCCCCACCTGCATGCCAAATCATACCCCAACCCTCACCCCCATCCTCGAACCCCACCCTCACCCCCACCCCCATCCTCACCCCCACCCTCACCCCCACCACCATCCTCACCCCCACCACCATCCTCACCCCCACCCCCAGCACACCTATTCCCTGCCAATGTCTCACCATCACAACCCACACATCCAAAAACCTAGGCCTGCATGCGTCCACTAAGCATGGACACCCATCACCAAAGCATGCCCAATGCATATACACATCCCCCCCACAAGCCACCCTCACCAAAGCCCCCACACACGAATGCCAGCACTTGGGGACACGGGAACCCACAGATACACCCATATGCCACACATTGAAACTATAACCATACCTCTATACCCCTGCAGGACCCGACCGTCAACACACCGCCGAGGAGGGCCCAGAATTCTCCACACCCCCCACCCAAGAGGCCGTCAGCGATGACAGCAGCTCTGTCGACCTGGACACCGATGACCAGCCCGGACCATCGGGGACCTCTGGACAGTCGGTTCCCCTCACACAGGCCCAGGCAACTACAGACCCAAACCCCTCTGGGAACACCAGCACAGCTCCCACCCAGCGGGCCCATGCCTCTGTCTCCAGGGCGCGTCAATCTGTGGTGTGTCTACCACTACAGGGCACCCAGGATAACCCACCACCCCAACAACAACAGGGACCTGGGGGCAGTGGTAGTGGGCACACCGGCCAGGGGGCAGAGGCCCAGGGAAACAGGGCAACTCGGAGGGCAGCTGTGCGACAGGGGGGGGACGGGCCCAGGGAACCCACTCTCCACGAGGCCCTCACCACCATCATGGGAGCATACAACCGCTCCCAGGAGACGATGGCGACGGTACTGGCCCGGTTCCAGGAGATCCAGGTACTGCAGGAGGAACACTATCGGGGGTACAGGGAGGACATCAGAGCCCTCACCTCCACCCTGGTTACCATGGTAGGGCTGCTGCAGGACCTCATCAACACCAGGACGGACACTCAACAACACCCAAGGGCCCCTGCCACTAGCCTGGACCAAGAACAGCCAACCACCTCCGCCGGCGCTAGTGGACAGGAGGCCCCCGCACAGCAGCAGCCCACCAGACCCCCACCTCCTGCAGGAGAAGAACCACCCCGCAAGAGGGCCCTGAGATCTCGCAAGAAGACAGAGTAGGATGTCAAGACCCCCGCCAGCAAAGGATACCACCTGATGTCATCCCACTGTCCCACATTGTCACCCTGTCCATCCTTGAACTGCCCATGCTCCATCTCTCCACAGGCCTCTGGACAATGCACCTGTGTGACTGTTACTCTGGACTCTGCCATGGACATTCCTTCACCATAGCCCCCACCCACTTGAAACCACCCATCCCATTTTGAGCACTTAAATAAACACCTATTTTGCACAAAACTATCTGGAGTCTGGCTGTGATTTCAAAATATTGTAATTGACATGACAGTGCAAATATGTCCTTGTACATAGTGAAGTCAACAAACAGCTGCCACAAAGCTGTAGTCCATGGGGAAACGAAGCACAGGACTCGTAGTGGGGACCACAGATCTGAAATAGGGAGGGAAAAGCCACAACTCAGTCATCATACACTGGGGCAAATAGACAGGCAGCAGAGATGCAGGAGAGTAGTTCACATTTACTAAATTATCTTTGAATTGTTACCTGTGTCCTATTGGAAGTACTGTTCAATGATTCTGTCCCTGTTGTCTGTTTCAGCCCCGTCGTCTTCCTCCTCGTCACTCTCCTCAGGTTCCACCGCTGCCACAACACCACCGTCTTGACCATCCTCCTGCAGGAAAGGCACCTGGCGGCGCAAAGCCAGGTTGTGAAGCATGCAGCAGGCCACGATGATGTGACACACCTTCTTAGGTGAGTACATTAGGGATCCACCTGTCATATGCAGGCACCGAAACCTGGCCTTTAGGAGGCCAAAGGTGCGTTCGATCACCCTCCTAGTACGCCCATGGGCCTCATTGTACCGTTCCTCTGCCCTGGTCCGGGGATTCCTTACTGGGGTCAGTAGCCACGACAGGTTGGGGTACCCAGAGTCCCCCAATAGCCATACACGGTGTCTCTCTAGCTGTTCCATCACGTAAGGGATGCTGCTATTCCTCAGGATGTAGGCGTCATGCACTGACCCTGGGAATTTGGCATTTACATGCGAGATGTACTGGTCAGCCAAACACACCACCTGGATGTTCATTGAATGGTAACTTTTTCTGTTCATGTACACCTGCTCCCTGTCTCTTGGGGGAACCAAAGCCACATGGGTCCCATCAATGGCACCAATGACGTTGGGAATATGTCCAAGGGTGTAGAAATCACCCTTCACTGCAGCCAATTCGCCCACCTCAGGGAAAATGATGTAGCTCCTCACGTATTTCATCAGGGCAGACAA
The DNA here is from genome assembly GCF_031143425.1 of Pleurodeles waltl. NCBI lineage: Eukaryota > Metazoa > Chordata > Amphibia > Caudata > Salamandridae > Pleurodeles > Pleurodeles waltl. The sequence goes on along the minus strand of NC_090444.1, from coordinate 1,083,543,167 downwards.
CACTCTGGATAACACCTTCGAAAACATGGGCTGAGACATCCCAGAAGCAATTCCCACTGTTGTCTGAAATGACCCACTTGCCAAGAAATGGAGTACTGACAGGACCTGCACCAGAGGGGGAATCCCTGTGGGTTGGCGGATGGGGGACATCAGGTCGGGCTCCAGCTGGGCACACAGTTCATGTATAGTGGCACGGTTAAGCCGGTAGGTCAGGATAATGTGGCGTTCTTCCATTGTCGACAGGTCTACCAGCGGTCGGTACACGGGAGGATTCATCCGTCTCCTCGCCAAACCCAGCGGACGGTGCCTAGGAAGGACAACATGGAGCACACAGTCAAGCAACCCACAGGTACGTACTCACAGCTAGCACAGTAAACGATTCTCTATGCAGTGAATGGCGTGTCTGAGTGGCTATGCAAGGCCTAGGCCTGTGTGATGCAGTTGAAATTGAGCCATGTGGACCCTCGAAATGGCGGCTGCCTGACCTGTGAAGTGTGACAATGGGATGTGAGGTCAATGCGCTGGCGTGGCACACCGCGGCGGGCGGCGGGCGAAGACCGCGGCGCGAAGCCGCATTGGTTAACATTGAAGCCTATGGGTTTCAGGAGCCAATGGCGAAGGGCGCCGGCGGTGGCGGTACGCACCGCCGCAGTACGCACCGCCGCGGACGTGACCGCCATTTTCTATCTACTTATCCACTTGCGATTTGAACTTTCACAGGAGAGGACCTATACTGCAAGTGTTGCTGTGACCTCGGTCTGGAAGGGACAATGGCTGCTGCGCCTGGGGAAAGGGCCCCTGCCTTCACTGGAGAGGAGTTGGAGAAACTTGTGGATGGGGTCCTCCCCCAGTATGCGCTACTCTACGGTCCTCCAGACCAACAAGTGAGTTTAATTCAATCTGGATTTGGGGCCACTGGCTGGCTTGGGGGCCTGGCAGGGGGCCTGGCGGGGATGGGGGGGCATGTTGGGGCTGGCGGGGGGCCTGGCGGGGATGGGGGGGCATGTTGGGGCTGGCGGGGGGCCTGGCGGGGATGGGGGGGCATGTTGGGGCTGGCGGGGGGCCTGGCGGGGATGGGGGGGCATGTTGGGGCTGGCGGGGGGCATGGCGGGGATGGGGGGGCATGTTGGGGCTGGCGGGGGGCATGGCGGGGGGCCTGGCGGGGATGGGGGGCGTTGGGCCACTGGCAACGAAAATGCAGACAAACTTGAACGTGGTATTTCTCCCTCCCTGTACGTGTCACATAGGTCCGCGCCCATGAGAAGATCGGGATTTGGCGTGCCATCGCCAAGGAAGTCCGGACCCTGGGGGTCCACCATCGACGGGGCACCCACTGCCGCAAGAGGTGGGAGGACATCCGCCGCGGGACCAAGAAGACCGCCGAGTCTCTGCTGGGATGGCCTCCCAACGTAGGCGGGGTGCCTGCCGTCAACTGACCCCCCTGATGTTCCGGATCCTGGCGGTGGCCTACCCTGATTTGGATGGGCGCGTGAGGGCAGCACAGCAGACACAAGGGGGTGAGTACAAGCATTATCTACTCTGTTGTCGCGCAGTGGAGGTGTCTGGGTGGGGGAGGAGGGCTGTGGGTCCCCCTAGGCCAGGGCGATATCTGTAGGCTGGGCACCCCCGTAAGCCCCTGTGTCCCCAGCCACCACCCTCAGTAGTTTGTCAGTACAGCCATCCCTGGCTGGGCCGTGTCATCCATGGGTGCAGTTGTCAACTCTAGGCGTGTAGGGCATGTTCCACGGAATGCGTAGCGGACCCCAAGTGCGCAACTTAGTGCAGGGGGCATCTGTGTCTGTCATGTCCGCTAACTGTACCGGAGATCCATGTACTCAATATCCCTTTATTTCTCTCTCCCCCCCCCTTTTTGTTTGTCTTTCTGTGCTTGTGTGCATCAGCATGATCAGGCGGAGGAGAAGTGGCATCGGGGCAGGAGGGAGCTGCATCTCACATGGCCCAGGAGGGCCATGCCACAGAGTCAGACTGGACCAGTGAGACGGAGGGTGAGGGGAGCTCCACAACGGGGACGACTGGACCCTGCAGCGACACGGACACGTCCTCGGAAGGGAGCTCCCTTGCGGGGGTGGCACCATCCGTGCCCCCCGCCATTACAGGTACAGCCGCCACCCAGCGCACCATCTCCGCCCTCCCAGCAGCCCCTCAGCGTTCGCCCCGTGCCCGCTCTGCCAGGAAGCCGGGCATCTCCTTCGCCCCAGGCACCTCAGGCCCTGCCCCTGTTACCCCTGCTGCCCTCAGTGAGGAGGTCATTGACCTCCTCCGAACGCTCATTGTTGGGCAGACTACCCTTTTGAATGCCATCCAGGGGGTGGAGAGGGAGGTTCATCGCAGCAATGCGTACCTGGAGGGCATTCATTCGGGTCAGGCTGCCCATCAGCGATCGTTCCAGGCTCTGGCCTCAGCACTGACGGCAGCCATTGTCCCTGTCTCCTGCCTCCCTCTACTAACTCCCTCCTCCCAGTCTCCTGTTCCTCTGCCTGTCCCACCCACACCATCAGACCAGCCTGCACACACCTCAACACCCAAGAGAAGCTCATCCAAACATAAGCACCACAGATCACGCAGACATTCACACACGCAACATTCCGATGCAGACATGCCAACAGTCACTACCACCTCTGTGACCCCCACCTCCTCGTCTCCCTCCTCCCTCCCTGTGACGTCTACACTCACACCTCCATTCACCTCACCATCAGCCAGTGTTTCCATCACCAGCACACCCTCCACTCCAGTCCGCACACGTGCAGTCACCACCCCCACTGCCATTTACACGTCCCCTGTGTCCTCTCCCACTGTGTCTGTCACCCCCTCTTCCACACCACACAAACGCAGCCACCCACCCACCCAACAGCCATCCACCTCACGACAGCGTATCCCTCCTGCACCTGCACCCAAAGACAGCAAACGTGACTCACCTACAACCACATCCTCTCCCTCCACTCCCATTCCCACTGTACCTACCACTCTCCATTGTCCCAAGAAACTCTTCCTCGCCACTGCTAACTTCTTTCCTGACCCTGAGCCCCCCCCTCCTTCTCGTCGGGGTAAGAAGAGCACCTCAGCCACCACCAGCCCTGCAGCCCCCTTGACAAGGGTGCAGGGGTATTGGAGCCCACCAGCCCGCATGTCTGGATCTTCGCCCAGCAGCAAGGGGACAGCCAGCCCACCCCCTGGGAAGAGGAGCAGAAGGCGGAAGGGGCGCCGCAGGAGCCCGGCTTCTACATCCCCCCCGGACACCACCCAGAGACAGTCACCAGCCACAGCTCCAAAGGGAGGAAAGGGCCACAGACTCCCGACTAAGGAGGGCAAGGGCAGCAAGTCGGAGAGGTCAGGCTGCAGGCCTGCTGCCCAGGAGGAGCCCACCACCCCCATAGCCGCTGCCCAGGGAGGACCCAGCCCAGCTGGCCAGGAGGGCCCCACCACCCACAGCCCAGGTGGGCATTGAAGGAGCACCATCCCCGCTGCCCAGGAGGGCACCACCAGGCAATGAGCAGTTGGCCATAGACCGGCCGCCGTCTCAAGCACCGCTGAACTGGGCCCCGCCGTCTCAAGCACCGCTGAACTGGGCCCCGCCGTCTCAAGAACCGCTGAACTGGGCCCCGCCGTCTCAAGCACCGCTGAACTGGGCCCGCCGTCTCAAGCACCGCTGAACTGGGCCCCGCCGTCTCAAGAACCGCTGAACTGGGCCCCGCCGTCTCCAGCACCGCTCCGCTGGGCCCCGCCGTCTCAAGCACCGCTGAACTGGGCCCCGCCGTCTCAAGCACCGCTGAACTGGGCCCCGCAGTCTCAAGCACCGCTCCGCTGGGCCCCGCCGTCTCAAGCACCGCTGAACTGGGCCCCGCCGTCTCAAGCACCGCTGAACTGGGCCCTGCCGTCTCAAGAACCGCTGAACTGGGCCCGCCGTCTCAAGCACCGCTGAACTGGGCCCCGCCGTCTCAAGAACCGCTGAACTGGGCCCCGCCGTCTCAAGCACCGCTGAACTGGGCCCCGCCGTCTCAAGCACCGCTGAACTGGGCCCCGCCGTCTCAAGAACTGCTGAACTGGGCCCCGCCGTCTCCAGCACCGCTCCGCTGGGCCCCGCCGTCTCAAGCACCGCTGAACTGGGCCCCGCCGTCTCAAGCACCGCTGAACTGGGCCCCGCCGTCTCAAGCACCGCTGAACTGGGCCCCGCCGTCTCAAGAACCGCTGAACTGGGCCCCGCCGTCTCCAGCACCGCTCCGCTGGGCCCCGCCGTCTCAAGCACCGCTGAACTGGGCCCCGCCGTCTCAAGCACCGCTGAACTGGGCCCCGCAGTCTCAAGCACCGCTCCGCTGGGCCCCGCCGTCTCAAGCACCGCTGAACTGGGCCCGCCGTCTCAAGCACCGCTGAACTGGGCCCCGCCGTCTCAAGAACCGCTGAACTGGGCCCCGCCGTCTCAAGTACCGCTGAACTGGGCCCCGCCGTCTCAAGAACCGCTGAACTGGGCCCCGCCGTCTCAAGCATCGCTGAACTGGGCCCCGCCGTCTCAAGAACCGCTGAACTGGGCCCCGCCGTCTCCAGCACCGCTCCGCTGGGCTCCGCCGTCTCAAGCACCGCTGAACTGGGCCCCGCCGTCTCAAGCACCGCTGAACTGGGCCCCGCAGTCTCAAGCACCGCTGAACTGGGCCCCGCCGTCTCAAGCACCGCTGAACTGGGCCCCGCCGTCTCAAGAACCGCTGAACTGGGCCCCGCCGTCTCCAGCACCGCTCCGCTGGGCCCCGCCGTCTCAAGCACCGCTGAACTGGGCCCCGCCGTCTCAAGCACCGCTGAAATGGGCCCCGCAGTCTCAAGCACCGCTCCGCTGGGCCCCGCCGTCTCAAGCACCGCTGAACTGGGCCCCGCCGTCTCAAGAACCGCTGAACTGGGCCCCGCCGTCTCCAGCACCGCTCCGATGGGCCCCGCCGTCTCAAGCACCGCTGAACTGGGCCCCGCCGTCTCAAGCACCGCTAAACTGGGCCCCGCCGTCTCAAGCACCGCTGAACTGGGCCCCGCCGTCTCAAGAACCGCTGAACTGGGCCCCGCCGTCTCAAGAACCGCTGAACTGGGCCCCGCCGTCTCAAGCACCGCTGAACTGGGCCCCGCCGTCTCAAGCACCGCTGAACTGGGCCCCGCCGTCTCAAGCACCGCTGAACTGGGCCCCGCCGTCTCAAGAACCGCTGAACTGGGCCCCGCCGTCTCAAGCACCGCTGAACTGGGCCCCGCCGTCTCAAGCACCGCTGAACTGGGCCCCGCCGTCTCAAGAACCGCTGAACTGGGCCCCGCCGTCTCCAGCACCGCTCCGCTGGGCCCCGCCGTCTCAAGCACCGCTGAACTGGGCCCCGCCGTCTCAAGCACCGCTGAACTGGGCCCTTCAAGGCAAGACCCGCTGAACTGGGCCCTTCAAGGCAAGAAGCGCTGAACTGGGCCCTTCAAGGCAAGAAGCGCTGAACTGGGCCCTTCAAGGCAAGAAGCGCTGAACTGGGCCCTTCCAGGCAAGAACCGCTGGCCCTTTGGCAGACGTGGCAGGGCAGGATCTGTCTCGGGCAGGGCTGCAGGATGTCCTCTGGCCAACATGCCTCCTCCAGTGGCAGTGGGGTCTGTTATGGACTGTTTGGACTGTGGCTTTGCTCTCCCCAGGATGGCCCAGTGGGCAGGCCACCCACTGTATGGACTGTTTGGACTGTGGCTTTGCTCTCCCCAGGATGGCCCAGTGGGCAGGCCACCCACTGTATGGACTGTTTGGACTGTGGCTTTGCTCTCCCCAGGATGGCCCAGTGGGCAGGCCACCCACTGTATGGACTGTTTGGACTGTGGCTTTGCTCTCCCCAGGATGGCCCAGTGGGCAGGCCACCCACTGTATGGACTGTATGGACTGTGGCTTTGCTCTCCCCAGGATGGCCCAGTGGGCAGGCCACCCACTGTATGGACTGTATGGACTGTGGCTTTGCACTCCCCAGGATGGCCCAGTGGTCATGGAGTCCCCTCGTGGATCTGGCGTCGTGTACTCAAGTGGCTGAGGTGCCCCCCCTTCCCTTCCCCCTGAGGTGCCTGTCCTATTTTCTTTCTGATGCCCCTGCAGTGTTCTCTCCGTGGAGTTCTTGTTGTGGGACTGGGCCTTGCCCCTTTGCACAGGACCCCTGTGGTCCACGGACAGTGGTTGGACTACATTTAGTAGCTGTATATATTTTGTACATAGTTTATTTATTTATTGGGATTACTGGTGTCCATATTTCAATATATCTGCCCGTTTATGATCTCTTCTTTTGGTCTTTGCATTATTTCGGAGGGGGGGGTTTGTGGGTTGTGACAGTGATCTGTGGGAATGCATTGATGTGTGTGTTGTAGTGGGTATGGGTGGGTGGGTGTGTGCCGGTAATCTTTTCCCTCCCCTGTGTCGTAGGTGCAGTACTCACCGATGTCTTCCGCGCCGCCGGGCGTGCTCCTGGTACAGGAGCAGGTATAGGAGTGCGGGGATGACCTGCAACTCGGGTTCCATACTGCCGGAATCTCGCGTGGAGTGCGTAGAGGTGAGCGTTTTCCCGTTCGTAGTCTGTTTCCGCCGTGTTTTTATCGGCGGTGCTCCCGCCCCGGAAAAGGTGGCGGATTGGTGGGTCGTGATAGGGTGGGCGGTACATTGTCTGCCGCCTGGCTGTTGGCGGGGACCGCCGCGCTGTTTGTTTGTGCCGCCGTGGCGGGCGGAGTGTTAATGCGGCGGGCTGTGTTGGCGGTTCCCGCCAGGGTCAGAATTGCATATTTTGGACCGCCGGCCTGTTGGCGGCTTGGCCGCCGCATTATCACCGACCGCCAGGGTCAGAATGAGGGCCTATATTTGTTAAGCGAGGCATTTATCTTCCTGTCATCATTCATCACTTCCCTGCCCATGGCATTTCACCACCCATGACCTAACTGCAGCATGGTTCAATACAGCAGTGCAGTGTTGGATGTGCAATGTGGGACTGCTTCATTTAATGTGCATTTATCAAGTTTTTGATGCATTGCAAAGGTGTGTTTCCCAGGGCCCACTCAGTCACATCCTAGTACTTCACTCCATTATTCTTTCCTAAGTTCTGTACCAGCCTACCAAAAACTTGAAAAATCCATTCTTGGCCTGTGCCACTATTTTCTGGTCAAATGATTCATGTATATATATTTCAGGCCTTCCATGACAGATTTACACCTGTTCAATTTTTCCCTTTTGTCATTTATCAACTACATTGACTGACTAAGACATAGCTTAGCAGTAGCACATGATGATCAGTGATACCCCACCACTATTCCATAGTGAAACCTTTCCCTACCCTAATCCCTCTAACTTATCCTGCAGTATTGTTAGTTTCCTTACTACCAAGTGATCCCGTTCCTTTCTCTGTACTGTAGTGCCTCGTTTTTCCCACTGTCTACGTACGGCAGACAGGATATCTTCATTGTATATGTGACATGTGTGACATAGTATTGTTACCACTCATCTGCCTCTTTGGAGTCAGGTTAGAATTGAAAGGTAGTCATAGAAGAGCAGGGCCATTGGAATTAAAGTAAGATAATAAATTGGCCATTACAGCTGCCCCGGCTGCAGACTGCAGAGAGTAGCAAATTACCAGATGCACTAGCATGCCACTATTAATTTAGCACAAGAATACCCTTGCTATATAGTGCATATTACCTTTCTCATTAATGAGAGCTAATTCATTTTTCTTTTTACACACAAAGGCCCTCATCATGACACTGGTGGTAAATTCCACTTACCACCGCGCTGACGGCCACCAACATACCGCTGCGGTGGCAGATATCCATCAACCATATTTTGACACACACCAATCGGACAGAATACTGACACACACACAAATCCGTCGGCCCAAAGGTCAGTGCTAAAGTGGCGGTACCAACACCGATACTATTATTCTAACAAAACAACACCCTCCACATTATGACCCACGAATCACAAACGGCGGACATTCAACAGTGGTAAACCATTGGAGTTACATACCACTGCGCTCAGAATGGACACCCACATACAAAACAACACCACATTGGCTAATACCAAAAACACACACCTGACATCTATAAATAAAACACACCCACACCACTATAAAACACACCCCCACAGTACCTACAACCCTTTGCCAACAACAAAAGACTGCAAGAGTTAGCCATCGACATCACAGAGACAACTACAAACACATCACTGACACCCATACATTCCTCACGCACCCCACATCACACATCCCATCACATCACCCAACACACTCTCACCAACACACAACATACAACACCCAGGGTACCACAAAGGCACCCCCATTTCACTGAGGAGGAATTAAGGGTCATGGTGAAGGAAATTGTCAGGGTAGAGCCACAGCTGTTTGGAACACAGGTACTGCAGATTTCCATTGCCTGGAAGATGGAGCTATGGCAGAGAATCATGGACAGGGTGAACGCCGTGGGACAGAACCCAAGAAAAAGGGATGACATCAGGAAGAATTTGAGTGACCTATGGGGGAAGGCACATTCCAAGGCAGCAAGGCACCAGCTCGCCATACAGAGGACAGGCAGTGAACCCCCACTATCTCCCCCACAGGTCACAGCATGGGATGAGCAAGTAATGTTATTACTGCATCCTGAGGGACTCTCTGGAGTAGCCAGAGGACTGGACACTGGTAGGTCAACATTTACCACTTATCACCCCCCATACCTGCTGCCATCTCACCCACTCACCCTCACTCCCATCACTGCACTCCATCCCACACACTGCACCTACACATATGACTAATCCCAATGCCAAATACTTCATGCTATACCAATGCATGTACACCCCTCCCAGCCCTGCCTGAACACCCTTCACCAAAGCATGCACAGCATAGGGAAACTAACAATCCCACAATACATCACCATACACAGACAAAAGGTGTCAGGGCAACAACAACCATAGAGGGAAGGATAGGGATGTATAATGTGTCATACACATGAAGCATAATACATCACTTACATCCCCACAGGTACCCCAGCCAATGTCAGCGGAGAGGAGGTGCCACGACAATCCAGTCCTCCAACAGAAGATGCACCCAGTGATGACAGTAACTCTGGACTTCTGAATCTGTATGACCTACTCGGTCCATCAGGGACCACTGGACAGACAGTCACCCAAGCCCACTCACAGACCACCACAGAGCCTCCCCCATCAGGTTCCAACACTACAGCACCCATCCAGAATACCCACACCTCTGTCCCCAGGACACGTCAATCAGCAGTGTGCCCACCTGTACAAGGACCCCAGGCCACACCTCGCCCGCAAGAGAATCAGGGACCTGGGGTCAGTGGCAGTGGGCATACCTTTCAGGGGACAAAGGCACAGGCCAACAGGGACACTGGGAGGGGAGGGGCACTCTCCGAGATCCTGGGAGCCTACCAACATTCCCAGGACATGATGGGCCAGATCCTTGACAACTTGCAGGAGAACAGGCGGCTGCAGGAGGGACAGTATCAGGGGATCAGGGAGGACTTGCAGGCCATCAACACCACCCTGATCTCCATAGTAGGGGTGCTGGCAGACATGGGCAGCATCATGAGGGAGGCAGTAGCACACCATCGGTCCCCTACCACTAGCCAGTCCATTGACCAGCCCTCCACCTCTGCTGCTGCTAGTGGGCAGGAGGCCCCACAACAGGACCCACATGCCACCAGCATCCCTCCCACTGCAGAAGGTGAACCACCCCGCAAACATTCCCTGCAATCCAGACAGAATCCAGAGACAATTGCTAAGACCACCACCAGGAAATTAGATTCTCCTGATTGTCCCCCTTTGGTCCCACACTGTTCCTTTGTCCACCTTGATCTGCCTTTGCTCCCCTTCCTATGGCCACTTGGACACTTGCACCTGTGCTAAAAACAGACTGGAACAATACCCTGGACCATAGATACTCAAAGTGTGGCCCGCAGGCCTCATGCGGCCCCTCTGACCTTTACATGCGGCCCCTTGGGCAACAGGAGCACTTGGCAGCTGTTTGCTCAACTCCGCACTAAAAATAAAAATATTAAATAGACACACAATCATTTATTTCAAACTTATTTGGTGTTAAAAAAAAGAAGTAACTAGGGACTCCTGCACTTAACTTTAGAAACATCTTCATTTCTAAAGACATCTTGCAGCACAAGTGTAAAACTAAGACAGTCTCTTAAAAATTTAAAAAGTGTATTTAGTTAACATTCAGAACATTTTTGCCTTAGTACAATTTATTTTATCAGTGCATTGAGATGTATTCATTTAAAAGTGATAGTTTTCATACATAAATTTGGAAACATAAATTCTTTCCTCTACCCTGAGAACACCATCAATAGTAAATTAAAGAGGCAAGCCACTTGGTATGTGCACTTTATGGGCCGCCTAGGTTTCTATCATACATTAACAACATTATAGTTTAATAAATCAAACATAGAAGAAGGTTTTGTGCAGCACACACCATGAATCATGTATTTCGAGGTCATCTTAAATGTGATAATGTAGAAAAAGGAGGGAAAGTGAGACTAAATAATTGCCTAGGATCACACAATTTGGAAAAGTGGGTAAGGCGGGATTAATTCCAGGTTTTCTGGTTTCCCATTGTTTTTTTCAGCCATTAGATGTATATCATTTGCTTCTCTTACACCTACCTTGCCACCAATTCCCCCAGCTACCCCACCGACCGCCACTGCCCTGACATCAATGTGGCCCACAGGCACGTCACAGACCAAACATTTTGGCCCCTGGGAAAATGTTTGCGAGTACCCGTGCCCTGGACCTTCCCCCATCATCACCCCATTCCATTTCACTTTCCCCTCAATTTTTAGCACTACAATAAACACCCTTAGACACAACACAACTACTTGTATGTCATGTTTTGAAAATGTGTATTCAATGAAACAGTTAGATCCATTGCAATTGTACTTGACATTATGATAGCATAGAACTAATGACCTGTAGCTGGCTGTAGTCAGCACATCAGTACACAGTTATATCACCATCATCTGCAATATGAAAAACCATAGGTGACAGTAAGTAGAGGTAAAAGGAAATTAATGCCGTCTTGCCACAGCCACACAGAATACACCAATAGTCATAGAAATGTTAATCTACACTGTCTGACCTGTGTGCCATTGGAAATACTGACGGATTACTGATGTTCTGTAGTCCCCATCCTTATCCTTAACATCTTCATCCTCGCTGTCCTCAGGGTTCACTGCTGCCACAGGGGTATCTTCAGTCTCCTCCTCCTGCAGAAAAGGTGCATGGCGTCTGAGGGCCAGCTTGTGTAACATGCAGCATGCTGCTGCTATCTGGTAGACCTTCTCTGATGAGTAGCACAGGGATCCACCTGTCAGATGGAGGCACCTGAACCTGGCCTTCAGGAGGCCGAAGGTTCTCTCGATCATCCTGTTGCGTAGCCTCTCATTATTCTAATGAGACTACTGAATTTTGAGCAGGAGAATCGTCAGCGTGTGGGAGACTGAGTCTAACGCACTGCAGGTGACACCTGTCACTCTAATCCGGGTTTTGCTCCGGCTAACTAGCAGTGCCTCATCTCTACCAAAGGATAGTGATGATTGGGCAGCTGAGCTCATGACATGCTAGGCTTCTCAGGGAAGTCGTGGTCACTCAGGTCACATCCGGTTCACTCATTTACAATTTAGTCTCATATATAAAAGACAAGCAGAGGCAGTATATGTTTCAATAATGAGTTTAATAAAACTACTGCATCTTAGATAGCAAAGTGTGAGCTGCAATATCCAGGACAACACAACATGACAGTATTAAAATTGTGGCAAGAAGAGTGAAGCAGTAAAACAAAGCTATCATATTGTCACTATGATCGATGGACTATTTCCTATCTAAGTTATAATATGAGCACAGCATGTTAAGCTCTAGTTCTGCCTTTCAGGTTCCCCTGGGAAGACATCAACTCCCATACCTGAGCAAAGGCCTGTGGTCTGCTTTAGCATCTGTAACGAAGCATTCAGCAATCAGCATACAGCCTTGGTTCCCTGGCTGGAATCTCCCTCTAACGTGTAAGGGACAAGGAAGTGTTTATATAATAACACAGCTGATGTTCTGAGAAAATGTCCCTACGTAAGGATGTGTATTTTCTACGAATGTTGGAGACTAAACTTCTACCACGTTCACCGGCAATGTACTGAACTGCAGCCTTGAATGAAGCACAGAGAGATCAAGAAAGTCTTGTTTAAGAACAGAGTGCTAACCTAGGCAAAAACAGTTCGATAGGTGAAAATAAACAAGACCGTAAAAATGGTTATTGTAATAATAATAAAGTGAAGCTGAATAAAATATATCTAGATTAAAGTGCACAGCGGCCTAGTGTGTTAAAATAACGTGCATGGAGCTATAACTAAAACGTCTACACAACAATCTGTCTGGTTCGCCCATGTGCCTCATTATAACGTTCTTCAGCCCTTGTCCTGGCATTCCTCACAGGGTCAGCAGCCAAGATAGGTTTGGGTAGCCAGTGTCACCTGCAAGTATTGATGGACAACATTTAGCCTCATGCAATCCTATGGGGTTGACACAGAAGGCATACACTAACATACGGTGGGTGGGGACCAAGCCTCACCTATTAGCCACACCCTGTGCCTCTGTAGTTGGGCCATCACATTTGGGATGCTGCTATTCCTCGGAACGAAGGCATCATGCAGTGACCCAGGATTCTCAGCATTGACGTGGGAGATGTATTGGTCTGCTAGGCACACAATTTGCACTCTTACGATTCCTGAACACCTGTTCATTCTGGTGGGGGGGGGGACAAATGCTGTGTCCCGTTAAGCGCACCAATAATATTGGGGATATGTCCCATCGCAAAGAATTGGGCCTTCACTGTAGCCAAATCTTCCACCTGGGGGAAAGAAATGTAGCTGCACATGTGTTTCACCAGGGCAGAGAAAACTCTTGCCAGCACGATTAAAAACATTGGCTGTGAAATTCCTGCTGCCAAGCCCACTGTCACGTGGAAAGACCCAGTTGCCAGGAAATAGAGCACTGATATCACTTGCACAAGAGGGGAGATCCCAGTCGGATGACAGATAGCTGATATCAGGTCAGGCTCCAACTGGGCACACAGCTCTGTGATTGTGGCCCTGTCCAGTCTATAAGTCAGTATTATGTGCCTGTCCTCCACTGTAGCCAAGTCCACCAGAGGTCTGTACACGGGGTTATGTCTCCACCGCCTATTCATCTGCAGAGGTAGGTATCTAAGGGACACAAGATTGAGTAGGCTGTCACAATTGGAACAACAAAACCACAACTGCAGTCCACATGGTGCACTTATGTATTGGGACAGTGTAAATGGCGAAGTATGTGCCAATTTAATCTGTGACGCAGTTATTGTTGATAGGCCTGTTCCTCTCCCCTCCCCCCGAAATGGCAACCGCCTGTCCTATATGGAGGGACAGGTGGAAGTGAGGTAAATTCTGCTGACGTTGGGCATCATGGCGGAAGGCTGTCTTGCACCGCCGTGCAATTCTTCATTGGATAATATGGAGCTCTATGGAGTACAGTGGCCAATGGAGATCAGCACCGGCGGTGACGGTGTACACCGCCGCGGACGCGATCGCCATTTTCTATCTGATTCCTCACTTGTTTCCTGACTTTCAACAGGAGAACACCTACACTGTGTATGCTGCTGTAACCTGTGTCTGGAACCTTCCATGGCCCGTATGACCGGGGAAAGCGCCCCAGCCTTCACTTTAGAGGAGTTGGAGCAACTGGTGGATGGGGTCCTACCACAGTACGAACTGCTGTATGGGCCTCCAGACCAACAGGTGAGTACACTTTGGCCACGATGCATGTGGCAAGGATGCAATGAGATGTGTGTTAAAGCATTGTGTGAGGGTGGGTGGGGGTTGGGGGATTGTCTGTTGGCGGTGTACATAGTGTGCGCTGGCCCATGTGTATGCCAATGGTGATGGAATCGGGTATGGTGGGCCATTTGTGTGACAGGCTGGACTGTTTGTTTAATATGGTTCTCCTGTCTGTCTTGCCCCTGTAGGTCAGTGCCCATCAAAAGAAGGGATTATGGCATGCCATCGCCAAGGACGTGTGGACCCTGGGGGTCTATGGCAGGCGGAGCACCCACTGTCAGAAACTGTGGGAGGACCTGAGATGCTGGGCAGGGAAGACCGCGGAGACCCAGCTAGGGATGGGCTCCCAACGCGGAAGGGGCACCCATCAGATCCTGACCCCCCTGATGGCCCGCATACTGGCGGTGGCCTACCCTGAGCTGGATGGGCGCTTGAGGCAATCACAGCAGTAACAAGGGGGTGAGTACAGTGGGTTTTGTTACACATTTTGTCTGGTGGGGTAGTATCTGGATGGTGGATGTGTGTTAGTGGGTGCCCCTAAGGCCGGGCCAGACATTGCAGCATGGGTTAACTGAACGGTAATGGTTGCATGGCAATTACAGGTAGCCTAGCTTGTTAGCAGCCTATTTCAGGCATGGTATCCTGGGTCCCAGCTGTGCTGCAGTTGGCGGTGTGGTTCTCATCTTGCCTTGGTGATTAGCTGTATCACTTGTAGTGCAATGCATAGTGCTTAAGCCTGTTTCCTCTGTGTGACGGTGATGTGCATGCCAATAGTGTTCCTGGTGAAGGCACTGACCAAGTGTATTCTTTGTCTCCCCCCTTTCTTGTTTTGTCATCCTGTCCTTGTGTACATTAGCATCATCTGGCAGAGGAGCAGGGGCACTGGCGACAGAGGGATCTGCATCCCACAGGACCCTGGAGGAGGGGTCCACCCACACTGAGGGAACCAGTGGGATGGAGGGTGAGGGGAGCACCACAGCGGGGACTGGAGGAGAAAACACAGACTCAGATACCTCCCCCGATGGGAGCTCCCTGGTGGTGGCAGGCACCTCTGTGACCACCCCAGCTGCAGGTACAGCCACCATCCCCCCGAACCAGCACCGCCCTCCCAGTAGCCCCTCAGTGAGTTGCCCATGCCCGCTCACCAAGGAAGGTGGGCATCTCCTTCGCCCCAGGCACCTAAGGCCCTGCCCCAATGAGACCTGCTGATCTCTGTAGGACAATCAACCATTGTGAATGCCATCAAGGGGCTGGCAACCCAGATGCAGCAATGTAATGCATTTCTGAGAGGCATTCACGGTGGATTGGCGGCCCAACAGAGTTCGATTCAAGCTCCGGCATCCTCCCTAATGGCAGCCATTGTCCCTGTTTCTACTGTCCCCCCTACAACTACCATTTCCCAGTCCTAATTGTCCTCAACCCCAACCCATTCCATGTACACATACAGACAAGCATGCACACAAGACAACACTCAAGAGTGGCACAGGCAGGCTCAAGCACCACACTTCATCCCACAAGCACTCACACAAACAGCATACAGTTGCAGACACAACCACATCCACTACCTCCACTGTCTCCCCCTCCTCCTCCTCCACCTCCCTCCCAGTCACGTCCACACTCACACCTGCATACACTGCCTCAACATCCACCACCAGCATCACCACACCAAGCAGCACACACACCTCACTAGTCGACACCTCCACAACATCCATCCACTTGTCCCCTGTATCCACTTCCACTGTGCCTGTCCCCCACTCCTAAAGGACACAAACGCAAGCACTCAGACACCCAAGAGCCATGGACCTCACATCAGCATACAGCCCATGCACCTGCAACCAAGTCCAGCAGACGTATACCTCCAACAACCACTCCTCAACCTCCACTCCCATCCCTCCTCCCCCCTCCTGCCCTACCATCCCTAAAAAATGTTTCCTTGCCCAACTTGACCTCTTCCCTCCCCCTCTCCCCCATCCTGCCCATAGAACCAGGGTGTCAAGCAGACAGCCCAGCACCTCAGCCAAACAGTGCACGGGGACAGTGAAGGCTGGACTGTGAGGGATTCCACTCCAACAGCCATGAAGGGAAAGGAGCCCAAAAAACACCCACAGCCAGGAAGGGGAAGGAGCCCACAACACCCACTGCCAGGAAAGGGAAGGAGTCCACATCAACTACAGCCAGGAAGGGGAAGGAGTCCACACCTCCTGCCATGGAAAGAAAACCACCACCACCACCTGTGGTCACTGAGCCCTCACCACCAGCAGAGGCAGCCCAGGAGGCACCATCACCTGTTGCCACAGAGCAGCACTCCGTACCAGCTGATGCAGTGCAGCTATCACCGCCAGCAGCGGACATGTAGGCCACCCGCCAGGGACTGCTGCCCAAGGGGCCCCCTCCAGAACGAGTGAGCATGTTTCCCAGTTCAGAGACTGTAACCTTGCACTCTCCAGCACAGAGAAATGGGCATGGATCCCCCTCCAGAACCAGTGGGCAAGTCACCCACTCCAGAGACTGTAACCTTGCTCTCCCCAGCAAAGAGAAATGGGCATTGAGCTCATTCCAGAACCAGTGGGCATGTTCCCCAACTCAGAGTCTGTGACCTTGCACTCCCCAGCAGTGCCCCTTCCAGAACCAGTGGGCAAGTCACCCACTCCAGAGACTGTGGTCTGCACTCCCCACTAGAGAAAAATGGCATGGATCCCCCTCCAGAACCAGTGGTCAAGTCACCCACTCCAGAGACTGTGGCCTTGCACTCCCCAGCATAGAGAACTGGGTATGGAGCCCCCTCCAGAACCAGTGGGTATTTTCCCCAGCTCAGAGACGGTAACCTTGCACTCCCTAACAGAGAGAAATGGGCATGGAGCCCCCTCCATAACCAATGGGCAAGTAATCCACTTCAGAGACTGTGGCATTCCAGTCCCCAGCATAGGGAAATGAGCATGGAGCCCCCTCCAGAACCAGTGGGCAAGTCACCCACTCCATAGACTGTGACCTTGCACTCCCCAGCATAGAGAAATGAGCATGGAGGCCCCTCAAGAACCAGTGGGCAAGTCACCCACTCCAGAGACTGTGGCCTTTCACTCCCTAGCATAGGGAAATGGGCATGGAGCCCCCTCCAGAACCAGTGGGCAAGTCACCCACTCCAGAGACTGTGGCCTTGCAATCCCCAGCAACAGGACATGGGCATGGAGCCCCCTCCAGAACCAGTGGGGAAGTTCCTGTATTTGACTGAGGTGTTTTCCCTATCCCCCTGAGGTGCCTGTCCACTTGCAAAATGATGCCCCTGCAGTGTTCTCTCTGGATGTGTCAGGATACAAGTTGGGCCTTGGACTATGCCCTATGGCCTTGTGTGCCCTTATGACTTTGGACTAGGAATTGGCCCTTTAGCACATTTGTATATATTTGTTTCATGTGGTGGGTTTTGCTATCCTAATACATTGTCAGTACTTCCAAATCTGGTCCTTGTTTTATTATGGCGTGTGTTGTGTGCCATTGGTTTTACTCTGCAGCTGGTTGTGTGTATGGTGTTTGTGTGTCGGGTGTGTGTCCAGCGTGTGTGTGTCACTCTTGTTTTCCTCCCTCCCTTCCTTGTGCGCTAAGTGGCTGTACTCACCGTCGTCGTCTACTCCAGCGTTGGTGTTCCAGGTGGAGCATAACGTAGAAAATCATTGGGAACACTTGCAGTTCGGGTTCCATGGCAGCGTAGTTCGTCTCTGTGTCTCTAGTTTCACTTCTGAGCTCTGTTTCCACCAGGATTTTGTCGGCATTGGTACTGCCCCGGAAAAGGTGGCGGTTTGCAGTGTCTTAATATGGTATGCAGTACTTTGTCTTCCACCTGGATGATGGCGGCTACTGCTGTGGTGAGTGTTTCTGCCCTGTAGGTAGGTGTGGTACATTGGCTGTCTATGGTAGTTATCACCGCCATGGTCATAGTTTGGTGGTGCTTACCGCCAGCCTGCTGGCGGTATTACCACCACTTTATCACTCATCGCCAGGGTCATAATGAGGGCCAAAGTATCTGAGCAGTTTTTTTACTAAGAAATCCTCAAAAAGCTAAACAAATCACTTAGGTTAAATCTGATGGTATTCTGGCTTAATTCCTTGGACTAGTTAGTGCTTTTATGTGAGACGTGTGGGGAAAACTTGGCCCTGTGACTAATCACATCAAAAATTCCAATGGCCCTAGGGGACCAGCACTTCACTGCTACTGTCTCACTATTTAACTAAGTGTTTGCACTGAGGATTATTTAGAATATGTATGTTTTATTTTTTTCTTTCATGATAGAGCTACTCCTGTTGGTCCACCACCACTATCTTGAAAGGAGATAGCAGGCCAGCTGTGGCAGCAACAGATGGAGGTGATCCAGGCAGAATATTTCCGGCTGGTGACTACAGACGAAAGGCAGGTGGAAGCACGTGCCACTGCACCAGGTATCACTACCTCCAGCCTTCTTCCAGTGCCACCATCTCAACATCACCACTGCCTCCAGCAGCTGGAATCCTCCTGTTTCTCCACTCTGGTACCCCCTCCTACCCAGACCTCTACCAATGCTGCGTGCTGCATGAGCTGGAGCTTCTTCGCCAGAAGATGGCAAGCCTTCTCCAGGAGGTAGCAAGCCTTGAAACCCATCCAGATGAAATCTTTGAATGGCCTTTTTATTTTTTGTTTTAGTGGGAAGGGCTTGTTGTGAGTGGAGAGGGTGGGAATTTGGAAGGGAACGGATAGTTAGACTTTTGGACATTTAAGACATTATTTGGGGTCAGGGTGATTTGGTTGAGGGGAGAAGTGGGCTTGTGGGTGGAACGGGTGGGAGATATTTATATTTATTTTTAGTGCATCCTGCTTTTTTAGCCCCTTATCAAAATGCATACCAGTTAGTTACACACTTGTCCTTCTTCCCCCTGTAACTATATTGATCACTGTGGTAGGTATGTCTTTGCCTATGACTATATTGCCTACAACAACCTAGATAAACAACATCTTAATGTTCAGTAGAAGGTAGTTACTAACTGAACTAGTTCATTTCACACCATTGTTTTCTTATCTGAATAGATGAAGGAGCAGCTTCTACCCCTCTCAATCTTCCAAAATCTTTACTGCAGGGTTTCCCAAGGTGCCTCCTTA